>NC_081798.1:18732698-19332698 GCF_963082965.1 Carassius carassius
CCATAAAGCATTTCAGCAGATGGAAGCATGAAGTGCTCCAAAATCTCCTGATAACTAGCTGCATTGACCCTGCCCTTGATAAAACACAGTGGACCAACACCAGCAGCTGACATGGCACCCCAGACCATCACTGACTGTGGGTACTTGACACTGGACTTCAGGCATTTTGGCATTTCCTTCTCCCCAGTCTTCCTCCAGACTCTGGCACCTTGATTTCCGAATGACATGCAAAATTTGCTTTCATCCGAAAAAAGTACTTTGGACCACTGAGCAACAGTCCAGTGCTGCTTCTCTGTAGCCCATTTCCTGCACACGCCTGTGCACGGTGGCTCTGGATGTTTCTACTCCAGACTCAGTCCACTGCTTCCACAGGTCCCCCAAGGTCTGGAATAGGTCCTTCTCAACAATCTTGAAGTGAAGTGACATTCAGCCAAGTATGGTGACCCATACTCAGAATTTGTGCTCTGCATTTAACCCATCCGAAATGCACACACACAGAGCAGTGAACACACACACACACTGTGAGCACACACCCGGAGCAGTGGGCAGCCATTTATGCTGCGGCGCCCGGGGAGCAGTTGGGGGTTCGATGCCTTGCTCAAGGGCACCTAAGTCGTGGTATTGAAGGTGGAGAGAGAACTGTACATGCACTCCCCCCACCCACAATTCCTGCCGGCCCGGGACTCGAACTCACAACCTTTCGATTGGGAGTCCGACTCTCTAACCATTAGGCCACGACTTCCCCGTAAATCTTCCTCAGGGTCCGGTCATCTCTTCTCGTTGTGCAGCGTTTTTTGCCACACTTTTTCCTTCCCACAGACTTCCCACTGAGGTGCCTTGATACAGCACTCTGGGAACAGCCTATTCGTTCAGAAATTTCTTTCTGTGTCTTACCCTCTCGCTTGAGGGTGTCAATGATGGCCTTCTGGACAGCAGTCAGGTCGGCAGTCTTACCCATGATTGCGGTTTTGAGTAATGAACCAGGCTGGGAGTTTTTAAAAGCCTCAGGAATCTTTTGCAGGTGTTTAGAGTTAATTAGTTGATTCAGATGATTAGGTTAATAGCTCGTTTAGAGAACCTTTTCATGATATGCTAATTTTTTGAGATAGGAATTTTGGGTTTTGGGTGAAATATTGGGGGAAATATTTCACCAACTGAAATATTTCAGGTCTTTTATTGTTTTAATACTGATGATTTTGGCATACTGTATGCCAAAATCATCAGTATTAAAACAATAAAAGACCTGAAATATTTCAGTTGGTGTGCAATGAATCTAAAATATATGAAAGTTTAATTTTTATCATTACATTATGGAAAATAATGAACTTTATCACAATATGCAAATTTTTTTAGAAGGACCTGTATACTGATTGAGATAAGGGAAACACACACACACACACACACACACATATAAACTTACACACACAAAGCAGATATTCTAATTGAATTGATGTTTTTCCTCTCTCCCATAGATTGCTGTTACAGTGGCGGGTCTGGCGGGTAAAGAGCCGGTGCAGTGTAGCCGTGATGTCATGATATGTCCAGACTCAAGCCTAGAGGACGCCCACAAACAGGTTTGACTTTAACCGGCTCCTCATAAGTTCAAGTTGACTAGAACTTATCTGTGCTGAATGAAGTTAAAGCTGAAGGTGAATGGATGGTGCTGTCTCCATCCACTGGCCAAATAGTGCATTGCCAATAAAACTTGAAACTAGACTTCTATAAATGTTAAATTTATCACATCCAATACCAACATATGCACATCAGCTATAGTAACAAAACATCCTTGATTGTCAAACATGATCAAAACACCCCTGGTTGCAACTTAATGCAGATGAATGTCATTTTTCTGGCAGGGTCCGTATGATGTGGTACTTCTGCCTGGAGGTTTGCTTGGAGCTCAAAACCTTTCTGAGGTACGACTTCGCTTTAATTATGTGTGTTTTACAGTTGAACAGATTGCATAGGAGTGAGAGCCATGAGCTTCTTGCATAACATCCCTCGAATAAATAGAAAACATATTTGCGTCATCTGCTGAGGTTAGAAATGCATTCGTATTGTGAAATGCAAACATTGCATAATTATGTAAATTGAAGAGGTGTTGTGCCAGTGTGACAGTGATTTCAGTAATGAAATGTTGTATGTGTGTGTGTTGTAGTCTCCCGCCGTGAAAGAGGTGTTGAAGGACCAGGAGGGCAGGAAGGGTCTGATCGCTGCAATCTGTGCAGGTAATCTTCATACCGTGACCTCTGTGCACACATTAACCTTTCCCTGGAAAAACAGCATTTATTTCAACTCTTTCAGCGCTGCTCCATTTGGCAAAATGTCAGCAAGAGAAGCCATATATTACCTTTTTCCTCTATTATGAATTTCCTAGAGGGCCTTTGCCCCCGTTTGTACAGCTAAACCGTCTGGATAATTTCTGGAAGAATCTTTCCGATGTGTGGCATGTCAATATGATGCTCGTGGCTCAATGGATTATAACTATGACTGTAAAACTACAAATCTGAAATACAAATTATGAGGATAATGAGTTGTAATAATTGCCAGTATTAGGCACGTCCATCTTCATTTGTGGGCGTATTGAACGCAGAGATGTGTGCTATCAGCTTTGGCGTTCAAGGGCTCGTGAAGGACGTGGTGAATGAGGACAGTGAGCCTGTGTGGCTGTAGAGAGCAGAGGGTAGCGGAAGGCGTCCCAGAAAACGGCAGATGTCCCCATAGGGATCTCTAATGAACAGGAAATGGCTTCTTTTAGTGCCGTGGAGTACCTTCTAAACCGAGTCTGTGTCCGTAGAGTCAGAATGTACGATCAGATTGTCAAAAATAAATTAGCATCCGTAATTTCTTGGGTAATTACACTGGCAAACTCGAAATCCTTATCCATGTCTAATTAGCTTTGCATTTGCATACACTGGTGTTGTCCTAAATGTTGACCGTCTGAACTTCTAGTGGCTTTTTAACATCATCAGTGAAAAACACTCATGGCATTCAGGGTAATTCTAGTTAACTAAAACCATAAAAAAATGAAATAATTTATTTTAATTATTCAAGCTCTCTTTATATATGTATAATTAAGTGCTGTCAAAATGATTAATCACGGTTAAAGGAGTCCTGTGATGCGATTTCAAGTATTCCTTTCTCTTTGGAGTGTTACAAGCTGTTTGTGAATCGATAAGATCCCTAAAGTTGCAAACCCAAAGAGATCTTCTTTATCAGAATTAAGACTGGTCCATGCCCTCCAAAAACGACTCGTTAAAACACGCCCCCACATGTCTATGTCAAGTTGTGGGAAGATTTGCATAACAATGCACAACTGTTCATGCAAAGAAAGAAGGCGTAATGTTAATTCTCACTGTTGCCACCGCTGCCATGTTGTGAAGACGCTGTGTGTTTTGTTGCGAAAGCGAAACTACTTTGTTTGGTCTTCCAAAAGAGGACAAGACTAGAAATCAGTGGTTACAACATTGTTCTAGAACAGTTCAACCCAAATATTCAGATGTGTTCAGCACATTTTACGGAGAGTAGACTACAAAGCCGTGTGTTCTGACTCACAGCCTGTAAGTATGTTTTCATATTTAAAGAGTTTGACACTGATGATTGAAACACAAGTTTTGAGCAGTGTAGAGTAGCACTTGTTGTTTGTCATTTCTCCGATCACAAAGGCAGACATGGTTTTATGTTTATGCGGCATGATGCAATGCGTAAAAAAAAACTCATTATAATCAGTAATGTTGTCCCCACTGGATGCAAAAAATATCTTGTTTGTAATGGGTTTTATTGGTTTTGTTTCATCGCTCCGAGACACGCCATCACAGTATGATATTAGCTAGCCAATCAGAGCACAGCTTGCTTTTCAGAACGATTAGCTTTATAAAAATTTACGTGTTTCAGAAAGGCGGGGCATAGAAGAGCAAAAATAATGTAAATTATGTGGAAAATAATGTTTTTTTTTTTTTTTACCTTAAACCACATAAACCCATTTCATTACACAAAATATAATGTTGTTCAAAATAATGTTCTTTTTAGCATCATCATATAACCCCTTTAATCACATCTAAAATAAAAGTTAATTGTTTGACAGCACCTCTATATATACAAACCTTTTTTTGTAAACCTTGTAAAATAAACCTTGTTTTATTTTTAGCTAGATGCATTTGTTTTAATTTAATAATTTATAAAAAGGAAGTATACATAAAAATAATAACAATTCAAAAACACTTTACAAAATTGACAAAACTTTAAAATTAAAATTAAAATAATAACAAAAATATAAAATAAAAACTAATTTAAAATATTAATAAAAACTATTATAGTACTCATAGTATATCACTGATGACATCTGCTGACCAGGTGTATATAAAAGTTTCTAGAATAGAAATGTCTTCTTTTTCTAATGCAACCTGCCAATGACTAGCCATAGGAATAAAAGAACCATGGTTTTGAAGGATTGTGATCTAACCAAAGGCTAGTGGCTATAAATAATAATAATAACAATAATAATATTACACCCCGCCCCCGCCCTTTTGTATATTCTTAGATTATATGTCACTGTTAAATGTTCTGGAACAAAAGACAGTGGCTGGGGAAATAAGGCCCTTTATACTTGCCTTTCTTTTATTTCCTTTTGTGGACTGAGCTTTACACAAGCACTACCCGTAACAGTAGATGCAAGGATGAGATCGGTCAGTAAACGTCCTGCTAGAGAAAGTGTAATCACTAGACCGCACTGGGCGTCTGCCAGGGTGCACAATCAATAGTTAAGAGCTCTCTTTTCATTAATGTTCAGATGAACTCAGTGCACAGCAAGGGGAACTGCCAATGATAATGCAGCAAAACCATGTTATTTTTAGATCCCTATTTTTACATTCTTCCGTTACTTCTTCCAGTGCAGATTGCTGAATTAGATGGAAATTGTATACCTGGTTTATTTTTGCTAACAGTATATTGATGTTTGGCTGATAACAATATTTATTCATATGATATCATATTCAATATGATTTACACCACATAAGTCACTTTACCCCTTCCAGGCACTGGCGCTGAATCATACACACGTTTGACTTCAGCTTTATATAAAAAATAACTAAGTTTGCTCATTTCTCATTTGCTCATTCTGAAGAAAATGTGATTGGAGTTTTACACACCGTACAGGTTTGTTCAAGTCCTTTACTCAAGTGTAGTGAAGCTTTGCTTTGCAAACAGCACAAATAAGAATCACAGGATTTTTTTTTCAAATTTTCTGCTTTTATAAGGTGAAATATTTTTCTAACTTAATGTAATTTTCTGACCTGTTGCAGGCCCGACTGCACTCTTGGCACACGGTATCGCATATGGCAGCACAGTTACCACCCATCCAGGTGCCAAGGACAAGATGATGGCTGGTGGTAATGTCTCTTCATATACCTAGTGTTTTTCTCACAAGCCTTTAATGTCAGTGATAGAAACCTGCTTACTTAAGAGGCATGTCTTGGAAAAGAACACGCAATAAACATCCAACAGAGGGTTCACTATAGCGATGTTTATGGACACCTTTTAATTTGTTTATACTGTATGTCACACACTTCAAATCAGATATAGGGCCAGTTTTAATTCAATTCAAGCATTTTTTGGCCTCCGGTTCTTTTCAATGTATTGTGGCTTCTTTATTTCCTAATTATTTATTTGTGACCGCTCTAATTTGCACTGCACTTGGCATATTGTGCTGGGTCGATATGGAAATGAGATTTTATGTCTGTGTTCTTTAATTTGAGCATTGTTAGTAAATCGCCTGTAGAAAAGTCCACCCACATCAGTGCAGTTTTGGAATTACCCTGTTTAGTAAAACTGGCCCTTAATCTTTGGAGTTTCCCCCTATTTCAAAATGCACATACTGTACTAGCCTTCTGCCTGCATCTTTTTTTTCTCAGTTTTAAAAAGCAGACTTTATATAGAAATTGTGGTGGACATTACTTTTGCTTTTCATTAAACCCAATGGATATGTATGTGCTGTATCTCTAGATAGGTTGTAGTTCATTCAGGATTTCTTAATTAATTGCATGATGACAAAGCCGTTGCCTGCAGACCACAAGCTACACTATATGGTTCTTCTTTAAACTAGGTTGCTTTTGTGTTTTGTTTCGCTGCAGGAGATTGAAAAATAAAGATTGCACTTGTCGACTCTGGTGATATCTTTAGCCGTATTAATTATTTTTGTTCTTCCTCCAGACCATTATAAATATTCAGAGGCTCGTGTTCAGAAGGATGGTAACGTGATCACCAGCAGAGGGCCAGGAACCAGCTTTGAGTTTGCCTTGACTATAGTGGAAGAGCTCATGGGTGCAGAGGTTGCTGCCCAAGTCAAAGCCCCCCTCATCCTGAAAGAATGATCATCAAACTGTGAAGATTTCACATTTACAATTGTACTGCTATGCTGAAAAAGAAGACAATATAATCTAAAAGGGAGTTGAATTTAATTGGTTTAGAGGTTTCCTTGCATGTGATTTTTTTTTAATTTTATGTAGGAATATGACTATTTAATTAAGTTACTTATTTGAAGAGAGTTGCTGCAAACTGGCAGTCGAAAATTTAAATGGCTTTTTATGGCTTTCTGTGAGGTCTGATTCCCAGTTCTCTTGCTCTGCACTCATTCACTTCTGAACCAGAATAAAGTCATGGTGCACTAAACTCATAATGTCTCTTAGTTTTACTTGAATTAAACTGAACTGAATAATAATAATAATAATAATTTTAAGTCAACATTTAATTAGTTCCTCTTTAACACAAAGTGGTTTTTAACTTATAGTAGGCTACATGCAATTGTTTCAACACGCACAGAACAACAAGAACCATAGGAAATGAGACATATAAATACTAATACAACAATAATATTTTTTTTATGCCCATCAAAAAAAACAACATAGGATTTATAGTATATCAGAAAATCAACAGTAGCGGGTTCTTCTTATTCCATAAATTTGCATTTGTATTAAAAATCGCCAAGTATGACAAAAAATAAGGTACTCCAAATGAGAATTTGAGAAATATTTTTTTTTTTTCTGAGATAACTTTTACATCACTCGTTTCTAAAAGCTTCTACACAAACACATTCACAAAAAAGACGTTATCGTTTGAGAATAGAGTATTCAAAAGATCATAACTTGGGCGCGTGAAACATATTTCTAGTGACGTACTGCGAGGCCAACCAATCAAACGCCGCTGTCTATTCGTGGTGCGCCTCAACCAGCCAATAGGAGCGTCCCAGTGCAGCGCGAGTGTGAAAAGCGGTGAAAAAGTCATCGGATGCTGCTGCTTGACCGACTTTCCTCTGACGGAAGGGAAGCACGACATCACACTAAACAGTTTGAGCGGTGAAAAAAGTTGAATTGTCGCTTTTGATGAACTCTTATCCCGCTGCAAGGTAAGAATCCTATATTTTATACTCTGTTTAGCTATTGTTATGCAAGAAATAAATCACGACTAAGCGCTTGTGTCGCTGAGGTAAATCGCAGAATGTCTCATAAGTTAGCGACGTGAAGCTGCTGTTATCTTACAGCTTATAAAGTTAGTTAATGTTGATTAGTAGTAATGTAGTTTCTTTTTCTTTTTTTGCTACTTGCCTGTTAGCTAGTTTGTTGTCTGTAAGGTTTGATTTTGAGCTTTAATGTGAACTTGAAGAAAGGAAACTGTCATGTACATCATCCAAAGCTCTGGGAGTCAGTCATCTTCTCCCATTAGAATATTATTAATAATAATAGTAACAAAACATGTCAGAGATGTGTTCTGTGTCCTGTAAAAGCAGGTTACACTTGGTAACTCAGAGATGGGGTTTGCTTTGCAGGATATCCTTTTCATGACTATGGAATGATATTGCGGACTTTATTCAAAAGGAATTGCAAATTGTATTTGCAATTGCGTTTTCAATTTGTGGACGCAAAAAATGTGACATAATCCAAACGCAAATGCAAATCGCGCATTACCGTTTTCATTTTCGATTAAGTGAATGCACAGTGTCTGCCAAATTTAAAATGGAAATGCAAAGTCTGTTTGCAATTGTGTTTCCCATATCTTACGAGCTATGAGCCTGTCATATTTAAATAGCAATATTAATTACCACATTTGCCTTTTCACTCTCTCTGCACTGTGCATGTAAACTCAAACTCAAATGGAATCGCAATACCTTTTGCATTTGAATTTCCAACGTCTACACGGAAACCTGTCAATCAAGTGACAGGGGTGGGGCCATTTTATTGGGCGTGTTTGCATTGGGAAGTGACGATGGTACTAAATTGTACCATGTTTTTACTAGGGTAAATATGAGTTAACGATAGTGTTTATAATTAAGCCACAGTAGCCACAAATGTACAGTTGTCTGAGACGTTATGAAATGTTCTTTAACATCATGAACCATAAAATGTAGTCAGTGTTCTGCTATTGTTTATTTTCATAATAGGTAAACACAGGCCACAAGTTAACACGGTCACATTTCCTTGATTCAGCAGCTGCACGATGTAAAGCCGAGAGTCCTGTCTTGAATCTAGAGATCTGGTGCTGATTCAGTGTAGCTTGGTAGCTCAGTGGTTAGTGACTGTCATCTCTCACTGCATACCGTCTTTTAGCGCGTGTTCGAAACCCGGGCCAACACAGATGTTCTTTATTTTTTTGTTTATCCTACTAACTTCAGCCGCCAAATGGGCGATCATACAGTGAGGAAAATTGCAGTAGTCAAGGCGAGCTGACATGTTATCAAGTACGCTGCTCTTTGCAGAATTACCGGACCTGCGTCCTCGCAGACATCACACTCCCGAGTCGAATGCACAAAGTCTGAACTACTGAGGATGCAAGTCCGAAATCAGCGGCTGAAGTTAGTAGGATAAACAAAAAAATAAAGAACGTCTGTGTTGGCCCGGGTTTCGAACACGCGCTAAAAGACGGTATGCCGTGAGAGATGACAGTCACTAACCACTGGCCTACCAAGCTACACTGAAACAGCAGCAGCACCAGAAATGTGACCGTGTTAACTTGTGGCCTGTGTTTACCTATTATGAAAATAAACAATAGCAGAACACTGACTACATTTTATGGTTCATGATGTTAAAGAACATTTCATAACGTCTCAGACAACTGTACATTTGTGGCTACTGTGGCTTAATTATAAACACTATCGTTAAACTCATATTTACCCTAGTAAAAACATGGTACATTTTAGTACGATCGTCACTTCCCAATGCAAACACGCCCAATAAAATGGCCCCACCCCTGTCACTTGATTGACAGGTTTCCGTGTATACGTTGGAAATTCAAATGCAAAAGGTATTGCGATTCCATTTGAGTTTTGGCAGTTTACATGCACAGTGCAGAGAGAGTGAAAAGGCAAATGTGGTAATTAATATTGCTATTTAAATATGACAGGCTCATAGCTCGTAAGATATGGGAAACAATTTCAAACGGACTTTGCATTTCCATTTGAAATTTGGCAGACACTGTGCATTCACTTAATCGAAAATGAAAACGTTAATGCGCGATTTGCATTTGCGTTTGGATTATGTCACATTTTATGCGTCCACAAATTGAAAACGCAATTGCAAATACAATTTGCAATGCCTTTTGAATAAAGTCCGCAATATCATTCCATACATGACCCTATATTTCCCTTTGTTACCATAGTTTACACCAAAACACTGTTACTGTTACTACTGAAAAATAGCCAAACAAAATAAATAAATGATTAATCGCATTGTGTATTTTATTTAGATTTTTTGTGTGTGAAACTTTTATATATGGTAATACCAAGTTAGTTTAAAAAAAACACTATGGTGTGGTGTTTTGGTAGAAATTATTGTTGTACTGGTAACTTACATTTTTAAGGAGTTTAGAAACATGTTTTAGAGCAGTTTTATGGACATTTGTGCATTTCTAAGACACTTTTATTCAAAACAGATAACATTGCTTTCCCATGCATTCCATGGAACATTTTTCTTACTGTCTGAACTACATGAATGCATTTAATGATTTGCAGACATGATATATCTGGATTTTTGACTGGATAAATTGACCTGAATCCCTGAGCCTGAAATGTGTGAAATTTACTAAAATAAATACATAAAATACTCACCCTTAGGCCATCCAAAATGCAGATGAGTTTGTTGTCATCGGATCAGATTTGGAGAAATGTAGCATTACACCACTTGTTCACCAGTGGATCCTCTGCAGTGAATGGGTGCCGTCAGAATGAGTCAAAACAGCTGATAAAAACATCACAATAATCCACAAGTAATCCACACCACTCTGGTCCATCAATTAATGACTTGTGAAAACAAAAAGCTTTTGTGTTTGAAAGAAACAAATTCATCATTAAGGCGTTCTAATCTTTGCATCTTGCCAAAATATGAGCGTATAATCCATAATAACACTTCCTCCAGTGGAAGAAGTCCTCTCACTTTTTGTCATCTCACATCAGAATCCAAAGACAAATTTGTTTATGACGGTTTTCAGTAGTGAACAGTATTTGATGTGTGCATTTTTCTCTCCTGATTGAGACAAGCTGTTCTTTTCGCTAGAGAAAGCAGGGTTATGGATAGAGATTTAGCCAGAAGCTACATTTTAAAATAAAAAAATGATGAGGGCTTTGTTTCACAGCTTTTCCCGTTTTAAATTGCTAGTTGAGGCACTGGAATGGTGTGGATTATTGTGATGTTTTTATCAGCTGTTTGAACTCTAATTCTGACGGCACCCATTCACTGCAGAGGATCCATTGGTGAGCAATTGATGTAATGCTATTTTTCACAAAATTTGATCCTTTGAAGAAACAAACTCATTTACATCTTGGATGATCTGAAGTGAATTAAAAAATTTTATCATTTAACCTTTGCTACAGTAGGTGATAGAATGCTGTATAACTACAGTAGGTATTTTCAGGATTCTTTTTTTTTTTAATGGCCAAAAGTTAAATATGTACAAAAATCACTTTTAACTGCCTAGGCGACTTCCTTTGGCCGTCTGAGAAATGCACTTGCTTTGTCAAGAAATATTTAAAGTTGGCTTCCACTGTTTTCACACTTCAAATGGGCTGCAGTTATTTGAGACCGCCCCTCAAGCCACGTGTGAATGTGCTGTTCATCTCAAGTGCAGGAAGAGGAAGGTGAAGTGCACGAATTCAACTCACAGGCTGCATGCAAGCACATTTTGATTTTTTTTTCTGGCCCCCTCACTGTTCCGTGCAGCACTGCAAACCAAGGTATAAATAGAAACCACGGTCTTACTCGTCTTTTAAAAAGCTACATTTGGGACCAGAGTGCTGCCAGGAGTCATTCAAACCAAAGAGTTACAATCTTACACACAAATGCAGCACAAAGAGCATTGCTGGTATCACTGTACTTGTGATGTAAAATAATCTAAAAAGCTTGTGTAGTTGACTAGAGTTTTGGCTTCCAACGATTATGTCTTGTTTTGTTCTGTGTTTTAAATCCAAGTACAGTTTACGTGTGTGTGTGTGAGAGTTCCTATTATTAGAAAAAGCGGGGTCCTATTTCACTGAATCCATTTCAGTGATGCTTTCATCTAGATTGGATGGGCAATGATTTTCTCTTCTCTTCCTCAAAGACATTTCTAGAATATTGGCATATTTTGCTGCACATTTTCCATTTTTCTGCTTGAGTAGCTGTACAGTAGAGAGCTGGCGGCTTGACTCTTAGCCGGACCGAGTCATTGGTTAAATGATCCAATTATGAGACTCTTCAGTGACTTCCCTGATTGGATCTTCCCTTTTAAACCATATCCGTTGGTTAGAATGAAGTCAGCTCTTAGAATTCCAAATGGAATGAAAACTTCAGGTTTCAGTTTAGGTTTATATTACACGTTTAATAGTTTTACGGTTCTTTCCTAGAAACATAAAACCTTTTTTTCCACAAAAGGAATAGTGAAAGAAAGCATTAATTCATTGTACAGAGTAGGGATGCCCGGGACTAGTCGACTAAATGGTACAGCTCCTACTAGTCGACACTGAAAACAATAGTCGAAAACAGAAAGGAAAACAAAATTGCCATAATTTTATTTTACCATTAAATTATCATTATTACGTTTAAGACATTTTAAATAAATTACAATAACATATTTGAAAAATAATAAATTATTTTTAAAAGTGTATCTGGGCATAAACTAATTTTTTACCTCAGACCTCGCATGAGTTTCGAGCTCAAACATGACAACGCGAAAGACGAGCAATTGTGGTGTGGGATTAATTTGAATGGAATGGAAAAGTTTTGTGTAAACTGTAATGTTAAATTGTCTTACAATAACTCTACTGGAGCAATGCGTAATCATATTCAATATAGGCACGTAGGTGTTAGATTAGAGACTATCCAAAGCCAGCTAATGTCAGTCACGTCATTCACTGCAATCCCGTCTGCGCCGTCTATTCCTGTAACGAAGACCCACTTCGGTGGTGGTGTGGGATGTCCAGGTGCATTCCAAAAACCTGGTGGCTTGTTTTTCGTTATCTCTGCGTGCCTACAAGAGTGCTTTTTAGAGCCCGACCGATATGGATTTTTGGGAGCCGATGCCGATATTAACTCGAAAAGAGCCGATTTATAAGCCGATATTTTGATTTTAAAAATAATCTGGATATTAGACCCATTTCCTATAAACTGCACTACACAACATTAAATAGCAAAATATCTGCCTGTTCTATGTATGTGGGCTGTATAAACCATTTTCCAGAATGGACTATGTTAAAAAAAAAAGCCTTAGATTACAGTCTCAATGACTAAACAATTGCACATCAAAAGTATATATTTTTTAATGATTAAAAAACAGTCTGGTTTTAAAAAATTTAACACTTTTACTTTCTTCCAGTTGAAGCTGGTTTTAACAGTCTGTGTGTGTAGGGCTGTCGCGATAACCGCAAAATTGTAATAACGCGCTATTGACAAGCAAACCGCAGAGGAAAGATAGCAACCGCGGCAACCGCAGTGTTCAGGTTTTTTTTTTTTTTTTTTTTTTTTTATGAGGCTGTGGCCTTATTGTTTTTTTTTTTTCAATTTGTCACTGTGCATTCAATGTTAAATAAATTATATTAATGATACAATATGGTCACGACTGTAACTTTCTCGTGAGCCGTTGTAGCTTTATGGTGCTGCGTTAGTTTTGAATAGGCCGGCTGAAACGATGGGAGGCGCTCGATCTCGTCCCAAAACCTAATGTCACGTTGCCAGTTTGGGAACATTTTGGCTTTCAACCCAATGAAAAGGACGAGCCAGCGAATATAGATGAGCCGATATGCAAAATGTGCTTCAAAAAAGGTTCCTGTGACACTGCAATACATCTAATTTGAGGTCATCGGGACATTCTAAAACGCTTAACGGGAAAAACGCTTAATGTGGTTTAATGTACCAATACAGTGATATTAACAGACCAAACTCACTAAACATCATATTAATAAAGTATATTATCTACAAAAAATCAGATGATCCCTGAATATGAATTCAACGCGTTTAATAACACGTTAAGCCTTTTCCTCTCAAGCCATCATAAGGCTTAACGTGTTATTAAACGACTTGCATTCATATTCAGGGATCATCTGTTTTTTTGTTTTGTTTTTTGTACATTGTATACTACTTTATTAGTATAATGTTTAGTGAGTTTGGTTTTTAAAAATCACTGTCTTATTACATTAAGCCACATTAAGCGTTTTCTTATAACGGTTTTTTATTTTTAAGGAAAAGGCTTAACGTGTTATTAAACGAGTTGCATTCATATTCAGGGCTCATCTGATTTTTTATAGATAGTATACTTTATTAGTATGATTTTTAGTGAGTTTGGTCTGTTAATATCACTGTCTTAGTACATTAAGCCATGTTAAGCGTTTTAGAGTGTCCCCTGTCATCCAGCGCAGCTGCCCCCTCAAGCATCAGATCGCGCAGCAACATCAAAAAGAACAGCTGAGACCGGCCGACAGTTAGGAGTAGCTGAAGCCTTTGCGAAATCTGTAAAATACAGCCGTGAAAGTAACAGGCATACCTGCTGAAGTCACGGACAACCTCCGTGTCAGTGCCCATACTCAAGAGAGCGTGAGCAGATAACGAGCTCACACACGCTATCTGCATGAGGAGTGCATCGACTCCAACACGAATCCACTGTCCTGGTGGGCCAGTGGTGACGCGATAATCAGTCTAGATTTCCACTGCTGTCCAAAGTCGCGCGCACATACATGTAATACATGTTAGAACTTGATTTCTTAAAAAATAAAAAAATATTGGAAAACGCATGTTCTTGTTGCTGTTTGGCATTGAACAATAAATAAAAAATGTTTTAAAACGTCTCTGTCAGTTAAAAAAAGCAACAATATATGCTACATAACTCAACGATCGAGCTTTATATGCAGCAAAATCAGGATAAATTAGGTATGTAAAAACAAAACAAAAAAATCGGCGGTAATACCGCATATCGCGCTATTGAGCCACCCATAATAACCGCAGGGGAAATTTCTTAACCGCGACAGCCCTATGTGTGTGTACTGTAAATAAATTATAATACTAAAGTTAAAGTATTTGCAGAAGTAGTCCCACACTTTGCTGCTACAGCATTCACCTTTTTCAGCCATCTGTAGGCAGAAAGAGAGACAGAGAAAGAATAAGCATGTGTATTAATAATATCACCATGTATCATTACTCATGTCATCATTAGAATTATAATAATAATAAACTGGGATCTCCTACATAGGCAAAAATTAGAAATATATATATTTTTTATTTGTCAAGCAATAGGTATTACCTACTTATATTTAACAATATTATTTCAACATTTTCCTGTTATGTCTGTAAAGCTGCTTTGAAACAATATGTAAAAAAAAAAAAAAAGCGCTTGTTCAGCTCACATTTATTTACATGTCCCCTCTGGTTTAATCATTTCTGACGCAGCTACTGTAGTTACTGTAACTACACTATATTTGCTCTCACAGAACATCGTCTTGCCTACTATTACCGGAAGATTACGGAATCAATTCGAAGTTGAATGGTTAACGTTAGTGTCATGAACACACCGCTGTCAATTTTGAGAAGAACCACCTTCAAACAAGTTAATAGCAAGCATTTAAGGGGCCTGCTAAAAAGGAAGCTATTAGCGTTAGAGTAACGTAACCAGCCTGAATTCACCAAATTGTTCTCTGGACCTGAGGGTAGCCTCTTCTTCCTTGCTTCTCTCTTAATTCTCATCAGCAGGACTAGCGCTATAGCTCGCTTCTTACAACGGGACAGATACATGTTTGTTGCTGACCGAAAGGAGGAGGAACAGACTATGAAAGAGCTCCCGCTAAACGTTTTTAAAACCCCGCCTACGCCATAGCGCAGCGCAAATCGCGTTGTATCTGAAGGGCAACGCTGAACCCAGCGGCAAGCGCCGTGCATACCGCGTCCTGTGTGAAAGGCCCAATTACGCGGTCATTATGTGGGAAACACACCGCAATAGAATAAGAATAAGTGAAACGCTAACGTTATAGTTTGACCTCCTATTAACGTTCGCGCTCTTCCACTGATAAACATGGTATTAGCTTTGTGGCTAATCTAATATAGCAATGCATTAGCGGCTGTAAGTGATGTTACAGAATATTTAGAAGTGATAATGATAGGACCGTTAGCTAGAACTACCACACAGTTTTTATATACAGGGTATGAACTAAATCTACAATCATTTCACATGACGAACGACAGACTCACCGTCAAAACAGTAAGTTACATCTCCGTGGCTTGGCTGATCGCTTTCTTCTGTAGTGGACTTCTGGCGCTGTTGTTAACTCTGGAGCTGCAGAGCTCCCTCTGGTGGGCACACTATGCAACACTCATAACATGAGTGAAGCATGAGACTCTGTTTCTCATGTTTCATCGGCCGTTATAAATGCCGATTTAAATGCAATTAGCTTATATCGGCCGGATATATCGGTCGGGCTCTAGTGCTTTTTTTTTTAAGTGCAGTATTTTTTAATCGCCTCAGGTTCTGTCTTTGTTTTTGTTCGTTTTGTTTTTAGATGATAGCCTACATGATGAAGTATGTTTTTAAAAGCCATTTTAATGCTATTCCTTGATGAAATGTCCTATTGTTTTTTACTTGTGTTTAGATATGCTGGCTAACGTTATATGAAGATGAAGAAATCTTTTAGGCTATTGATTGATTTACAACCCGAATTCCGGAAAAGTTGGGACGTTTTTAAAATTTTAATAAAATGAAAACTAAAGGAATTTCAAATCACATGACCCAATATTTTATTCACAATAGAACATAGATAACGTAGCAAATGTTTAAACTGAGAAATTTTACACTTTTATCCACTTAATTAGCTCATTTAAAATTTAATGCCAGCTACAGGTCTCAAAAAAGTTGGCACGGGGGCAACAAATGGCTAAAAAAGCAAGCAGTTTTGAAAAGATTCAGCTGGGAGAACATCTAGTGATTAATTAAGTTAATTGATATCAGGTCTGTAACATGATTAGCTATAAAAGTTTTGTCTTAGAGAAGCAGAGTCTCTCAGAAGTAAAGATGGGCAGAGGCTCTCCAATCTGTGAAAGACTGCGTAAAAAAATTGTGGAAAACTTTAAAAACAATGTTCCTCAACGTCAAATTGCAAAGGCTTTGCAAATCTCATCATCTACAGTGCATAACATCATCAAAAGATTCAGAGAAACTGGAGAAATCTCTGTGCGTAAGGGACAAGGCCGGAGACCTTTATTGGATGCCCGTGGTCTTCGGGCTCTCAGACGACACTGCATCACTCATCGGCATGATTGTGTCAATGACATTACTAAATGGGCCCAGGAATAATTTCGGAAACCACTGTCGGTAAACACAATCCGCCGTGCCATCAGCAGATGCCAACTAAAGCTCTATCATGCAAAAAGGAAGCCATATGTGAACATGGTCCAGAAGCGCCGTCGTGTCCTGTGGGCCAAGGCTCATTTAAAATGGACTATTTCAAAGTGGAATAGTGTTTTATGGTCAGACGAGTCCAAATTTGACATTCTTGTTGGAAATCACGGACGCCGTGTCCTCCGGGCTAAAGAGGAGGGAGACCTTCCAGCATGTTATCAGCGTTCAGTTCAAAAGCCAGCATCTCTGATGGTATGGGGGTGCATAAGTGCATACGGTATGGGCAGGTTGCATGTTTTGGAAGGCTCTGTGAATGCTGAAAGGTATATAAAGGTTTTAGAGCAACATATGCTTCCCTCCAAACAACGTCTATTTCAGGGAAGGCCTTGTTTATTTCAGCAGGACAATGCAAAACCACATACTGCAGCTATAACAACAGCATGGCTTCATCGTAGAAGAGTCCGGGTGCTAACCTGGCCTGCCTGCAGTCCAGATCTTTCACCTATAGAGAACATTTGGTGCATCATTAAACGAAAAATACATCAAAGACGACCACGAACTCTTCAGCAGCTGGAAATCTATATAAGGCAAGAATGGGACCAAATTCCAACAGCAAGACTCCAGCAACTCATAGCCTCAATGCCCAGACGTCTTCAAACTGTTTTGAAAAGAAAAGGAGATGCTACACCATGGTAAACATGCCCCGTCCCAACTATTTTGAGACCTGTAGCAGAAATCAAAATTGAAATGAGCTCATTTTGTGCATAAATTGTAAACTTTCTCAGTTTAAACATTTGCTATGTTATCTATGTTCTGTTGTGAATAAAATATTGGCTCATGTGATTTGAAAGTCTTTTAGTTTTCATTTTATTAAAATGTAAAAAACGTCCCAACTTTTCCGGAATTCGGGTTGTACCATTGTTCTGCATTACCCCAGCTGATTTTTATAAATAAGCGTTGGCTGATGTTGAGTTTGTGCTCTTCATTATATGGTGATAACGCGAGGCAAGTGTAGGAAACGGCATAATTGTGACCTAGCTTCATGGAGGAATTTGACAGTGTGATTCATAGAATTAGTATTTCAAATGTAGGCTATTATTTACACGCACAAAGATTTTTATTTTTAACCATCTTTTTTGGGTTTCTTGCTTTTATAAACTTCAGTTTAAACTGCAGTAAAATTAGGCATTGCGCACATCCCTAGTACCGGTTACTTGACATGTGACATGGGTTATCACCGCAAGGGCGTTGCCTTTTTTCCTCGCTTTCCTTTTGGTTGTAAAAGCAGCGTGCACATTTTGCTTTCACTGTCAAATAGTAGTAGTAGTAGTACACAGTAAAAAATAATCCATAAAATATACAGTAAAAAACTGGCAGCTGTGGTTGCCAGAATTATACCGTAAAAAATACGGTAACACCGTTTTAGGTATAACGGTTTTATACCGTAAAAAAATACGGTAACACTTGTTTAGGTATAATGGTTTTATCTTAAATGTACAATTTAATACGGTAATTTAACTGATATAATAGTAATATACTAACTTATTGAAGTACTGAAATCAGTTTTGTACCTTTGTAATACACTGGTAACCACCAAAAGGAGGTGGTGATGAGAGAGTCATGTGATGAAACAAAGCCGATCACAAGCAGCTTTTAAATAATAAGATGCATAGACCATGCACAGTTTCATTCACACAAGCACTTAACACCATCATGGTGAGACTCATTAAACTGAAATAGGGTTAGTTCAGTCAAAAATGAAAATTATGTCATTAATGACTCACCCTCATGTCGTTCACAACGCTGATGACGTATGATGCTGCTGATGTGTTTTCTGGTGCGCCCAATAACAAAGATAACACGTCAGCAGCATCGTACATCAGCAGCGTCGTGAACGCGCTCACAACAGACCCAGAAGAGAAGACAATACTGAATAAAGTCGTAATTTTTGGACCAAAATGTATTTTCGATGCTTCAACAAATTCTAACTGACCCTCTGATGTCACATGGACTACTTTGAAGATATTTTTCTTACCTTTCTGGACATGGACAGTATACCGTACATACATTTTCAATGGAGGGACAGAAAGCTCTCGGACTAAATCTAAAATATCTTAAACTGTGTTCCGAAGATGAACGGAGGTCTTACGGGTTTGGAACGACATGAGGGTGAGTTATTAATGACATAATTTTCATTTTAGGGTGAGCAAACCCTTTAATGTCCTTGGAGCTTTCTGGAGTGACATGATCCTCCAGTATTTTCTGAAATATTATGGATAGTTGATTGCTTGTAATTTGTCATTTTGTCTCCGTGACATTTGCTGTCACATGGGTTAATTAGAAACCCGTCAGATGGTGTGATGCTCAATCATTATAAAAGTTATGTTCTTGTGTACTTTGTTTGTGTGGTTTGCAATTGTGCAAATGTAATTGGCAATATCGATGGACTAACTACAGTAAAATGAGAAAAAATGACTTAGTAATTCCCTTCAGCACGTTTTTTTTTATTGCTCCATCTCTTCAAGGTTCAAGTCTATGTTAAATATCTCAGTAATAGATATTTTAAATATCAGTAGAATTACAGCAGTTTGTTGAAAGTGAGGTCACCTGCTCTCTTCATTTCTCATGCTATTATCGTTTTCCAGCTAAGATATGGACGCAGTCACATGAGAATTGAAAATACATGTGCCTCCCTTGTCATTGTGAGAATGTGAATGCACTGCTCCTTAATCAGTCAAGGAAAGATCAGTTTAAGGTATTGAACACGCTATTATAAAGAGATGTATTGACAAACCCTCCAGGGGATTTTTCATGTGTAAGCTTTATTCTTGTCCCATGTTGTAATGTCAGCTTGAGACGCAGTGCTGTATTTAAAAAAAAAAAAAAGTTTCCAAAATATCGATACACATGAGTATCACGATATCTTGTTTGGTGATACTGTATCAATGTTCAGCATCACTAGCCACTTTTTCCAGTGTCGGGCCTGTGCGAGCCAGTGCTTTAAATGGGCCGGGCGGGGCTAATAGCCGCGGACCTGTAGCACAGAGCCAAAATCATGATGGGTTTCCACTGTTGGGTCAGAAGCTCTGCTGCACTTAACTAAAACCCGGCCTTTACATGTCTCTCTGGAACAACATCACGCAACCCCATCATTTCACCAACAAAGAGAAGTTATCAGAAAACTAATAAGATGTAAGTCACTGGAACTAGTGCAATCACAAAACGAATATGATAAAAGCAGCCATTTGTTTGCATGTTTTGTTAAAGATTTAAACCAAAAGCATTTATGTTTCACAGTAATAAGTTATACATTGATCATAATGAATTAATTTATCAGGATTAAAAATTAGTCACACAGAAATAAAGTGATATGAACTGTTAATGAACATCGCACTCTTCCACCCTCAATACCCATGTCTGAAGTGACGTTGAGCAAGGCACTGAACCCCCAGTTGCTCCCCGGGTTCTGGATATGGCTGCCCACTGCTCTGGGTGTGTGTTCACCGTGTCTTCACTTCTCACTGCTGTGTGTGTGCACTTGGATGGGTTAAATGCAGAGCACCAATTCTGAGTATGGGTTACCATACTTGGCAAATGTCACGACTTTCACCAGACGTGGAGAAACTCTGCCTTTGTTCATAACCACTCCTCTAGACCAAGCTGGCCCAATTTGGCCAAAGATTTTTATCGGGCCAAAAAACACAGGGCGTTGTCCCCGAAGAAGCACCGATGAGTCACTATTGTTGTCAAAAGACCCGGTACTTCGGTACCAAGTCAGTACTAAAAAAATGAAAATGTGACTGTACCAGGTTTCTTTAATTACCGGTGGTACCGAGGACCCGGTCAATGCGGTTCTTGACATACAGTGCTATGATTTCCGTGAAGCAGAAAACGCGGACAGAATCTCAAAATTCAGTCATGAAAATGAAACTTACATTTTAATATGGACAGTCACTGAATTTGTCAAAGTTAGCATAAATTAATCAAATCAAATCTCCATATGGACCAGTATCTGTAAATGTTAAGCCGCAAAAGTTGGTTGAAATATTAATCCTGCATGTTCTGCGCGTCTCAGTGTGAATGAATGAATGAATGACAGAGACCTGCGGGTTTGTTCACTACATAAACTGAAGCATGTGACGCTTGCAATAATTTCAGCATCTGCTGTCTCAATGAGGACATAAATACATTGACAACATAAAAACAAACTGTTTTGAGTCACTTCACAAGCATTTTACTGTTTCATTTGAGTAAAACCAGTGTCAAAATAAAAGTAAATTTTTACATAAAGGCATTGTTCTAGAAATATTACTATTATTTAGGAGAATGTATGTGATTCTGCTACTACTGTTGAAAAAATTAATAAAACTTTATTTTTTAAAGAAATAAATCACACAATATTTCTTCCATGTTTAAATTTTAATAGCAAATCCCCTTTATTTATCAAAAAAATATATATGTTTACATTTCATTAATTAAAACACACTGTGGGAAATAACTGTTTACTGTTTTTCATAATTATATTACTTGTAGAAAAACTTTAAACATAATTGTAAATAAGTATAAAGAATGGCATTGGTTTTATTATTAGTGATAAAAAGTGTTTATTCTTTTTTTAATTAAAATATTTTTGTGTTTTGCTTCTGTACCGAAAATGGTACCGAGAACAGTGGATTTTCACTGGTATCGGTACCGAATACTGAAATTTTGGTACCGTGACAACACTACAAGGCATGATCAAGCCCTGGAAGTGTCTGGCTCTGGCACGCACTAGCATGTCCGCTTTTTGCTCAACAGTGGAAACGCAGCTATGGATTATAATGACCTCTATTGACTCGCATGTTGACTCTTGAAACCGTTATACCTAAAACGTTGCATCTATTGGCTCGTCACTTGCATCCAATGTAGACTCGGTGTTATGAATCGTTAGTTGTTTTCCCTTATAAGGATTCCTTTTTCGGGCACACCCTGTCTATGGGCACACCCCCTAACTCCACCCCCCACCATAAAAGTTAAGACTCGTCCATGCCCTCCTAAAATGCCTCATTTAAACACACCCCCACATGTCTGTCACTGTGTGAGAAGGTTTGCATAACACTGCCAAAATGTTCATGCAAAGAAAGAAAGCATAACTTTGATTCTCGCTGTAGTATTGTGTCTGCTGCCTCCACCATGTCGTAGAGATGCTGTGTGTTTCGTTGTGAAAGCAGAACTACCTTGTTTGGCCTTCAAAAAGAGGACACCGCTATAAATCAGTGGTTAAGTTGTATTTACAACATTGTTCCAGAACAGATTAATCCAAATATTCAGATGTGTGCAGCGCATTTTATAGAGGACTGTTTCCTGAAACTAGGAGAGTAGCCTACAATGATGTCTGTGGACAAAGGCTTCAGAACACAATTTAAAGATATTTTGGATGAAAAACTGGAGGCTTGAGACTGTCCCATATACTGCCAAGTAAACAACAGTGTCAAGGTCCAGAAAAGTATGAAAGACATTGTCAGAATAGTCCCATCTGAGAGAGGGTAATGTGCACCTTGTCTCCAAAAATTTGATTGATGAGGGTCATAAAAGCCATCTGTTCTGGACACCTGTTTGTACACCCACCTCCCCTCCCCTCCCCTCCCTGTACACCCTCCAGTGACCTTAATATGAACTTATGAACCAAGGAGGAATTTCGGAGGGGGGGAGAAGTTGTGGGAAGCTATGTGTTTTTTTTTTAACTTTGAAAAGGGCGAAATCATGAAAATGGTGTAAGGGAAGATTTTATTAAGGTTTTAAATAAACAGTGTATTTCAAGAAAAAGGTTATAAACGCATAGCAGCAATGGAAACAATGTAATGATCGTTTTCGTAGTTGGAAAAGTGTAAAACGTTGTTAAAGTTGTTACAAATGAAATAAAACTAGGTTACTGGTTATTTATCTGATACAACCAAACGAGTCAAAACTATCAGATATGTTTTCGTTAAGCAATACGTGAAAAAAGATGTGAGCGCTTGTAGCATTACAATTTAAAAATGGTGTTTTGTTACCAGTTAGAAAATAAAGAAAACTAGGTAATAGAGTTTTAGCATTTGTACCTTACCTCAAACTGAAAAAAAGAAACGAATGTAAAGCAGCGATACAAACCAAGAAAGTAGGCGTTTGTCACGAGGTTAGAGAAAATTTAAAACAAAAGAAAAAAGATGGTAGACATTACACGGATCTAAAATAAAATACACCAGACCCCGTCTTTAAAACACCAGCACAAGATACTTGTCAAAACTATGTTGTACTTTACCACTAACTAAAATTTTACTGACAAGAGTTAAACAAAAGAAAAAAAAGATCTCACAGCAAAGTGTTATGACGTCTCTGGTAACGTTAGCTGGACTCAAACAAAAAAAAAAAAGAAGCGAACGTAAAGCAATGTTATAAACCAAGAAAGTATGCGTTTGTCACGTCGGGTGAAAAGTTAAAACAAAAGAAAAAAATAGGTAACTTAGGCATTTACACTGATCTCAAAGAAAATACATCGGACCCGTCTTTAAAACACCAGCACAAGATATTTGTCAAATCTATGCAGTACTTTACCACTAACTACAATTTTAAAAAGCGAGACTGTTAGACGAAAAAAAAAAAAAGATCCTCCGGCAGAGTTGTGGAGCGTCCGTAAAACAACCTACCATCACCGCAAACACAGTTAGAATGAAGCTCGGGAATGCTCCGGAAAAAACCACGCCTCCAGCGCTAGAGAGGGCCGGGCAGGAGGCAGCATTAAATAGATTTAAATGTTACAATAATTAAACTAAGTAGTTTTTAATAAATAGACATCAGTCCTTAATTAGTGAAAACTTTATATCCGTTTAAACATATGGTCAATTTTTACTTTTTAAATGATGTAGACCTATACAATTTTTATTTACTTTTAGGCTAGTCTTAAAAAAAAAACCTAGTTGAAAAAGCGTTATTTGTTTTTAATGTATTAAGTTAATTACTTTTTTTTTTTAATTAATCTATGACTAGTCTAAATTTAGACTATCTCCGTCGATATATTTTTTATTTTTGTCAAGCTTAATTTCTCAAGCTATGTCAATTAACACACACACACACACACACACACTTTCCTTCTGTCAAGCTTGTGTCGCGTTATCTAGTAAATAAACCAGACGTCATCTCGGTCATCTCAAGCACTGAAACCCGAATGTGTCGTTGTCTGTGTGATTACAGGCGTCTACATATCAGTTAGACATCAAGATGTTGTAAAAACATCTAACAGGTTTTGAAATGCTTGTAACTGGCTTGTGAAACTAACTAATTTCAAAGGTTGTTTTATATATATATATATATATATATATATATATATATATAGGATTTTTATTTTAATTACATTTATCATTTTTATTCACAATTTTATTGCTATATTAAATGCTTCTGTAAGTTGTAATCTTTCGTTGTCATATATTTTACATTTTATTAAAATAGGTTCAACTGTTTCACAATATCAAATTTAACACAAAGTCCAGACACATGTATTTCATCTTATAAATAATGACTGATTAAGTGCAATGTGTCCAATTCTATGGCGAGATCTTCTCTTCTATTCCCAAAAATTCTCCATTCATTTCCAACCGGTCTTTGAATATTATATAAATGCTGGCATTTATTCTAACCAACCCATTTAATTTGACACATATCTTTTTATTTTTATTTATTTTTAATTAGACCTTTTATTTCTAATTTACTCATTGGAGTATTAAATAAGATGTCTGACATTTTAATGGTCCACTTTTATCTGGTCCACTACTTTCATCAACTACAAAATAAATCTTTGTTATTGCTTGTATTCTGAACAAACTCTGTAAAATGTGTGACAAAATGCTTTGTCTAGTAGAAGCTTCACCACTCTTTAAACTTGATAGTACTGAAAATGAGTCTGAACATATGACTACTTTAAGGTGTTCAACCCCACTGAAGAGCCAAAAATATGACAATCATTTCTGTAGTATAAACGGACGGATGATTAGATGTACTTTCTGGTATTCTATGCTCTTTATTTTTAATCTAAACAAAAGACCTTGATGTTTTATTTAATTTTAATAAGTCACTCACACATACTTTAGTAGTCTAAACCCTTGAATATGTCTTTTATGATGTCAATATTAACTTCTATCATTGCTATATCAATTAAAACATGCGTTTAGGCAAACACAAATATTAAACAGGAATGAATGTGATATGTCAAGATGGGATTGTCTTGCCAAAGAAACTTTTACAACATTACAGGAAAGGCTAAATATTTCATCTCTAGTAGTGCGTAGAAACGCGTCTGGTGTCTACCTTTGGTGTTAACTTTTACGACCATGTCAGCGAAGACTGTAAACGGGGTTCTGGTGTTGTAAATGGTGTGCTGCTGGTCAGCTAAAGTAAAAAATTGTTTGTGTATTCCGTGATCAAAGGGATGACAATTTCGACTTTATGACTTTATGATGATCGCAAGGTTAGCTGAAAGTTCATTTACTGGTCAAAAGGATGTGAAATCTTTTAACAAGTCAGACCATAGAAAAATGTAGTTTAATTCAAATTAATTTAGTTTTGTTTTAGTTACATTTATAATTTTTATTAACCCATAGATCTTTCAACCTCAACATAGATGTACTGAGAATGCAAACAAGTACGCAAACACAACCATACAATCATAAACAAACACACACACACTCACACACACACACACACACACACACACACACACACACACACACACACACACACACAGATACAAATTTAAACATACAGAAAACATGAACATGTAACCAAACAAATACAAATATACACTCAAACAGGTACATAAATACACAAACAAACAAGCGTAGTCTACCTTGCTTTTTTCAAGTCTCAATACACCCACACACACACACACACACACACACATACTTTCCTTCTCCCACGCTTATGTCGTGTTATCTAGTAAATAAACCAGACATATGTAGTTAAAAGTATCCCCATTTAACAATATAACAGGAAAGAAATATATCGTCTCAGGTCGTGCATCGAAACGTGACTGTGTCCGGCGTCTGGTGTTGTCATTTAACCGCCAAAACCATCCAGTCATACATCCCAATGTTAGGATTAACAAGACAGAGGGTGTTTTATATACATATTATTATTTTTATTAACCCATAGATCTTTCAACCTCAACATAGATGTACTGAGAATGCAAACAAGTACACAAACACAACCATACAATCATAAACAAACACACACACACACACACACAGATACAAATGTAGACATACAGAAAAACATTAGATGTCCTTTATCACTTTCCAAATGGGGTTGTTAACCATGATGTTTAAAATAGTTTAAAAAGTATTATTTTTTAGCTTTCATGTAGGATTCATGTCAGCACTCAAATGTTTTTAGCAAGAGTCCAGAGACAGATGAAAATAGATGCGTGAAGAAAAAAATTTAAGAGTTTTTTAATGACAGACTAGTTGGTTTAGATTGTTTAAAACAACTGAGTTTATGCATTTCTCTTGAATGTGTGTACGGTAACTGTTGTATACATGAAGCAGAAGAAATACATAAACGCATTGTGGTTGATGTTAAACAATAAAAAATATATTATTTATATATCATAACGTACTTTCTTTTCAAAACACAATAAACATTCTTATGACTTTTTAACTGCGAACAACCGGTTTGGTTGGAAAATAAAAAATAAATAAAAACATATTAGGTTTCTTAGTTAGATTGCTTATAGTTTGTAGTAAAATCACATATATAAGCTAAAACATTTTTCTTTCAAACCACGCGGTTTCGACACACATTCCTCACAAAACTGCCGACAAAGACCTTAAGTTTTTGTTTTAACGTTTAGCTGTAACTGAGACCTTGGGGGGAATTATTTTACGCACAGTTTTGGGGAAGTTACTATGAACTTTGCAATAGGTTATAGATCACAAATGAACCTATTTAAAATCTAAAAGGTTGCGCAACTATATAAATTTCTTTAAAAAAGTAATGTAACTGATAACATTTGATTACATGTTTATGACTTGTAATGTTTTTAACCGTTAATCTTTTGAAACGTCTAAACAGGACAGGGGTTAACAGTGCTCAACAACTAATGACCATCAGACTTTTCAAAATCCTTCATCACTTAAATTAGGATTGTGATCGTGATTTCATTTTAAAGCACAACCACCACAAAATCAGAATTGCTTGGAGATTAAATACATAGAGTAGTTAGAGTTAGTTAAGGTGGTTTACGAAATATATTAATTAAATCTGTACGTGTGTGAAAAAATATTCAGATGTAACATTTTCATAATTAACCGCAATTTAATTATTTTTCTGTGACTGTAACTGATTACATTTTATTTTTGTAATCAAATGATATAATTTAGCTATATGTAACTAGTTGATCCCTAACACTGATTATGCATTCTGACAATAATAGATTGTGAAAGTGTTCATTATCCTCTTTAACTTTAAAAATGCGGACAGTGTCGCTTAACACTAGTTTGGCAAACAAGGGTTTGCTCTTAAAACAACCACCAGACCCCGACTTGAAAGCACCGTGACAAGTATAGCCATTGCAGAAATTTATTATAGAGATGTAGTAAGATAAACTCTGGATGCACGATTGACCGACTTATGACATGTTTACCATATTATTACAAGGCCCTGCTTACCTAGTTTTATAATTAAATATGTCTGTAAAATAAACAAACATACACACAATCTCCAGAACGGGGTCTGATGATGGGTCTTCATCATTTACCGATGAAGACAGACTGGATATTCAGACCACAGCAGCAGGACACGATTGTCTTTTTCTAAAGATAAAGACAATTATTTGGTTTCAGGACACACGCATCCTAATGGTTCACAAGATAACATAACAACGGTTGCTCCATTACAGCATAGCCAACCCTATTTTAGCCTGTTTTAGCACATGTACAGTATATCGTATTATTCTTGAATATAGTCGTTTAGTCTAAATATGTGTTAACAGTTATTTATTGTTATTATATGTATTATATGTTTTTGTTTTACAAAGGGGTTCAATTTAATACATTTAACTAATACCTCATTCAAGCTATGTAGATCTTCAGGTCAGGGAACTACAATACCCATCATACACCTTTGCAAATCTCTTTTTTGTGATCTGTTTTACTGATGCAAAGTCCGATTCACTTCTGAAAATGATTCATTTGGACAGTTTGGTTCAATGAACCGATTCATAGGCCCCTTAAGTCATTTTCGCAGTTATGTCAGTACACATTTTTCTTTCTTCTAACAACTCAAGAGTCATTTTATTTCCGTGAATCATCTAAATAAATGTATTGTGTGAACACATATTGGTGATCATTATCATCTGTTCATTTAAGTTAATGCTGAATCATCTAAATAAAGTTAACTGTGTGAACACATATTGGTGGTTATTGTATTTTGTTCATTTAAGTTAGTGATGTTTGTGTTCGCAGTTTTAGGCACAGTGCCTCTGTCATTTGTTTAGCTTAAACATCGGTTTTTAGTCAGTTAAAAAAAAGGTGTCAGGCATTAAATTTTTGTATTTTTAACTAACCTAATTATGTCAGAGTTACAGGTTTCGGGCGTTTTTGGTGAGTGTAAGCGGTGAAAACTTAAATGTGACCGTCGAGTAACGTTAGCTACTCAAACGAAGACAAATTGTGTAAGTGTTCATTAAGATGCCGAAATGAAAATAAGCGTACAAATATCCATAATGACAATAAGTACAATATACCCTAAAGACACAATAGCCCCTGCTAAGTACACCTAAAATTTGTTAGAGTGGTGAGATATTTACATTTACCTTTATTCATTTAGCAGATGCTTTTATCCAAAGCGACTTACAGATGAGGACGGTGGAAGCAATCAAAACAACAAAAAGAGCAATGGTATATAAATGTTATAACAAGTCTCAGTTAGGTTAACACAGTACACGAAGCATGGGCTTTTAAATAATATAATAAATAAAAAGAAAACAGATTGAATAAAAAAGGATAGAGCAAGTTAGAGAACTTTACACACACACATATAAATAGATATAAACCGCAATGTTTTTCATAGCGTTACACTTTGAAACCAGAACGATATGTTTCCATGATTTTGTTTGCTCTTTATGTTTGAATCTGTTTACCGTAGTTTTCACCATCCTAATTGCAATGGTTTGGTCTTGCGCTTAGGGCCTATACGACTCGTTTTCCCAGTTTTTGGTCTCGTGTAAGTGGGTCTCTTTGTTCATACCAAGCAATATTTCTGTGAATTTGGGTATTAAAATATTGCTTTAAACATCGTCTTCATTCGAGACGTTTACTTAACATCATTATATTATCCTAGTTTATATCAGATATAAGATATGTTGCTTATTATTATCCAGCCTTTTAATCATAAACCAAAATATCACGGCCGACTCGAGTGATCATCTTGGGCGATCATCTTGATCATCTTGGGCGGAGCCATCTTGGGCGTGACCAATGTTTATGACT
Organism: Carassius carassius; assembly: GCF_963082965.1. Classification (NCBI taxonomy): domain Eukaryota; kingdom Metazoa; phylum Chordata; class Actinopteri; order Cypriniformes; family Cyprinidae; genus Carassius; species Carassius carassius. The sequence continues at coordinate 18,762,029 of NC_081798.1, forward strand.
TCCTGATGACAATCCCCCACATCGTGTACATCATACAAGGGGTTGAGGGTGGGTCCAATCACTAAAACCAACAAAGACTACTACGCTACAGTTGCCTGCTGTGAACAATAAACTATACAATAAATCTATAAACCAGAAATTCATCGTGAATTAAAACATTACATCCGCATTCGGCGACAAAGTTCTATATCGATTAGGGCCAAAGTTTATGCCTTGGAAGGAATCGAATTCTGAAAAAGTCGTCTGACGCTGCACAAAGACCCATGGAGGGTAAATGGAGCTGCGCTGTTGAGACATTATAAAAGATAAAAGACATTATCGACCCTGTTTTTAAACTACACTACAGAGGACAGATGATCGGTCTGATACAAAAGATCATCACGGCGGAATGCGACCCAAATCACGATTGTACGGGCGATAGCAAGCGGGAAAAAAATCTCAGTAGCCAAATGAAACTTGTAAGAAGTCTGAAATATACATGGCCTGATTTGACGAGCATATTTTTAACTGGGATGGACCCGGTGTATGTTTCTGCACGTAAAATTCTGGAAGTGATGTCTGAATGTGAAGATGAGATGGACGTTAATGACGTTCTCTATCTGTGTACATCTGTAACAGATCAATGTGTGCTGTTGGCTTCCAAAAATTATGATTCTATGACCTGTGAAATTGTTGCATCGGTGGTTGATTTTATATTGGAGCAAAACATGTTAATCTGCAGAGATTTTCTATTCTGGTTAGATTCCCTGTAATGTCATGTTTGTTTTTAATGACAATTTGATCATTTTCTTCACTACATCGATGTATATTCAACAATATAGTGTTGAAATAAATGATTGATCCACTTCACTCGCTATTCTGTTCTCGGAGTTCAGAAACTTTTTGGTTTGTTTGTTAACAATTCAATAATAATAAGCAACATATCTTATATCTGATATAAACCAGGATAATATAATGATGTTAAGTAAACGTCTCGAATGAAGACGATGTTTAAAGCAATATTTTAATACCCAAATTCACAGAAATATTGCTTGGTATGAACAAAGAGACCCACTTACACGAGACCAAAAACTGGGAAAACGAGTCGTATAGGCCCTAAGCGCAAGACCAAACCATTGCAATTAGGATGGTGAAAACTACGGTAAACAGATTCAAACAGAAAGAGCAAACAAAATCATGGAAACATATCGTTCTGGTTTCAAAGTGTAACGCTATGAAAAACATTGCGGTTTATATCTATTTATATGTCTGTGTGTAAAGTTCTCTAACTTGCTCTATCCTTTTTTATTCAATCTGTTTTCTTTTTATTTATTATATTATTTAAAAGCCCATGCTTCGTGTACTGTGTTAACCTAACTGAGACTTGTTATAACACTTATATATCATTGCTCTTTTTGTTGTTTTGATTGCTTCCACCGTCCTCATCTGTAAGTCGCTTTGGATAAAAGCATCTGCTAAATGAATAAAGGTAAATGTAAATATCTCACCACTCTAACAAATTTTAGGTGTACTTAGCAGGGGCTATTGTGTCTTTAGGGTATATTGTACTTATTGTCATTATGGATATTTGTACGCTTATTTTCATTTCGGCATCTTAATGAACACTTACACAATTTGTCTTCGTTTGAGTAGCTAACGTTACTCGACGGTCACATTTAAGTTTTCACCGCTTACACTCACCAAAAACGCCCGAAACCTGTAACTCTGACATAATTAGGTTAGTTAAAAATACAAAAATTTAATGCCTGACACCTTTTTTTTAACTGACTAAAAACCGATGTTTAAGCTAAACAAATGACAGAGGCACTGTGCCTAAAACTGCGAACACAAACATCACTAACTTAAATGAACAAAATACAATAACCACCAATATGTGTTCACACAGTTAACTTTATTTAGATGATTCAGCATTAACTTAAATGAACAGATGATAATGATCACCAATATGTGTTCACACAATACATTTTTTTAGATGATTCACGGAAATAAAATGACTCTTGAGTTGTTAGAAGAAAGAAAAATGTGTACTGACATAACTGCGAAAATGACTTAAGGGGCCTATGAATCGGTTCATTGAACCAAACTGTCCAAATGAATCATTTTCAGAAGTGAATCGGACTTTGCATCAGTAAAACAGATCACAAAAAAGAGATTTGCAAAGGTGTATGATGGGTATTGTAGTTCCCTGACCTGAAGATCTACATAGCTTGAATGAGGTATTAGTTAAATGTATTAAATTGAACCCCTTTGTAAAACAAAAACATATAATACATATAATAACAATAAATAACTGTTAACACATATTTAGACTAAACGACTATATTCAAGAATAATACGATATACTGTACATGTGCTAAAACAGGCTAAAATAGGGTTGGCTATGCTGTAATGGAGCAACCGTTGTTATGTTATCTTGTGAACCATTAGGATGCGTGTGTCCTGAAACCAAATAATTGTCTTTATCTTTAGAAAAAGACAATCGTGTCCTGCTGCTGTGGTCTGAATATCCAGTCTGTCTTCATCAGTAAATGATGAAGACCCATCATCAGACCCCATTCTGGAGATTGTGTGTATGTTTGTTTATTTTACAGACATATTTAATTATAAAACTAGGTAAGCAGGGCCTTGTAATAATATGGTAAACATGTCATAAGTCGGTCAATCGTGCATCCAGAGTTTATCTTACTACATCTCTATAATAAATTTCTGCAATGGCTATACTTGTCACGGTGCTTTCAAGTCGGGGTCTGGTGGTTGTTTTAAGAGCAAACCCTTGTTTGCCAAACTAGTGTTAAGCGACACTGTCCGCATTTTTAAAGTTAAAGAGGATAATGAACACTTTCACAATCTATTATTGTCAGAATGCATAATCAGTGTTAGGGATCAACTAGTTACATATAGCTAAATTATATCATTTGATTACAAAAATAAAATGTAATCAGTTACAGTCACAGAAAAATAATTAAATTGCGGTTAATTATGAAAATGTTACATCTGAATATTTTTTCACACACGTACAGATTTAATTAATATATTTCGTAAACCACCTTAACTAACTCTAACTACTCTATGTATTTAATCTCCAAGCAATTCTGATTTTGTGGTGGTTGTGCTTTAAAATGAAATCACGATCACAATCCTAATTTAAGTGATGAAGGATTTTGAAAAGTCTGATGGTCATTAGTTGTTGAGCACTGTTAACCCCTGTCCTGTTTAGACGTTTCAAAAGATTAACGGTTAAAAACATTACAAGTCATAAACATGTAATCAAATGTTATCAGTTACATTACTTTTTTTTAAAGAAATTTATATAGTTGCGCAACCTTTTAGATTTTAAATAGGTTCATTTGTGATCTATAACCTATTGCAAAGTTCATAGTAACTTCCCCAAAACTGTGCGTAAAATAATTCCCCCCAAGGTCTCAGTTACAGCTAAACGTTAAAACAAAAACTTAAGGTCTTTGTCGGCAGTTTTGTGAGGAATGTGTGTGAAAACTGCGTGGTTTGAAAGAAAAATGTTTTAGCTTATATATGTGATTTTACTACAAACTATAAGCAATCTAACTAAGAAACCTAATATGTTTTTATTTATTTTTTATTTTCCAACCAAACCGGTTGTTCGCAGTTAAAAAGTCATAAGAATGTTTATTGTGTTTTGAAAAGAAAGTACGTTATGATATATAAATAATATATTTTTTATTGTTTAACATCAACCACAATGCGTTTATGTATTTCTTCTGCTTCATGTATACAACAGTTACCGTACACACATTCAAGAGAAATGCATAAACTCAGTTGTTTTAAACAATCTAAACCAACTAGTCTGTCATTAAAAAACTCTTAAATTTTTTTCTTCACGCATCTATTTTCATCTGTCTCTGGACTCTTGCTAAAAACATTTGAGTGCTGACATGAATCCTACATGAAAGCTAAAAAATAATACTTTTTAAACTATTTTAAACATCATGGTTAACAACCCCATTTGGAAAGTGATAAAGGACATCTAATGTTTTTCTGTATGTCTACATTTGTATCTGTGTGTGTGTGTGTGTGTGTGTGTGTTTGTTTATGATTGTATGGTTGTGTTTGTGTACTTGTTTGCATTCTCAGTACATCTATGTTGAGGTTGAAAGATCTATGGGTTAATAAAAATAATAATATGTATATAAAACACCCTCTGTCTTGTTAATCCTAACATTGGGATGTATGACTGGATGGTTTTGGCGGTTAAATGACAACACCAGACGCCGGACACAGTCACGTTTCGATGCACGACCTGAGACGATATATTTCTTTCCTGTTATATTGTTAAATGGGGATACTTTTAACTACATATGTCTGGTTTATTTACTAGATAACACGACATAAGCGTGGGAGAAGGAAAGTATGTGTGTGTGTGTGTGTGTGTGTGTGGGTGTATTGAGACTTGAAAAAAGCAAGGTAGACTACGCTTGTTTGTTTGTGTATTTATGTACCTGTTTGAGTGTATATTTGTATTTGTTTGGTTACATGTTCATGTTTTCTGTATGTTTAAATTTGTATCTGTGTGTGTGTGTGTGTGTGTGTGTGTGTGTGAGTGTGTGTGTGTTTGTTTATGATTGTATGGTTGTGTTTGCGTACTTGTTTGCATTCTCAGTACATCTATGTTGAGGTTGAAAGATCTATGGGTTAATAAAAATTATAAGATGTAACTAAAACAAAACTAAATTAATTTGAATTAAACTACATTTTTCTATGGTCTGACTTGTTAAAAGATTTCACATCCTTTTGACCAGTAAATGAACTTTCAGCTAACCTTGCGATCATCATAAAGTCATAAAGTCGAAATTGTCATCCCTTTGATCACGGAATACACAAACAATTTTTTACTTTAGCTGACCAGCAGCACACCATTTACAACACCAGAACCCCGTTTACAGTCTTCGCTGACATGGTCGTAAAAGTTAACACCAAAGGTAGACACCAGACGCGTTTCTACGCACTACTAGAGATGAAATATTTAGCCTTTCCTGTAATGTTGTAAAAGTTTCTTTGGCAAGACAATCCCATCTTGACATATCACATTCATTCCTGTTTAATATTTGTGTTTGCCTAAACGCATGTTTTAATTGATATAGCAATGATAGAAGTTAATATTGACATCATAAAAGACGTATTCAAGGGTTTAGACTACTAAAGTATGTGTGAGTGACTTATTAAAATTAAATAAAACATCAAGGTCTTTTGTTTAGATTAAAAATAAAGAGCATAGAATACCAGAAAGTACATCTAATCATCCGTCCGTTTATACTACAGAAATGATTGTCATATTTTTGGCTCTTCAGTGGGGTTGAACACCTTAAAGTAGTCATATGTTCAGACTCATGTTCAGTACTATCAAGTTTAAAGAGTGGTGAAGCTTCTACTAGACAAAGCATTTTGTCACACATTTTACAGAGTTTGTTCAGAATACAAGCAATAACAAAGATTTATTTTGTAGTTGATGAAAGTAGTGGACCAGATAAAAGTGGACCATTAAAATGTCAGACATCTTATTTAATACTCCAATGAGTAAATTAGAAATAAAAGGTCTAATTAAAAATAAATAAAAATAAAAAGATACGTGTCAAATTAAATGGGTTGGTTAGAATAAATGCCAGCATTTATATAATATTCAAAGACCGGTTGGAAATGAATGGAGAATTTTTGGGAATAGAAGAGAAGATCTCGCCATAGAATTGGACACATTGCACTTAATCAGTCATTATTTATAAGATGAAATACATGTGTCTGGACTTTGTGTTAAATGTGATATTGTGAAACAGTTGAACCTATTTTAATAAAATGTAAAATATATGACAACGAAAGATTACAACTTACAGAAGCATTTAATATAGCAATAAAATTGTGAATAAAAATGATAAATGTAATTAAAATAAAAATCCTATATATATATATATATATATATATATATATATATATATATATATATATATATATATATATATATATATAAAACAACCTTTGAAATTAGTTAGTTTCACAAGCCAGTTAAAAGCATTTCAAAACCTGTTAGATGTTTTTACAACAGCTTGATGTCTAACTGATATGTAGACGCCTGTAATCACACAGACACCGACACATTCGGGTTTCGGTGCTTGAGATGACCGAGATGACGTCTGGTTTATTTACTAGATAACGCGACACAAGCTTGACAGAAGGAAAGTGTGTGTGTGTGTGTGTGTGTGTGTGTGTTAATTGACATAGCTTGAGAAATTAAGCTTGACAAAAATAAAAAATATATCGACGGAGATAGTCTAAATTTAGACTAGTCATAGATTAAAGTAATTAACTTAATACATTAAAAACAAATAATGCTTTTTCAACTAGGTTTTTTTTTTAAGACTAGCCTAAAAGTAAATAAAAATTGTATAGGTCTACATCATTTAAAAAGTAAAAATTGACCATATGTTTAAACGGATATAAAGTTTTCACTAATTAAGGACTGATGTCTATTTATTAAAAACTACTTAGTTTAATTATTGTAACATTTAAATCTATTTAATGCTGCTATCACGCCTCCTGCCCGGCCCTCTCTAGCGCTGGAGGCGTGGTTTTTTCCGGAGCATTCCCGAGCTTCATTCTAACTGTGTTTGCGGTGATGGTAGGTTGTTTTACGGACGCTTCACAACTCTGCCGGAGGATCTTTTTTTTTTTTTCGTCTAACAGTCTCGCTTTTTAAAATTGTAGTTAGTGGTAAAGTACTGCATAGATTTGACAAATATCTTGTGCTGGTGTTTTAAAGACGGGTCCGATGTATTTTCTTTGAGATCAGTGTAAATGCCTAAGTTACCTATTTTTTTCTTTTGTTTTAACTTTTCACCCGACGTGACAAACGCGTACTTTCTTGGTTTATAACATTGCTTTACGTTCGCTTCTTTTTTTTTTTTGTTTGAGTCCAGCTAACGTTACCAGAGACGTCATAACACTTTGCTGTGAGATCTTTTTTTTCTTTTGTTTAACTCTTGTCAGTAAAATTTTAGTTAGTGGTAAAGTACAACATAGTTTTGACAAGTATCTTGTGCTGGTGTTTTAAAGACGGGGTCTGGTGTATTTTATTTTAGATCCGTGTAATGTCTACCATCTTTTTTCTTTTGTTTTAAATTTTCTCTAACCTCGTGACAAACGCCTACTTTCTTGGTTTGTATCGCTGCTTTACATTCGTTTCTTTTTTTCAGTTTGAGGTAAGGTACAAATGCTAAAACTCTATTACCTAGTTTTCTTTATTTTCTAACTGGTAACAAAACACCATTTTTAAATTGTAATGCTACAAGCGCTCACATCTTTTTCACGTATTGCTTAACGAAAACATATCTGATAGTTTTGACTCGTTTGGTTGTATCAGATAAATAACCAGTAACCTAGTTTTATTTCATTTGTAACAACTTTAACAACGTTTTACACTTTTCCAACTACGAAAACGATCATTACATTGTTTCCATTGCTGCTATGCGTTTATAACCTTTTTCTTGAAATACACTGTTTATTTAAAACCTTAATAAAATCTTCCCTTACACCATTTTCATGATTTCGCCCTTTTCAAAGTTTAAAAAAAAACACATAGCTTCCCACAACTTCTCCCCCCCTCCGAAATTCCTCCTTGGTTCATATTAAGGTCACTGGAGGGTGTACAGGGAGGGGAGGGGAGGGGGGTGTACAAACAGGTGTCCAGAAAAGATGGCTTTTATGACCCTCATCAATCAAATTTTTGGAGACAATGTGCACATTACCCTCTCTCATCTGTCATCAGACGTGCAATCTGGGTTATATGAAGCGACGGGAACACTTTTTGTAAGCGAAGAAAACAGAAGAAAACTTTATTCAATAATTCCTTTGTCACCGTTCTCCTCTGTCACTCCATATCACCGTGCTGCGTGTGCTCTTCTGTGTCCTCCGCGCCACAAGGATGTCCTTTTTTTTTTAAATCAAAGCTAAATGCATGTAGAAACAGCGCATTCTTGTGGTGCGGAGGCCACAGAAGAGCATACGCAGCACTTTGACAACGACTTTTCATACCTTTTCTGGACCTTGACACTGTTATTTACTTTGCAGTCTATGGGATAGTCTCAAGCCTCCAGGTTTTCATCCAAAATATCTTAAATTGTGTTCCGAAGATGAACGGAGTAAGCATTAATGCACTAATTACTTAAGTTATTTCCTTTTTTTAACTTGGCTAACACTCCCTCTGAGTCGAAATAAAACAATATCCAGGAGTACTTCATTTACTTAAACAGTACACTGACTGAACTGCTGTGAAGAGAGAACTGAAGATGACCACGAATCGAGCAGCTTGTGTGTTGTGCTAATTGTTCTTTGTGGACCTGGAGGGCTGCGCAACCTGCACACTGTGACTCCGTGTTGTTTCAAGCTCATCATTCTGTGCACAGGATGCACATAAGTGCATGTATTGGCGCCTTTAGTATTATAATACTTTTCTGCGCAATCAAAGATTATTAATAGTCTTTCTTGTTCTGTCCTATCTATCACATGTTGCTGCCTTTATAACTGTGCTATACATTTAAAATAAATGTCTTTTAGATTTCTATATAAATGTATATACTTGGTTTTTTTTCATGAATGTATTTTACAACAATACAAAGAGCAATGTGTAAAATTTTACCAGATTTTAGACATATTCACTTTTATTTGTAAATCAAATATTTCACTAAATTTTATAAAATTATTGTGCACCCGTGATTTTTCTATATATATATTCATTTGTTATTTTTAATTGAAATGAAGTTGTGTATATGCAGTAGATTTTGATTAACATAAAAGAGTGATGATCAGGTCAACACAGAAGTATAGACGGTTTCATCGTGCGCACGCGCCTGGACCTAAGTTAACTTCCGGTTTGTGTTGTGTATATCGGTCTGGCTGCAGTGCCTTCTACAAACGCAGTTAAAGTCAAGGTGATGTGTAGACTGAAGTTGGGGTCAGGTGGTTGTGCTGCGGGATGTGTTTCCCATACATTTATTTATTTTTGGAGACTCGCCACAATTTTAAAACTGATCGATTTTCAAAAAGGCTTCGTTGAATAAACATGAGTAACGTTACGTACTGCATGTTTAATAATAATAATTCCTTACATTTATATGTTTAAATATCAAAACGAGGCACAGGTGTTTTTATATCGCTGTATTTCTGAAGCAAGACTTGCATGTTATATGCCTGATAAAGCAGCGTGTGAGCGTACCAGCTCTGCTTTGTTTACAGCTGTTACTGGGGAAACCTCTATTTCTCGCGCTTTATGTCTATGCTTTAAAACATTTCCTGCTGGCAAAGAATGAATTTGCATTTTCATTAAGTCCGCCTGATCCACGCGGCAAACATATTTTGTTTGTTGTCAAAAAATATCTACTCTAGAGGGACTTGGCTGTTGTTATTGATTCTATTTGGAAGTTTACCGGAAGTTAAGTTAGGTCCACAAAAGCGCGCATACGCAGTAACGTTTGTTTATGTTGTTGCCGTTGAAACCGTCTATAGAAATTCTACATTGGTTTAGAAAAAAAAACGGTATCGGTATCGGATCGGATTGGTTCTGAAAAAATGGTATCGTTGCATCCCTAATAAGTCATTATAATCCATAGTTATGTTCCCACTGGATGCAACTGTTTTGTATTCTATTAAGCACTCAAAGTAAATGCACCACTTTGGACAGTACTTAGGCTAAATGTAGAGGTGTTTCCTTGTGGTCTCCATGCTGCAAGGATTGGAATAGAGGTGGCAAACAGATCTGCTGTAGTATGGCTGGATGTGAGCCAAAGACCAGTGAAACAGTAATGCAATGCTAGAATTGCTGCAGTCCCCGAAACTGAACCCAAACGTCTCATACTAAGGAATGTGCTGATACAACTTGTGTGGAAAATGAGATGATGATCTATAGGGCAGAAGCTGAAATGATGGAAAGGTAGTGCCATCTGATACAGGTTATTTTTAAAAAAAGGTTTTGTGTTGACATGCTTTAAAAACTATGTTTTCTCCATTTCCCTTTACTTGCATCATACTAACATCCTCTTTGGGAAGATTTCTAATATAGAGAAATTAAATAAACTGTCAAAAATAAAGTTATGTCAATGTGTGTGTGTGTGTGTGTATATTTATATTTATATATATATATATATATATATATATATATATATATATATATATATATATGCACCAATAAAGTAATTTAAATAAAATGCAAAGAATGTGGAAAATAAACAGTTTAATATCTGAAATATTATTTAATAGTTGAAATATTAAATTTTGATTCAATTTTATTATAGCTGAAAACTATATTGCTCATATAACTAAAGCTGTGTGGATGGGAAAATTGTAATCAATATTAACCAATAATATAATAGGCTAATAAGCCTATCAAATCCTGATGACATAAAAGCAATTCCTGCTATACGTTATTTCCCACAGAAAAGGATGTATATCCATTTAAGGAAGCTGAATGCATTGGAAATGCAGTTTGATGATGTCCTGTAATAGAGGCCCGGTGTATTTCACCACACACCTGCAGTGTGTCCTTTGACTCAGCATATGCATCACCCAACATAATGCAAAAGAAATACATGTAGAGACTTTCCAGGACGCTTCTCCTGTGAAATCACATCTTTGCAGTGGATTTTTTCTGAAAACATTTTAGCTTAAGCTGTCTCCCTCTCTTTCTGTTCCTTTTTGCACCCGTTGTTTCTCCATATGGTTAGACGTTGCGCTGACTGTGCAGAGCTCTGTGTTAGTGTGATGTAAGGGGGAGGGACCCTGCATTTAACTCACTGTTCCTCAGTCTCTATTCACTGGCATTGTCTCGGGAGACTTGCATGCACTTACAGCTTCTTTCTCTCTCTCTCGCTCTCTCTCTTTTCCATCCGTCCCCTCGCACACACTCATGCACTCAGCCATACGGGCACACACATTGACAGGGTAGCGTGGAGGATAAACCCACTCACCATTCCCGTCTCACCTTCCCCTCCCTCCCTCCCTTCCTCTTTCTCACTCGCCGTCGTTTCTGACGCTCGGCGAAGGCAATCTGGCTGCACCCAGGAAGCACTGCAGCAGGCATCGGCAGAGGTGGGTAGTCAAGCTACAAGGCTCTCTCTCTCTTTGCTTTCTTCTCCATCTCATCCTGTTTCCCACTTAAGCGTGATGGTTTATGTGTGTATGTACCGTGCACCGAAAGGTAATCCTGTCTTTTCCGTCTCAGCATCTGCTTGCTGCATTGAGAGGTATATCTGCATACCATTTAGCACACAGAGTTAAAATCTGATTAATGCATTAATGCTTTAGGCATCATAGTAACATTAAACAGTTGAATGCATTAAAGAGTAATTTGATGGCTGAATACGAGCATCATGCTCTCACCTGCTGCAGTGCCCATCTGTTGCCCACAAATGCTGGCTTTACGCTACGCAGTCTGACATTATGATGCATGTTTTTTTATGGCTTACTTATAGTAGATGCTGTGAAGATAAGGCTGTGTTATGGTTTTCTCTGAGCTGTCATGTTAATATAAGTACTGTCTCTGGAGAGGAAGTGGATTTTCCTGCTAGGTTTTGGTGTGGATGGTGTCGCTCTGCCTCTGGGCACTGGGCCGAGACCGGTGAACACGAGGAAGGTGCAAGTCGCAGGGATTTGGTGCAGTAAGTTTTTAATGGCTGCTACGACACAAAAAAGGTGGCTGCTTTTTGGGTATGATCAAGTATTCTTAGGTACATGTCAAATGGTCTTACCTCAGGAATACACTGATAATTCATCATTATTATAAAAATGAGTATTAACTTTAAAATCACATTTGAAATATTCCCACCAAGGCCATGTACTTATATAGGTGTCCATGATAAATTAAATTTTGAATTGAAATGTCAAGTGGTGTGAGTGGTTACACCATTTGACTCCTGTTACAAGCCTTTCTGTTAGGGGGCAAATTTACTCAAATATCACCAGTTTGTGATGCTGATTAAAGATGTAATATAAACTAACCTTCCATTTAAAACTATTTTCAAGTGTTTAATGTTCACCCAAGAATGAAAATTACCACCTGACTTACTTACCTTCAAGCCTTCCAAGGTGAATATGACTTCACTCTTTCAGACGAATACAATCGATGTTATATTAAAATGTCCTGACTCTTCCAAGCATGATAATGGCAGTGAATCCAGTCGGACTTGTAAACCGAAGGTTGCAGGTTCAAGTCTCAGGTTCAGAAGGAATTGTAGGTGGGGGAAGTGAATGTACACACAACTAATGTGAGACCCTTGAGCAAGGCACCGAACACCCAACAGCTCCACGGGCTCCGCAGCACTGGCTGACCACTGCTCCAGGTGTGTGTGTGTTCACTACTGTATGTGTGCACTTGGATGGGTTAACCACTTCAGCTGTTATTTTGATTTTTTGAGAATTAGGCATATGCAATATTGGACCCACCGGTGGGTCCCCAGAGTTGATGTGGTTAAATGCAGATCACAAATTCCAAGGATGGGTCACCATACTTGGCCACACTTCACTTTACTTTCACTTTACCTTTACTAACTGTAATTACAATACGAGACGAGTTCACTGTTCATCACTATGATGATTTCTTGTCAGAAAGAGGTGTTTTCAGCATATTTCCTACCAAATATTTCATAAACCCATTAAAATTACATTTAGAGATAACTCTAATAAAATCTATTTTTGTGTAATATTTTAAAATGAAGTATTTATTTCTGTGAGTAAGCTTACATGCAATCTAGGTGGACAAAATATGTTATATTTCTCATTCTTTGGCGGTTACACCATTTGACATTTTTATCTACGAACAGTCTTAACTTTTGTAAAAAATGGCACATATGTCATTTTTAATTACATAAAATAAACAGATACGCTGTGTACATTTTAAAATACCTGATGCATGCTTTTAAAACAAGGTTTTAAAAGATTTTTGAATTTCTCATCTTGCCAACCCATTCTTGTCATTGACCCAAAAAATAATCATAACAACGAAACAAGGACTTTAAAAACTATTCAAATGATTTAAAAATGGAAAATGATTAAACATAAAATACAGTGCAATCAGTTCAGACGTAGCATGGATGGCATAATAGCTGAAAGCAGACTCTCCTTGTTTTGTGTGAACCCTTGGTATTTCTGACTCGATCCTAATGATCTGAGTAGTCTGTTAGGTTTATATTCAGTGAGCATATCTGCAAAATATTTAGGTCCTAGGCCATTGAGTGATTTATGAATGAGTAAAAGTACTTTAAAGTCAATCCTAAATGTAACTGAAAGCCAGTGTAAGGACCTGAGGACTGCTGTGATGTGCTCAGATTTTCTGTTTTTTGTCAGAATCCTGGCAGCAGAGTTCTGGATGAGCTGCAGCTTTCTAATTGTCTTCTTGGGAAGACCAGTGACAATACAATTACAATACAATTAAAATAGTCCACCCTGCTGCTGCTAAAAACATGAACAAGGTTCTCCAAGTCTTGACTGGAAACAAAACATCTAATTCTTGCAATATTTTTTAGATGATAGTATGCTGATTTAGTTACTACTGAATGACTACTGAAACTAAGGTCTGTCTCCAGAATCACACCAAGATTCTTGACTTGATTTTTAGTTGTTTGACCCCTAGAGTCAAGGTATGCATTTACCTTGAGAACTTCATCTTTGTTTCCAAATGCAGTGTCTTCAGTTTTCTCCTTGTTTAACTGAAGAAAGTTCTGGCACATCCAACTGTTAATTTAATCAATGCATTGGCAGAGGGACTGTAGTCATTTGGCAATAAGGCTAGGTAAATATGGATATAATCAGCATAGCTGTGATAGGCAATTGGGTACTTAGTGGGATCATATACAAGCTAAACAAGAGCGGTGCAATAATAATAATAATTCCTCTTTTACACCATCTTACTGGTGGAGAGGAGACATAGTCATGAAGCCAATCAGAATATGGGGATGATTAGGAGGCCATGATGATGGACAGAGGGCAATGGGCAAATTTGGCCAGGATGCCGGGGTTACACCCTACTCTTTTTCAAAGGACATACAGAGATTTTTAATGACCACAGAGAGTCAGGACCTCACTTTAATGTCTCATCCGAAGGATAGTGCTTATTGACAATATAGTGCAAGAATTGAGGCTTGTGAGACATAGCATGTCATGGACGTCCACTTAGACTTATGCTCTCCTGTACTCACATAATAACCTCGTCCTTCTAAGTATGACCTGAAACATGTGAGTACTATCCCACAGGGCTCGAAATTAACTTTTTTACTTGGTAGCACTGGTGCTCCCAACGTCAAAAAAATGTTAGGAGCACTTACCAAAAATTTAGGAGCATCACAACAATATTAACAACTTTTATTAGCAACAAATAGCAATAGTCAAACAGAATTAAATTAACATAAACATACAGAACAGTTTTTGCGCAGAGACACGCAAACAAATCAATAAAATCACTGTGCACGGAAAGTCGAATATTCGTTCTGCTCTAATTATTCCATAAATAAAAATGATATTCAAATTGACATTTTTGCTTGCCATAAAAAAAAGAAAAAAAGTCCACAATAAAACCTAATTCGGTCACTTTCTGTGATTCTCCACGGCATATTTGAATATGTATGCAAGCAAAAATAATTAACGAATGAATAAGAACTGCTATCTTCTACAGTACTTCAAATATGCCGTGGATAATCACAGAAAGTAACCGCATTCAAGAACATTGTTGCAGCATCTCTCAAGCAACGAATAAACACCTCTAACTTGGAGAATACAGTGAAAACTCCTCTTCTCGCGTCTGCCCTAGACCCTCGGCACAAACATCTCAGGTTTCTCGATGAAAACATGAGAGAAGTAAGAAAAAAAACATTTTTTGAACATTATCAGAACACTTTCCTTGATGCGAGTGGTGCGCAGCCGCTGCCACCAACGATAAAGAGGATGCAATGCCCACTCGTCGGAAAAGGCTGAGCCAGTTCTTCAGCGATGATTACAGAGAGTCCAACCGAGACGAGTGGGAACAGCTGGAGCCATGTATTCCACCAGATGAGGATCCCATTCAGTGTTGAAACGAAAACACGAAGCGTTTCACAAAACGTAGTCTCTTAGCACACCGTTATTTGTGAGTCCCGCCAACGTCTGTGCCGTCAGAGCACGTTTTCTCCACGGCCGGCCTTATTGTTAACAGACTAAGGAGCCGACATTCCCCCGATCATGTTTACATGCCCGTATTTCTTAACAAGAACATGTAAAACAGTAGAAAAAAAAAAGCAAAAAAGATTTGCTGACAGTTTCAAAGTTAAGTGTAAGCTAAATTCTGTACAATGTCAATGGCCTAATTGCTGCAGGATGCTTTACGTTTTTTCTTTGTTCATTTTTCATTTTTTTTGCTTTTAATCTGTACTTTTGTTTGTTTGCACGCATTGTTAAAGGTTTTCAGCTACAAAACACGATGTGTAGCTAATGTTCAAGCTCATTGTGTGTAAGCTTGTTCAAAAATGACAGAAACAATAAATGGTGCTGAAAAATAACGCCTGTCTCATTAAACTTAATTTAAATAAACAAATATTCTAATATTCGTTTTTTGTGAGCTCAAAATTATTTGAATGTGATATTTGCGGAAAACGCCCATCCTTAAAAATCACACTGCACGAACAACTTTTAATAACAAAGAGCAGCTTATAAAAAAAAAGAGCAAATAGACCAAATAAACATCCATATTATATATATATATATATATATATAATAAAAATTATTGAAAAGCAATAGGTCTAAATAAAAACTTATTCTTTCCAGTCTTCTTTCCAAAAAAGTTTTTAATTAAATCCAAATAAAGATACCTGAATCCATTAAATAAATAAAAAATAAACACAGTGCCAATAGGAACGAATGGCAAGTGGCATACAATCTAGTCAAGATTTTTCGCTAGGGCACGTTGTGGACCGACAACTTTACCTGCGGTGCTGAAAACCTGCTCCGATGGTGTGCTTGTAGCACAGACACACAGGTACTTTCGTGCCACTCGTGACATCTGGGGAAAACACCAGGCAGCATTTTTCCATGAATGAAGTGGGTCCTCGTCTCCTTGGCTCCAAACAGTAGGCTGTTATATCAGCTCTGACTCGGTCCTTTACGTTGCCGATGCCGACTGGACCTGCCATTGCATCGGCTTTTTTTTTTTTTTTTTGCAGCATATTCCCAGTCATCTTCATCATCTCCCAGTCATCTTTTTTCGTGAGGACATAATTTGCAAATAGCCTCATCCGTATTTACCGCCTCTCCCTTCTCGTTCGGTCGAAACCCGAAATACTGGCAGAACTGCAGAAGTTGTGTTCTTTTTCACGACCAGGTCACTCGGTGCGCAACTCGCCATCTTTCCCCCTCTCTCTCTTTCTCCTCGTCTTGTTGTCACGCGATGACAACCACGCATATGCATTTTTAGGCATTAAATAAATTATATTTAATATTTAATCCTTGTCTCCTATATAAGTGCAGTGTTTTTTGTTTTTTTTTATTGACGGTATGACGCTATTGAAACTGATACCGTTGCTATTTTTAGATCCCGCGGTATACCATATTACCGTATTACCGCCCAAGCCTATTTGATACATTAAAACCAACATGCAAACCGCCGCTTAAATAGGACAGCAATCACTGTAATTGGAAAGAGTGTTCATTCTAAGCCAATCAAATACCTTATAGGAAATTAAAAGCATGGTAAATAAAAAAAGGATTTATATACACACATATAATGTGTGTGTGTGTGTGTGTGTGTAAGAGAGAATGGTCAAATAGGAAAGATTACGCATGTAAATTCAAAGTGAGAATTAGAATAGATCCTATACTTAAAATCACTCCTTTTTTCCTTAATGGATCTGTCCTGAATCGCTCTTAAGCTAAGATTCCTACGTAAAAGTTTTTAAGCTAAATTAAGAGTTTTCTGAGAGGATTCTTAGAATCTTTATGAATACGGGCCCTCATCTTTAGCAATTGTTGATGTTTACATGACAAAATCATGATAATCAATAATATAAAATATAGTTTGAATTTCTAATGTTGTTTCTGCAATGATAAAATTAATAGTTTATTGGTGCAGAATCTGGGTTTTTTATATAGTATTTATAAAGTGAAGGCCACACCACATAATGCCTTAAAGTCTTATGGTGTGTTCGCACCAGATGCGAATGAAGCATTAAGCGCGAGTGATTTACATGTTAAGTCAATGCAAAGATGCTAATAGACATCCTGCAGTGTGATTCACGCGAATGAGGTGGCACGAATGCCGCGATTCGCGTGAATGAACATGGTCGTCGGTAACATGAGCACTGAGCTCCCTCTGATCATCTCCGAAATCGGCGAAACACATTTTTAAATAGGCGCTGTCTTTATAAATAAACGACATATTTTAGTTTAAAACAACTACATTCTTGCCAGAAATACTTTTAAAACTACATTTCATGATATGATTACAATAATTTTTTTTTTTAATTATCTGAATAAATGGTGGCTGAAATCACAATGCTGCGTGTACTCAACTGGCAGAAGCCCCTCCCATGACACAAATTTTGTGTCTGTTGTGAAGCGAGTTTCACGCACGAATTAAGCGAATTTCATGCATAAATGAAGTGTAAACTCAAAATGTTCAAGCATCCAACTACGCACAAATAGCGTGATTTATTCGCACAAGTCGCATCTGGTGTGAATGGCCTGTTATAGTATCTAATTTTTCAGTGTCTTTCTCTGTACTGATTAAAATGAGCTGCAAAATGAGAATCATTGAAAAAAGACAGAATGAGATAATCAAGGTTCTTCTAGAAGGTCTAGAAGGTTATGTGATCCTGAGACACTGTCCAAAGAGGTTTGTGGGTGGGAATGCTAGAGCATGACAGCCTGAGATGTGCTACCTAGTCAGATAACATGGGATATCACTTACTTTCAAGCAGGTTTTTTTTTTTTTTTTGCCTGATTTGCCTGAATACTTGCCAGACTGTTTTTAAGCAGTCATGGAGGAAGCTCTGCATGTAGCTTTAGGGTTCTCCTCTGAGAAAACTCCTTAACAGTTCTCTCTAATCATCCTGTGGTGCGGACGCAGAGCTGTTGTCTTGGCACATTAGTCATGTTTGGGAGTCCCACTGGGGAGAAGGTGTGTACTTGCAGATCTGTGTAACCTGTGGCATTTATCTCACCTGTCTGCAATGCAGGTGTGTGTTAATGTGTGTTTGTGTGTGTCTTGTCATTTTAACCACATAGTCATGTTTGCAAATCTTTTGTAAGTATGGACTGTACAAGGTCCAAAATGGGCACTCGCTTGGCCAGGTGGTAGTAACTTTTTTTTTTAATGAATTGCACAATTTTTTCTTGACATGAGCATTTTTTTAAAAAATCTAAGAGATTTAGACTGCCTACTTAAAAAAAAAAAAAACAGTCACTGTTGTATGTCTCCTGAGGAATCGAGCCAAAAGGTTTGTTGTGTTGATACAAGTGCAACTTTTTTTGTGCCATATTATTATTTATCTATAACAGATTTGAACACTGTGTGTGAATGATATAGTAAATGTATTGTATATTGTATATTGTTTTGTTTTTTTACAGAACAACAGTAAAATTACAATACACTAGGGGTGTAACGGTACGCACCTCTGTTTTAAAGTCCCGGTTCGGTTCATATTCGGTACAGTAAGGGAAAGAAATGCAAACATTAAACTGCAGGTTGTTTATTACTATAAACTTTTTTTTTAACAATTTGTTTACACTTTTTTTAAAAATACTTTTTAACAAAATATATATAAAATAAAAAAAGAATAAGAAATAAAATACTGCTCAAAGTTCTCCACTAAATAAAATACTCTCAGTCTCAAACCAATATCATATAATAAAATATAATGAAAAATATAAATAAATAACTATGATTACAGTGCAGCATTACCAATGCCAGCTTGTAGGCCTACTCATATTTAAAAAATATATAACTTTTCCAAAGTGTAAAGTGCAGCATCAACAGTTTCAGTTTTTAGACCTGCTCAGATTTCGTTATTGCGTTGGACCGATCGGAATTAAGAGCAAAGGTCTGTTTAAATGCCGACGGGAGCTGCGTTTGAATTACAGTCGTTTTTTTCCTAGTTGTAGTGATGTTCACACTCACGTGATGCCTTTTGAAAACCTTAGGCCGGTGACACACTGGCATATTGCACCTGTCAAACATAGTCTATTTTGCCGTCAATACTGTTGACGGTGTCCTTTATCAGTAGGCTTTATATTTATGCTCAACACGAAGTATAGATATTGTTGTCGTGAAGACAAGATCCTGGTCTGTCGACGGCCTCCTTCTATGTCACTTACAGTAGCAGCAACGTGCCAGCGCCGCGTCAGGCACGATTCTGTTGTGTAAAGACACAGAAAATGCGAAGCAGCCGTCACGCAACTGACTCGCAGCAGAAACGCCACGCTCACGCCACACAGCCAGTGTGTCACCGGCCTTAGAATCAGCTGCAGGGTGGGATTTGCGCTGAATTCGGAGACTTCCGCCACTCACACGAAACACGAAAATGTACCTATGTCCTGCACACAAAATATTGCATTCGGTCATTCGGTACACACGTGCACCGTACCGAAAGCTCTGTACCGAAACGGTCCGGTACGAATACACGTACCATTTTGTGGTTATACGGATTGTAGTTAATCCTTTATCTGTATGTACCATGCCCCACAGTTTGGCACGCATGTGATCTGCGGATTAATTGCAAAATTTAACCATAATAGAGTATACTGAACGTTTATCACTTATCATCTTATTTACACAAGCAAGCGAATTTAAACATTTCCAGAGAGAAAAGGCAAAGGGAACTCAATTCATTACTTGTGTGCTGTTCTCTACGCGCACAGCCGCACAAATGTTTCAGACGGCGCGCAAACACTGAACTGAATCGTCATCTGAATCCTCTAAACAGACACATACACGTAAAATTATGATAAAATACCCATCTCGACAATCATTCAGGTAAACACAGTAAGTTATGTCTCAAGTGAATTAAAATAACTGAGAAAGAAATCAGATGTGATGTGTATCATATAAGTAACATATTATATAATATAATATATAATATAATATAGTTGAATTAAAAGATTTTTCTTTTATTGCGGATCCGAACAATGATCTGATCTGTGGATCAATAACTTTAATGTGATCCGAACCGTGAGATTTAGAAATGTTGATGGATCTTTTATTTTGGCTGAAACCCCAGGCAGGCCTCAGTGCTTCTTTTTGTTGACAACAGCAGATTTATAATTGATTCTCATTTAGAATTTGGGAAGATGTTTGTATCACATTGTCACATCCATGCCTTGTAAAAAATTCATAAAAATTGCTGAGCAACTGACGAAGTAACACTGTTTCAGTGCAGATTTTTCTCACACTTTGAATTTGAACACTGGCTAACAAGCAGATAACGCCACGAGCTCATGCAGCGCTGTCAGAATACACGCAATTCAAGCATGTATTACAAAACATAACATTTTAAACATACAGTTTATTTACTAATTGATTAAGGCCATTTTCGCGATTTAAATCATCATACAGTAACCAGCAACAACCACCCTTCCACTTCATGTTCTTCTGGAGACATGAGATGCGGCACTAAGTCCCTCTCTTCAGTGCTTGTAATGATTTCTTTATCTTTCTCTGCGAGTTTTAAATGCTTCCACACTGCCAACATGTTTGCTGCATTAGCAAGCTACTCTGTTTGATCACGTCACATCATTGTTTGGTACAAGGTTTTTTTTTTTTTTTTTTCTCGCTTATTCGACCGAACACTGAAAGATATTTATTTCAGTTGATGAACATTCGGTGCACCCCTACTGTTCTCTTACGAGAGCTCTCTCGTTCTGCGTCTTAGCTAAGACGCTACGGGAAAAGTCTCTTTTCACGAAATACTGAAGCAAAAAATTATCCTTAATTTTGTATTTTTGTAAAGCGCATTTGCAGCAGTACACAGCCAGAGGCGAGACGGCTCGTTCGCTCATTGGCTTGTTCTGCGGCAACTGCACAGCCTATCGAGCGCAGGCTGATGCAACATCAGACCAATAAGGGCGCTTCGCGCCCTTCTTGCCACTTCCCGCCGAAATGGGTGTGGCCCAACCTATAAAAGGAGCTCGAAAAGGCTGACTCACCTGATTTTTCATCTCTTCAGCGAAGCTCACGCATCGCTGGATCACGGAGGAAGCAAGCGCCGTCTGAGAAAGCATATCAGCGGGACGAGCCATTCTGAAGCTGCTGGCATCGCCGCCTTCCACTGCCGTTCCTGCTGCGCTGCCCGGCGCCTATATCCTTTCAATTCTGTTATATCCAACTGTTCTTTATGTGTGTTCGTGTTCGCCCTGCGACACACACTCGTAAAAGAGCTCGCGTCTTTTTTAAGATGCCTTCCTGCGGCTCGTCAGAGCCCCACTCAGCGAGGGAGACCGGTACGTCATCTGTGTCTCCTGCCTGGGTGAAGATCATGCAGCGCTCGCTGATGGCGGATGCCCTCACTGCGAGCTGTTGCCATGGTGACTCTGAGGACTCGCCTGGCCTTTTTCTCTGAGCCTGCATTCTCCGCTGCGCTGAGGCGCCGTAAAAGCGTCGCTTCCAGCGGATTCAGGAACCGTCTTCAGCTCAACCGAGCTCGCCGGTTCGCCCTGCTTCACCGCCCCCCCCTGCATCGCTTTCCGGTGGGCAGCGCCCGCTGTTTGCCGGCACGTCGTCCGAGGAAGTCGATCTCAGGGCCGCGTCGGGGGAAGAGGACACGCGCTCTCTGCTAGCTTCGGGCAGTGAGGGCTGGGCGAGCTCCGAGGATCTCGCGCCTTCTGCTCTGAAGCCCAGCAGACGAGCTGACATCGAGAAGGAGCCGGGGCGAATGCTCGCGTTGGCCGCGACGAGTCTCGGCCGCGAGTGGTCTGCACCAGCGCCCCCCCTCTCATTCCCGGCTGGATGGTATTTTCCTTTCGGATGAGCGTACTTCTCAAAGCCCGCCTCATTTCTTCCTGAGCTTCACGAAGAGGTGGCAAAGGCTTGGAATGCTCCATATTCAGCGCGAACTCGTTCGTCTGTCTCACTAGCATTCTCCACACTGATGATGCTAGAAACAGGAACTACCAGTCACTTCCGCCAGTGGAACAGGCGATAGCGACGCACCTTTGTCCGCCCTCTGCTGGACGGCAGCAAAAGCGGTGTTGCCATCTAAAGCCTGCTGTGTGACGCTGCGGCTGCACTACTCGCGATGGCTGCTTCATCGAAGCGCAGGTGTACGAGTTCCGCTGTGGCCGAGCTCTCACCAAAGCGCGCCGCTGTTTCAGTTCCAGGAATTGTGACTGTCTCAGCGTTTTCTGCAACGCGCAAGCCTGCACAGTTGCCCGCTTGCCTGCACACAAAAGCCGTTATCACAAAAGCTTCAGCAACTCAGCTCGAGACCCCCGTTCTCGCTCTACCGGCCGTCGCCCCGTGCCGCGGGGACCGCGGCAGAGGATTACGGTGAGGCCGGGAGCCCCGAAGCCATCCTAGGAAAGCCAACTATGCATGCTGCATGACGCTGCGTCTGCACTACACACGATGGCTGCTTCATCGAAGCGCCGGTGTACGAGTTCCGCTGTGGCCGGGCTCTCACCTAAGCGCGCCACTGTTTCAGTTCCAGAGATTGTGACTGTTTCAGCGTCTTTTGCAATGCGCAAGCCTGTACGGTTGCCCGCTTGCCTGCACACAAAACCGTTATCACGGCTACCCAGATATTTCCCGAAAAAGGTGTAATTTCTGGTGTCCCGGCCACGGCCGATGGTGCTATAAATGTAGCGACGATGCCCACTGCTCAGTGCCCATCTCCACATATAAGCACAGCCCTTCACACAGGGCTCGCGCCCATAAAAGCGACTCAAGTCGATCACGCGCACTACATAGTAGACGTGCCCACTCCTCAGTGCCCACAATCACTATGTCACACGCGTCATGTGGCACGTTCGTCCGGTCACGGCCGATGGTGCTATAAATGCAGTGACGATGCACACTCCTCAGTGCCCATCTTCACATGTAAGCACGGCCCTGCACACAGGGCTTGCGCA
Source organism: Carassius carassius (assembly GCF_963082965.1). Classification (NCBI taxonomy): domain Eukaryota; kingdom Metazoa; phylum Chordata; class Actinopteri; order Cypriniformes; family Cyprinidae; genus Carassius; species Carassius carassius. The sequence continues at coordinate 18,785,123 of NC_081798.1, forward strand.
CATAAGATCGACACAGATCGGTCGAGCGCGCCGCATAGTAAACGTGCCCACTCCCCAGTGCCCACATACACTATGTCACATACGGCGCGTGGCTTCTGTAAAAACGAGGCCCGTGCACGTACGCTCTGCACAGGCAGACAGTGAGTTGAAAGTGGTAAATGTGCACATATGCAGCCCACAGTTACTCGCAGACATATCGAGTCCCACGGGACCTGCTCAGCCTTCCCCCAGTCGGTTAAGCGCCGGGACGGGGTCGAGGAGGAGCGATCTGCCCGCTGTGATCAGCGCGCTCCCCGCCTCAAATGCGCAGCACACCCGAGCGCCGCCGTTGCCCAGTCAACAGAGCGCGCTTCGCATCCAGCCCTTAGCCATTCATGCAGATGCATGGTCAGCGCTTCCAGGGGGTTCGGATTGGGTGCTAGGCATTATAAAGAGAGGCTACTCGCTACAGTTTTTTCGACGCCCTCCGCGCTTTTCAGCGCGCGTCGAAACTACGGTCAAAACAGAAGTAGCACACATACTTCGGGCCGAGATATCAAAACTGTTGAGCAAAGGGGCTGTAGAGCCTGTGTCTCAAGCTCAAAGCGAGGGGGGGCTGTACAGCAGATACTTTCTGGTGCCCAAGAGAGACGGGGGTCTCAGGCCCATACTGGATTTAAGACAGCTGAACAAGGCATTGATGAAACGCAGTTTCAAAATGCTTACGACCAGGAAACTCCTCTGGTTCATGTCAATAGATCTGAAGGACGCGTATTTTCAAATACAGATAGCGTCAAACCACAGGCGATATTTGAGATTCGCCTTCGAGGGCCAGGCATACCAGTTTACAGTCCTGCCGTTTGGCTTGTCCGTGGCTCCTCGTACGTTTACGTCCAAATAATTCAGCACTCGCATGCCTCTGAGTCTGAGAGGAGCGAGTGCTGAATTATTTGGACGACTGGCTGGTTCTGGCCCGATCACGAGCGGAGCTCGTGGACCACAGGGCCGTTTTACTCGATCACCTCGAGAAGCTCGGCCTCAGTGTCAATTGGGCGAAGAGTTCGCTGAACCCCAGTCAGACGATTCTGTTTCTGGGTATAGTTCTGAACTCGTGTTCCATGACGGCGCGGCTGTCACCACAGCGCGTGATGGGCATTCAGTACAGCGAGTTCTTTCCACTGCCGCGCGACCGTGTCGTTGCCATGTCTGTGGTATCCTACATAAACCGCCAGGGCGGTCTCGGGTCCTGAAACCTGTACAGGCTAGCGGAACGCCTCCTGGTTTGGGCTCAGTGCAACGTGCGTTCGCTGAGGGCAGTGCATGTGCCTGGGCTACAGAATCTGGGTCCAGACAGGCTGTCCAGAGGCAATGTTCCTATGGGCGAATGGTCTCTACACCCGCAAACAGTCCGGCTGTTGTGGGAGAGATTTGGCAGGGCGGAGGTGGACCTCTTCGAACAGTTCTCTCTAATCATCCTGTGGTGCGGACGCAGAGCTGTTGTCTTGGCACATTAGTCATGTTTGGGAGTCCCACTGGGGAGAAGGTGTGTACTTGCAGATCTGTGTAACCTGTGGCATTTATCTCACCTGTCTGCAATGCAGGTGTGTGTTAATGTGTGTTTGTGTGTGTCTTGTCATTTTAACCACATAGTCATGTTTGCAAATCTTTTGTAAGTATGGACTGTACAAGGTCCAAAATGGGCACTCGCTTGGCCAGGTGGTAGTAACTTTTTTTTTTAATGAATTGCACAATTTTTTCTTGACATGAGCATTTTTTTAAAAAATCTAAGAGATTTAGACTGCCTACTTAAAAAAAAAAAAAACAGTCACTGTTGTATGTCTCCTGAGGAATCGAGCCAAAAGGTTTGTTGTGTTGATACAAGTGCAACTTTTTTTGTGCCATATTATTATTTATCTATAACAGATTTGAACACTGTGTGTGAATGATATAGTAAATGTATTGTATATTGTATATTGTTTTGTTTTTTTACAGAACAACAGTAAAATTACAATACACTAGGGGTGTAACGGTACGCACCTCTGTTTTAAAGTCCCGGTTCGGTTCATATTCGGTACAGTAAGGGAAAGAAATGCAAACATTAAACTGCAGGTTGTTTATTACTATAAACTTTTTTTTTAACAATTTGTTTACACTTTTTTTAAAAATACTTTTTAACAAAATATATATAAAATAAAAAAAGAATAAGAAATAAAATACTGCTCAAAGTTCTCCACTAAATAAAATACTCTCAGTCTCAAACCAATATCATATAATAAAATATAATGAAAAATATAAATAAATAACTATGATTACAGTGCAGCATTACCAATGCCAGCTTGTAGGCCTACTCATATTTAAAAAATATATAACTTTTCCAAAGTGTAAAGTGCAGCATCAACAGTTTCAGTTTTTAGACCTGCTCAGATTTCGTTATTGCGTTGGACCGATCGGAATTAAGAGCAAAGGTCTGTTTAAATGCCGACGGGAGCTGCGTTTGAATTACAGTCGTTTTTTTCCTAGTTGTAGTGATGTTCACACTCACGTGATGCCTTTTGAAAACCTTAGGCCGGTGACACACTGGCATATTGCACCTGTCAAACATAGTCTATTTTGCCGTCAATACTGTTGACGGTGTCCTTTATCAGTAGGCTTTATATTTATGCTCAACACGAAGTATAGATATTGTTGTCGTGAAGACAAGATCCTGGTCTGTCGACGGCCTCCTTCTATGTCACTTACAGTAGCAGCAACGTGCCAGCGCCGCGTCAGGCACGATTCTGTTGTGTAAAGACACAGAAAATGCGAAGCAGCCGTCACGCAACTGACTCGCAGCAGAAACGCCACGCTCACGCCACACAGCCAGTGTGTCACCGGCCTTAGAATCAGCTGCAGGGTGGGATTTGCGCTGAATTCGGAGACTTCCGCCACTCACACGAAACACGAAAATGTACCTATGTCCTGCACACAAAATATTGCATTCGGTCATTCGGTACACACGTGCACCGTACCGAAAGCTCTGTACCGAAACGGTCCGGTACGAATACACGTACCATTTTGTGGTTATACGGATTGTAGTTAATCCTTTATCTGTATGTACCATGCCCCACAGTTTGGCACGCATGTGATCTGCGGATTAATTGCAAAATTTAACCATAATAGAGTATACTGAACGTTTATCACTTATCATCTTATTTACACAAGCAAGCGAATTTAAACATTTCCAGAGAGAAAAGGCAAAGGGAACTCAATTCATTACTTGTGTGCTGTTCTCTACGCGCACAGCCGCACAAATGTTTCAGACGGCGCGCAAACACTGAACTGAATCGTCATCTGAATCCTCTAAACAGACACATACACGTAAAATTATGATAAAATACCCATCTCGACAATCATTCAGGTAAACACAGTAAGTTATGTCTCAAGTGAATTAAAATAACTGAGAAAGAAATCAGATGTGATGTGTATCATATAAGTAACATATTATATAATATAATATATAATATAATATAGTTGAATTAAAAGATTTTTCTTTTATTGCGGATCCGAACAATGATCTGATCTGTGGATCAATAACTTTAATGTGATCCGAACCGTGAGATTTAGAAATGTTGATGGATCTTTTATTTTGGCTGAAACCCCAGGCAGGCCTCAGTGCTTCTTTTTGTTGACAACAGCAGATTTATAATTGATTCTCATTTAGAATTTGGGAAGATGTTTGTATCACATTGTCACATCCATGCCTTGTAAAAAATTCATAAAAATTGCTGAGCAACTGACGAAGTAACACTGTTTCAGTGCAGATTTTTCTCACACTTTGAATTTGAACACTGGCTAACAAGCAGATAACGCCACGAGCTCATGCAGCGCTGTCAGAATACACGCAATTCAAGCATGTATTACAAAACATAACATTTTAAACATACAGTTTATTTACTAATTGATTAAGGCCATTTTCGCGATTTAAATCATCATACAGTAACCAGCAACAACCACCCTTCCACTTCATGTTCTTCTGGAGACATGAGATGCGGCACTAAGTCCCTCTCTTCAGTGCTTGTAATGATTTCTTTATCTTTCTCTGCGAGTTTTAAATGCTTCCACACTGCCAACATGTTTGCTGCATTAGCAAGCTACTCTGTTTGATCACGTCACATCATTGTTTGGTACAAGGTTTTTTTTTTTTTTTTTTCTCGCTTATTCGACCGAACACTGAAAGATATTTATTTCAGTTGATGAACATTCGGTGCACCCCTACTGTTCTCTTACGAGAGCTCTCTCGTTCTGCGTCTTAGCTAAGACGCTACGGGAAAAGTCTCTTTTCACGAAATACTGAAGCAAAAAATTATCCTTAATTTTGTATTTTTGTAAAGCGCATTTGCAGCAGTACACAGCCAGAGGCGAGACGGCTCGTTCGCTCATTGGCTTGTTCTGCGGCAACTGCACAGCCTATCGAGCGCAGGCTGATGCAACATCAGACCAATAAGGGCGCTTCGCGCCCTTCTTGCCACTTCCCGCCGAAATGGGTGTGGCCCAACCTATAAAAGGAGCTCGAAAAGGCTGACTCACCTGATTTTTCATCTCTTCAGCGAAGCTCACGCATCGCTGGATCACGGAGGAAGCAAGCGCCGTCTGAGAAAGCATATCAGCGGGACGAGCCATTCTGAAGCTGCTGGCATCGCCGCCTTCCACTGCCGTTCCTGCTGCGCTGCCCGGCGCCTATATCCTTTCAATTCTGTTATATCCAACTGTTCTTTATGTGTGTTCGTGTTCGCCCTGCGACACACACTCGTAAAAGAGCTCGCGTCTTTTTTAAGATGCCTTCCTGCGGCTCGTCAGAGCCCCACTCAGCGAGGGAGACCGGTACGTCATCTGTGTCTCCTGCCTGGGTGAAGATCATGCAGCGCTCGCTGATGGCGGATGCCCTCACTGCGAGCTGTTGCCATGGTGACTCTGAGGACTCGCCTGGCCTTTTTCTCTGAGCCTGCATTCTCCGCTGCGCTGAGGCGCCGTAAAAGCGTCGCTTCCAGCGGATTCAGGAACCGTCTTCAGCTCAACCGAGCTCGCCGGTTCGCCCTGCTTCACCGCCCCCCCCTGCATCGCTTTCCGGTGGGCAGCGCCCGCTGTTTGCCGGCACGTCGTCCGAGGAAGTCGATCTCAGGGCCGCGTCGGGGGAAGAGGACACGCGCTCTCTGCTAGCTTCGGGCAGTGAGGGCTGGGCGAGCTCCGAGGATCTCGCGCCTTCTGCTCTGAAGCCCAGCAGACGAGCTGACATCGAGAAGGAGCCGGGGCGAATGCTCGCGTTGGCCGCGACGAGTCTCGGCCGCGAGTGGTCTGCACCAGCGCCCCCCCTCTCATTCCCGGCTGGATGGTATTTTCCTTTCGGATGAGCGTACTTCTCAAAGCCCGCCTCATTTCTTCCTGAGCTTCACGAAGAGGTGGCAAAGGCTTGGAATGCTCCATATTCAGCGCGAACTCGTTCGTCTGTCTCACTAGCATTCTCCACACTGATGATGCTAGAAACAGGAACTACCAGTCACTTCCGCCAGTGGAACAGGCGATAGCGACGCACCTTTGTCCGCCCTCTGCTGGACGGCAGCAAAAGCGGTGTTGCCATCTAAAGCCTGCTGTGTGACGCTGCGGCTGCACTACTCGCGATGGCTGCTTCATCGAAGCGCAGGTGTACGAGTTCCGCTGTGGCCGAGCTCTCACCAAAGCGCGCCGCTGTTTCAGTTCCAGGAATTGTGACTGTCTCAGCGTTTTCTGCAACGCGCAAGCCTGCACAGTTGCCCGCTTGCCTGCACACAAAAGCCGTTATCACAAAAGCTTCAGCAACTCAGCTCGAGACCCCCGTTCTCGCTCTACCGGCCGTCGCCCCGTGCCGCGGGGACCGCGGCAGAGGATTACGGTGAGGCCGGGAGCCCCGAAGCCATCCTAGGAAAGCCAACTATGCATGCTGCATGACGCTGCGTCTGCACTACACACGATGGCTGCTTCATCGAAGCGCCGGTGTACGAGTTCCGCTGTGGCCGGGCTCTCACCTAAGCGCGCCACTGTTTCAGTTCCAGAGATTGTGACTGTTTCAGCGTCTTTTGCAATGCGCAAGCCTGTACGGTTGCCCGCTTGCCTGCACACAAAACCGTTATCACGGCTACCCAGATATTTCCCGAAAAAGGTGTAATTTCTGGTGTCCCGGCCACGGCCGATGGTGCTATAAATGTAGCGACGATGCCCACTGCTCAGTGCCCATCTCCACATATAAGCACAGCCCTTCACACAGGGCTCGCGCCCATAAAAGCGACTCAAGTCGATCACGCGCACTACATAGTAGACGTGCCCACTCCTCAGTGCCCACAATCACTATGTCACACGCGTCATGTGGCACGTTCGTCCGGTCACGGCCGATGGTGCTATAAATGCAGTGACGATGCACACTCCTCAGTGCCCATCTTCACATGTAAGCACGGCCCTGCACACAGGGCTTGCGCACATAAGATCGACACAGATCGGTCGAGCGCGCCGCATAGTAAACGTGCCCACTCCCCAGTGCCCACATACACTATGTCACATACGGCGCGTGGCTTCTGTAAAAACGAGGCCCGTGCACGTACGCTCTGCACAGGCAGACAGTGAGTTGAAAGTGGTAAATGTGCACATATGCAGCCCACAGTTACTCGCAGACATATCGAGTCCCACGGGACCTGCTCAGCCTTCCCCCAGTCGGTTAAGCGCCGGGACGGGGTCGAGGAGGAGCGATCTGCCCGCTGTGATCAGCGCGCTCCCCGCCTCAAATGCGCAGCACACCCGAGCGCCGCCGTTGCCCAGTCAACAGAGCGCGCTTCGCATCCAGCCCTTAGCCATTCATGCAGATGCATGGTCAGCGCTTCCAGGGGGTTCGGATTGGGTGCTAGGCATTATAAAGAGAGGCTACTCGCTACAGTTTTTTCGACGCCCTCCGCGCTTTTCAGCGCGCGTCGAAACTACGGTCAAAACAGAAGTAGCACACATACTTCGGGCCGAGATATCAAAACTGTTGAGCAAAGGGGCTGTAGAGCCTGTGTCTCAAGCTCAAAGCGAGGGGGGGCTGTACAGCAGATACTTTCTGGTGCCCAAGAGAGACGGGGGTCTCAGGCCCATACTGGATTTAAGACAGCTGAACAAGGCATTGATGAAACGCAGTTTCAAAATGCTTACGACCAGGAAACTCCTCTGGTTCATGTCAATAGATCTGAAGGACGCGTATTTTCAAATACAGATAGCGTCAAACCACAGGCGATATTTGAGATTCGCCTTCGAGGGCCAGGCATACCAGTTTACAGTCCTGCCGTTTGGCTTGTCCGTGGCTCCTCGTACGTTTACGTCCAAATAATTCAGCACTCGCATGCCTCTGAGTCTGAGAGGAGCGAGTGCTGAATTATTTGGACGACTGGCTGGTTCTGGCCCGATCACGAGCGGAGCTCGTGGACCACAGGGCCGTTTTACTCGATCACCTCGAGAAGCTCGGCCTCAGTGTCAATTGGGCGAAGAGTTCGCTGAACCCCAGTCAGACGATTCTGTTTCTGGGTATAGTTCTGAACTCGTGTTCCATGACGGCGCGGCTGTCACCACAGCGCGTGATGGGCATTCAGTACAGCGAGTTCTTTCCACTGCCGCGCGACCGTGTCGCTCAAACACTGTCAGAAGATGCTGGGCCTCATGGCATCAGCATCTCCGGTTCTGCAGCTGGGCCTGCTCCGCATGCGCCCCCTGCAGTTCTGGCTGAAGACGTGGGTGCCGCGCAGAGCGTGGGCGTCTGGCCGGCTGCATCTCAAGGTCAATCAGAGCTGTGTCACAGCTCTGGCACCTTGGACAGCGAACGGCTGGTACCGATCAGGTGAAAGCCTGGGGACTTCCGCGAATGTGAATAGGGTGTCGACGGACGTCTCCACTTCGGGATGGGGAGCGCTGCTCGAGGGCAGACCGTCCTTTAGCCTATGGTCAGAACGGGAAAAGCTCCATCATGTCAACTGTCTGGAAATGCTGGCAGTGGAGAACGCGCTGATGCGCTTTTGTCCCCAAGTCAAGGATCACCACGTCTTAGTCCGTTCGGACAACATGTCTGTGGTATCCTACATAAACCGCCAGGGCGGTCTCGGGTCCTGAAACCTGTACAGGCTAGCGGAACGCCTCCTGGTTTGGGCTCAGTGCAACGTGCGTTCGCTGAGGGCAGTGCATGTGCCTGGGCTACAGAATCTGGGTCCAGACAGGCGTCCAGAGGCAATGTTCCTATGGGCGAATGGTCTCTACACCCGCAAACAGTCCGGCTGTTGTGGGAGAGATTTGGCAGGGCGGAGGTGGACCTCTTCGCGTCCCACGAAAACGCTCACTGCTCTGCATTCTTTTCCAAGAACGAAAGCGCGCTGTATCGGGAATGGCCGTGCTGCCCGCTTTATGCTTTCCCTCCCGTCTCCCTCCTTCCGCAGGTGAAAGAACGGGTGAGAGAAACGAGATGTTCAATACTGCTTGTAGCACCTCTTTGGAAGAACCAACCATGGTTCCCAGATTTGATGCAGTTAGCAGATGTCGCCCCGTGGCCAGTACCATTGAGGAGGGACCTCCTCACGCAGGCCAGGGGCTCGATTTGGCACCCTCAACCGCAGTTGTGGTCCCTCCATGTGTGGGCGCTCAACGGTTACCCGCTGATCTCGCAGTGGGAGTGCTGAATACCATCACTCAGGCTAGAGCTCCGTCGACACGACGTCTGTATGCCTCGAAGTGGTCGGTGTTCTCCAGCTGGTGCACAGCTCGAGGATATTCACCCCTTAGTTGTGAGGTGACGGAGGTTCTCTCCTTCCTACAGGAGCTGTTGGATAAGGGCAGAGCCCCATCCACGCTCAAAGTTTATGTGGCGGCCATCGCAGCGTTTTCTGAAACAGCGCTCGGTCAGTCAATAGGAAGGAATGATTTGGTCATCCGGTTCCTCAGAGGAGCTAGGAGGCTGAATCCTCCCAGACCTCCGTCAGTCCCTATGTGGGACCTCGCGGCGGTTTTGGAGGCCATGAAGGGTCCCCCTTTTGAGCCTATCCAATCGGTTAGCCTTCAGCATCTGTCGTTCAAGACAGTATTCTTTTTGGCTCTCGCTTCGGTGAAGCATGTGGGTGATTTGCACGCGCTCTCGGTGAGCCAATCGTGCTTGGAGTTTGGGCCTAATGACTCAAGGGTCATACTCAAACCTAGGCACGGTTATGTGCCGAAATCCCTCAACACGCCGTTTCGGGCTCAGGTTATTGCCCTGTCTGCCCTTCCGGTGTCAGGAGAGGATAGAGACTCGAGTCTTCTTTGCCCTGTCAGGGTTTTAAGAGCTTATGTGTCTCGCTCTGCTGCCTTTCGGCAGACAGAGCAGCTGTTTGTCTCGTTCGGTGGACGTTCCAAGGGAATGGCTGTTTCGAGACAAACTCTATCCAGATGGATAGTTGACGCCATAGCGTTAGCTTACGCTTCCAGGGGCCTTCAGTGCCCACTGGGCATCAGAGCACACTCCACAAGGGGCGTCGCCTCGTCGTGGGCGTGGTCTACTGGGATCTCCTTGCAGGATATATGTATGGCGGCAGGTTGGGCCTCGCCGTCTACATTTATCAGGTTCTATAACCTGGAGGTCCCCGCCTTGCAAGCAAGGCTGCTGTCGGTGTAGTCGAATCAGGGCCCTGAGGGGAACTCTGAGTTCGTGAGCATTATGCGCTGCTGACTGTTATATGGGTAGTATTGCGTAAGACCCGCATTGCCACATTGGTCAGGCCTTGCCTCGGCTGTGTGATGTCATATTGCCGCATCTACGGATGTTGCTAGATATGGGACGGAGGGCTTCCCCCCTTCCTGTCCTGGACTCTCTGTGAGTCCCTCAGGTGACTGTGCACTGTAAATCCTGGGCGCTGCTTCAGGTTTATTGGTGTGTGATCCCTGCCCGCACGGCGTTTTACATTGGGTTCCCATAGCGTCTTAGCTAAGACGCAGTACGAGAGAGCTCTCGTAAGAGAACGTACTCGGTTACTAAACGTAACCTCGGTTCTCTCTAGAAGAGCGAACGAGTACTGCGTTCTCTGCCATGCGTAGGATTCACTCTGGTTCGCTTCGGCGATGAAATAAATCAGGTGAGTCAGCCTTTTCGAGCTCCTTTTATAGGTTGGGCCACACCCGTTTCGGCGGGAAGTGGCAAGAAGGGCGCGAAGCGCCCTTATTGGTCTGATGTTGCATCAGCCTGCGCTCGATAGGCTGTGCAGTTGCCGCAGAACAAGCGAATGAGTGAACGAGCCGTCTCGCCTATGGCTGTGTACTGCTGCAAATGCGCTTTACAAGAATACAAAATTAAGGATAATTTTTTGCTTCAGTATTTCGTGAAAAGAGACTTTTCCCGTAGCGTCTTAGCTAAGACGCAGTACTCGTTCGCTCTTCTAGAGAGAACCAAGGTTACGTTTAGTAACAGAGTACGTTTTTTGACATGCTTTTTCTTCAAATTAACTTCATAACAGTCGAGTGTTTGAAATAACTTTGTTATCAGACATGGTTTCATGTCACAGATTGAGGCAGAAATCATACTATTTTATAGTATTATATATATATAATTAATATATAATATATAATATTTATTGTCTTCATGTTTCCTGAGTTAAAATTTCTCTATCTGCATTTTATTCTTTTACAGTGATAACTTGATACCTTTGTTCGTATTAAAGATTTCCTGGAGTCTCAGTGCAATTACTTTTCTGCTATGCATATGTGGAGTTTCTGCACAAGGGCACCCTCTGGATTCCAGTTTGTAATAGTTATTACATTATGTGTGTAATCAGTAATGCTTACAACTACAATACTTTTCTCTAAAGAAGCTGGATTTAAACTTTTGTCTCTCAGTGAATGCATTATTCTCTGAATTATCATCACTGATATCATTATCGCAATAAATACCAGAAATTATCGTGATATATTTTTAAGCCCATATTGCCCATCCCTAAATAAAATGTCTGTTATCATGTCTGAAAACAAGCACAAGTAATGGAGTTCATCACTTAAACAGGCATTGATGTTCCATACAGAGCACAAAAAATACAAATGATAAAAATAGTTTTTTAGACAATGTTTTTTTCTTTATTTGCTAAAAATGGAAGAGTGCAGACATATAACACCTCCTACACTTCAACAAAATATAAATAAAAAAGAATGGCAGACATTTAGGCCAGAGTGGGTGAAGATAAATATCCTTGTGATTATTTCATCTTTGTTATTGGAAAATAAAGCTGTTCGGTTACCCACATTCTTTAAAATAAATAGGTTCAAATGACTAGCACAGTTTCATTCCTTTTTGTGCATAAACATTATTTTGAATGTTTTAATGTGTCTAATAACATTTTCCTAATGTTCCTATTTAGTAGGGCTGGACGATTATGGCCTAAAGTCAAAACCTCGATTAATTGAACATTTTACCTCGATTGCGATTAATGAATGATTATTTTGTTTCTGTTTTGTTTTTTTGCCCTCATAGTTCATTTACAAGGTTTGTAAGGTAAACAGGGCCATAGTTGGGGTTTGCGGGGCCCAGGTTCAGGTTGTACCAGTAGGCCCTGTTTGCTTTTATGCCACTGACTGGCAGAATCATGTGGCTACACACGCTTTTAAGGGGGAAGTATTAAAAGGAAATAACCGAAATAACCGACATGGAAAAATTACGTCGGTTAGAGGTTATAAATTTCGGTTTCGATTACTTTTCGATTAATCGTCCAGCCCTACTATTTAGTTATGAAAATGTTATTTCTGAACATTCAAAATGTCCTGTTTTTTTATGTATTAAAAAAGTTTTTATAGATATGCAAACATTAAGAAATTTAAATGTTGTAACTAGTAACATAAAAAAAAAAACGTAATTTCCAAAAAAATCTTTCAGAAACTAAACGCTCTATAAGCGATGTATGAGCGTTTTTGTGTTAACATTTTTAGATCATCGTAAAAGACAAGATAACGCCTAATGAATGTTCTATTTACATCACTAATTACACTAAATATATTGAATTACAACAGTTGTTCATAATTTTGAGAGACCCTTGCCAGGACATTAGCCAGAGTTTTGAGAGCATTCGTTATTAACGGGGTAGGCAGTACTACCTGTTTTCTTTGCAATTGAAGACATGGGAGTGTTTGGGGTGTCTCTAGGGGTTCAGGACACAGACCATCCCTCCACCTGTTCCCTGGCTATATTAAGACATCTCTGCTATAGCATTGACTGATAAACAGGGTTCATCTGCTGTAATGAATGGCAAATGGTTCAGTTGCGTTAGGGTTTGGGGTATTGTACATTTTTCACTGACCTACATTTGGATGTTTATTTCTATCCTAACTAGCACGTTAATTACGTCCAGCCTTATTTGCCCAGAGCCACATTTCAGCCGAAATCACAGTAGAATTAACATCTAATTTAAAAAAGAAAACGGTAACTTGTCTTATTACAACTAAAGTTTGCAGATAGCTAACTCCAGTTGACTTGATTATTGTTCCTACATTACATAATTGCCTAAAAAGAGAATAATGCAAAATAGCTGAATTTACTAATTAGGCACAACTCCTTTCTCTCCTCATTATTGTTTAACTAGAGCACACCCATTGGCCTTTTCTTTCTGAAGAGACAAACAGCTTGACCTTCTATATTGCACTGTCGAGGCAAAGCATTGCTATAAGGTGTTGTTTTTTTCTTTTTTTTTTTTTTTTTTGCTAATCAGCACTGAATCATCACTGCCAATTTATTGTGGGCCTCTAGTGTGACCTTTCAATAATGTAAGCTCTGGTTCTGATAAAACGCCACATTGATTCTATTTCATGAACAGATTTCTGTCGGATGGCTGAGTTGTCCTCTGGCCTTCTGTTTGGGTGCACTCATATGTTTAAATCAAGAGTTTCTTGGTACATCTTTTCTTGGGAATGAAGGTCATTTCATTTAAGTGTTTTCATGAAACATATTAGCATGATTATTAAATGCATTATGAAAGTAATATAGATTTATTGGAGGTCTTGCAAGCACTGATGGAAATCAGAATGTTTCTAAATTTACTTATGAATTCTAAATGTGCAAAATTTGCTCAATTACAAATAGGGGTGGAAATCTTTAGTCACCTCACGATCCGATCCCGATTCTGGGAGTCACGATCTGATTCCAGAATGATTCTTGATCTATACCAAACCCCCCCCAACCCCCACCCCCCCTATGAATTCATTAGTTTACTAACTTGAGAATCTTAAAATCCTTACATTTACATATCCTTACATAAGTAATTAAGTTTAAAAGAAAAAAATAATAATTACGAATCAATTACGAATTGCAAAAAAAATATTAAAACAATTGTATGTTAAGAATTTTAAACGAATATAACTTTAAAACATACAAGCAAGTAGCAAATAATAAAAAGTAGCCTAGAAACATTACAAACAACAAATAGTGCTTTCAATATTTAAGATTATCTGAATGGTTTCCATTCAAGAACTGTAAATGTCATCTTTACTGTTGTTTTTTACTATGACATCATAGACAGCGAGAGATTTATAAAAATGCATTCACACACAGATTAAAACATAAAATACTCTTTTAAAACATAAGAATGTGGTTTGTCTTGTCCGTTTGATCCCTTAAGATATAACTGGCTGTGTTTGCATAAATTGTGTCATAGACTATTTTGAGACACAAGTGCATTAAACCACTTATACGGAGTCGCACACAGCTGCGTGCACGAGCAGTCTTCACAAAAAAAAGCATGCGTCAGCATTTGAAATTGAAAGCAAACTTGTTAGTGAGGTTCATATTTTAATTATATAAGTCCGCTGCATTCAAAACAATATAAATTATGACTTCGTAGAGCATTTTTAAGGAAAATACAGACCGTCAAGACCGCACACTTCAAGAGTAACATCAAACAAAGCCTGCATCTCTCACAGTGCATCTGGTGCAATGAAGTCCGCGAATGTTCTTGCAATTCACTTCAACCTTTCCGAACTTAATGAAAGATTATTTCACAGAAGGTTCGAGTTGTGTATGTGAGTGAGGAATTGGAAACAAGCAGAATACGGGTGTTTTGAAAAGCAATCTCCGTGTCATCGCACATCTGGTTAAAAACTAATCTCAGAATCGATCCAGAATCGTTGGAGAGAGAGAAAAAAATATTTCTTAGTTTCTGCATGTCCAAATGAGTGATATTGTTTCAAATAAAAAAAACAGGTATGGGTTGCCTGATAATATTAATAGTAACATAACTTTTTTGTCTCTTAGAAATACACATTTAGCTTGAGTTAAGATGCAGAGGTACATTTTTGTTCATTATCAAAATCAGTAACATCTGTAAAAATTGTCACGATTAACACTGTTGAAACCACACATATAGCACCTCAATACCATGGCACAAATATAACTAAATGGTAAATGATGGTGATGTGTAGATTGAAAAGCCTTCTGACTCGTTGCAGACAGTGTTTCTCCTGTTTGGTGTTAAACTAGTGTTAAACTAGTTTAAATCACTGAGTCAGTTGTGTTCATCGCTGAATTGAAGCATTGGATCTCACAGCGCTATTTAGTGCTTGCGTGACTGAGAAAACACATCTGCACAATACACATCGGATGTGTATCAATATACTTATTTGTGCATTAAAGTAGGTCTAGTACAGCAGCCAAATATGAAAATCCATAAAATCTATATTATTCATACAATTAATAATATGCTTACATATGATTATTCATTTTCTTACTTGAATGCTGCTTTTAATGATACTTACTGTACCTGAAATATTTAAAGCAGTTTATTATATTTTCTTTTATGTACTTTTTTTTGTCCTATCTCAATGTAATCAATGCATTGTGATATAAAATAAACATGATCATGTAAACAAGAAAAATAATTCAAAATATAATTTACAAAGGTGTACAAAACTTATTTTTGTGCAAAACAAACTTAGAGGAACATCTATTTTATGTTCAAAGGTAAGCTCATTCAACAGTATTTGTAGCAAAGTTGTTATAAAAAATTAATAATAATACTAACAACAACAATCGTTACAAATGTCTTGGTTCGTGAGGCGCACTAAGTAAAATAGAAATTTTGAAGGCCATAGGGTTAGCCATCAAACACTGAACTGGACTAGATCCAAAAAGAGTCCTCTTTTAGGAACAGGGACAGTGTGATCTTAAAGAAAACTGGGTTCCTTTTTCACTTGGTCCACCTTTTGGTCCACTTAAAGGTGTCTGGATTTCTGTTCTTTTAGAAGAGAAGAATGTGATCTTATTTTAACCAGTTTCAGGCTGAAAAACAAACTTTACATTTAAAAAATGGTTGAAGTTTTGTTATAAAACACTGATGGGCAAAATTTATTTTTGATGAAATAACTTTGAAATATAGTGCACATGCATCACAGCATAATTGAATGTCTACTTCACATGTTTGACACCAAGCATGTGAAGTGCATTAATTCTAATGAGCATAAATAATAGGAACAGTGTTCATTGTCTGTGGCTTTCTTTGAGGATTCAACTTCATGTGTACCTTTCTAAAATAATTTTTGCCCCTTTTTATGCAGTGTACAGAAGTGTATTTGTGTGTCATATAATTTCATGTTGGTTTTTAATGACCCTATAGCCAGAGGCCATCCTTTGGGACTTTTCTGCTGACTAAATGTTGTCCTGTATCAGTATCTGTCAAAGAGGTAGCGGTCAGATTCCATCAGTCAGGTCTCTCATTGGACAATCACATGTGCATGTGCTGCAGGGTGAGCCTGAGGCGGGAAGGGGAAAGAGTGAGAATGCAAAAGGATGAGAAGGAGGTAGGGAAAATAAAATAGCACACACATAAAGACTGAGAAAAATCATATTCAGAGTGGAGAATTGGAGAAGCACAAGGCAGAATGACTATTGCTGAGTAAAGCTGCTTCTCTGCTATGCAGTCAGTCTCTAACCAATCACAGCTTTGCTGCGTGACTGAACTCACCAATTGGATCACTCTCTGTTTATGTTCTAGTGTGTGTGTCTGTGGGGAGGGGGTACCTTTGCTCCAGTATGTCCTGTGTAAGAGGTGAGCGAGAAAATCATGGTGTCAGTGCTGATGGTTTTGTTGCAGAAGATTATGATGATGCACTTTCGCATGATCACAACCCACACTGAAACACTGCAGTCTATTGACAAAACTATCATACTCGGATCAGTGTGAAAGAAATAATATTCGCTCTACAGATTATGTGCCATGTGAGCTTTGAAATGAGTGCATGCTAGTGATGATCTGCAGGCTGATATCTGGTCATTTTGATATGATCAGCATTAGTAAACTGTGCCTGGTTCTAAAAGTGTAATTATTGATTGTAAATATAAATTTAATTTCTGCAGCTTTGCATATCTCATGTGCATTCATAAGAAGGTTTTATATACCGTATTTTCCAGACTATAAGTCGCACTTTTTTTAATAGTTTGGCTGGTCCTGCGACTTATAGTCAGGTGCGACTTATTTATCAAATTTTATTTGACATGAACTGAGAGAAATGAACTAAGAGACATGAGCCAAGAGAAAACATTACCGTCTACAGTCGCGAGAGGGCGCTCTATGCTGCTCAGTGCTCCTGTGTCTACACTGAGCAGCATAGAGCGCCCTCTCGCGGCTGGAGACGGTAATGTTTTCTCTTAATTCTTGGCTCTAAATAAATGCGACTTATAGTCCAGTGCGACTTATATATGTTTTTTCCTCATCATGACGTATTTTTGGACTGATGCGACTTATACTCAGGTGCGACTTATAGTCCGAAAAATACGGTATATGAAATTATAGTACCCATAGACACCCTTCTTTGTAGATATTGATCATTGAAAACCCCACATTTGTTGACTACTAGTGTGTTATTTTTTTAAATGGCTTGTGTTAGCATTACAGAGTTCAACCATTATCAGCAACATAGTATTTTGCTCAGACATTAGTATGCACGCTCAAACCACGCAGAGCTTTACATTAGTTTGCTTCAGCCCACACAATGTACACTGCTGCCATGTGTACAGCTGCTGCTGACGCCTGTTCAAAGGCTTGCACAAGCACTCATAGATGTCTCTGTACAAAACCCCAGCATGCACAGCAAACCTGAGCCACTTTAAGTTGTTAACCGTTAAAACTGTATACTGCCGCTTTAAAAAAATGTGTTTGCTTATCCTGAAGCTCTTTTTCTGTGCTGTTTCCATATCTATAATGTAATGCTTGAATATTGTTTTTTTTTCTGAAGCATATTGCAAGATGTTGATTAAGGTCGAAGATTAGCTTTTTTTTTTTTAAAGAACAGTCAGGAGATGAATGTCCTTTGGGCAAATGCATTGAAAACTGCACAGATCTGAGTCACATGTGTGGACATGTATGTAATTAGACAGATGGCCCGTGTTTATGGATGTTATATATAGCCTAGATGTTTGTTTGGTCCTTCAGGCGGAGAGGCCAACACAATGTGTCACTTTGGTGAGGGTTGAGTGTAAAGTATGTAACATTCTCTCATGTATGGATTTTAAAAATGGTTAACCTATTACTATTTTTTGTTATCAACTGTTAATTGAATTTTCTTCTGGGAACAATAGTATAAAACAAAAAGCAACTGTGCAAATGTAAAACCCATCCCAACCCATCGCATCCCCTGGTAGCCTTAAAAATAATAATTTTAGATTTTAGAAAAGATGACACAACATTAAAAGATAAGCCATACATTAAAGCCATAAATTGACAGTTTTCACATTAGATCCATGTATACGAGAAATTGAGAATTCCATCGAGATGATGTCCAACAAATACACAGTCCCGGTTCGTCTGTCCATTGTGTGAAGAGGATTCCTAGCAACTTTTTTGCTGCTGTGAGGGCACCTAACTGTAAACATCTTTGTTGTACGGACAAGGTGAGGTCCCAGGTCATTTATGAAAAAATTGCATGGACTCAAACATATCTCAGTACCCAACAAACAAGATAGGTCCTGTGAGACATCCTCTTTAAGATCCTTAGCCCAAACAGTTTTAATAGATAATGGTTTGTATGAATGCTCAAGAAGAAAAAGATAGATGACTGAAGCAGAGGATGGAGATTCCTCAGAGGGAAGGATTAGTTTAGTTTGCGCAAAGGGTGAATAGGCAGTTGATAGATCCTATGGGGTATATCCCCGTAGGGCCGATCTAATGCGAAAATACATAAAAAAGGAGGTGCTTGGCAGATTATATTGAGTTTTGAGATTCTGGAAGGATTGTAAACCACTATTATCATAGATGTCTCCCAGAGTGTCTACTTTATTATGAGTCCTTTATTATTGTGGAAAATAGACGAATGCCTGTGTCATATTGTAACTAGTTGTGAAAGTCTTTCAACATCCCTCCATGTGGAGAGGAGGTGGGTTACAAAGGGACCAAACCAAGATTTACACTAAGCGGAACCCCTGAAAAAACAAGATGCTTCAGTTTATACAGATAAGCAATATATTCCTCAATTGCTCTCCAAGACACAGAAGTGCCAGGATCAAACCAAACTGATCAAGGACAGAGGGAAAAGGCTTGAGCATACAGTCTAAAGTTGGGAAAAGAAAGACCTCCATGTAAGCTACTTCGTTGTAAGGTAGTCAGTTTAATACAAGGACTTTTCCCATCCCATATATAGCGTGAAACACATGCATCCAGTTTGTTCCATTAGCCAACCGGTGGAGCGAGAGGAATCATGGAAGAAAATAAATGAATACGTGGGAGAACATGCGAATAGGATTTATGAATAGCAGAAAAGAAAGTGAAAGACTTAGCAGAAGGATTTAATAAACGCCAAATATCTACCAATGAAGATGAGGTTACACATTGCAGAAGTTTGTCAGAACTAAAAGCTTGAGAGTGTGATTCCTTTGGTTCAGATCTATCTAGGAAATGCAACATTACAGAATTCGTATCTGCACCCAATACAATTTCAAAATCCGAAAATTTTTAGAGATAGATTGACAAAACAGAGAAAAAAGTAGGGTCAGGAGTACAAGGGGCATAAACTGAAAGAAACTGAAAAAAAACTATTGTTTTTATGTTATTCTACCGTCTGTATCACAACCTTTATCTAATAGTAATATTTGAAGTCCTCCGCACCAATATTAGGACACCCTTGGTTTTAGTATCCGAAGAGGAAATAGATACCGCATCAAAAAAATTATTTTTACACCTGTTTACATCCTCCTCTTTTCTTTCAAGTGGGATTCTTGAACTAACACTATATCAATCTTTCTTCTTTGCAAAAAATCCAGAAAACCTGTATGTTTATGCGGGCCATTAATATTACAATTCAAAATAATAAGGTCAGTCAAAGGTGTCAAACAGAATTACTGCATAATAAAACAAAATACTAATTTGAAAATAAAGCCATTTGAGTCTACCATTAAACCAACTCCCACCTTTCCCGTCACCATTCCAAAAAACATAAACACATTCCCATGAACTATGGCAGATCAAACTAAGAACAAACCTTGATCTGTCAGCAGCCCTTTATATGATCTGTGGCATCAACAAAAACCTGCACATTCCTGAAGCACTAACATTGGCCCCATATTCACATATTGACTAGGTTGTACCTCTAAAAAAAACAAAGACACAGAGAAAAGGATTACAACTAAAAGAGTAAGCGATACTTTATGCTCAATGAAAGCTTCTAGTAACTATGAATTGAGAAGTGAACATTAAAGTGAACAGTGAAAGATACAGTCACCTAACCATTTTGAGCTTCTCTTATCCGATTAGACAGCAAATGACCAACTGAAGTTAACTGAGAAAAACTCTTGGTGCTTCTGAGGAGTATAGCATTTTAGGTTCACCTTGATTGAGAATGACCTTCAGCGTTGCAGGATGAAGAAAAAAATCTTGATGTTCCCCTGGCTTAGTGATAGAGCATTGTGTTAGCAGCACAAAAGGTTCAATTCCCAGGGAATACAGATACTGTTTAAAAAAAATGTATAGCCTGAATGCACTGTAAGTCGCTTTGGATAAAAGCGTCTGCCAAATATTAAAATTTAATTGATGACAGATTCTCTCATTTCCTTCCTGACTTCGCGGTGACCAGAGAAAAATCAGTAAAGAAAGACAGTGTTTGGATGTTTTTACCGGGGCGTGAACCTGTCCGTGTACCGCAACAGTTTAAAGATCTAAGGAGAGCCTTGTGTACAGGCGATGCGCTCGATCCACTTCAGTCTCTTTGCCCGCCCAGAGACGGAAGCCATGTCGGTAGCGATCTTTTCAAGAAGCCCATAGGGTCGTCCTTTTCGGAACCTTCAGGCAATCCAACCAAACGCATATTACTGCGCCTTTTGTGATCCTTGAAGTCCACGAGCGCAGCTACTCTCCTATCGTGATCTGCGACAACTTTCTTTTGTTCTCTCATCTCCCCTGTATGAATATCCAATTTATAGAGCATAGCGACCGAACAACATGTGAGTCATGTGAGAAGCGAACTCGTACCGTATTGCCGTCAACTCAGTTCTGAGAATGTCCTCAAAGTGCGCATCAGTGTTCGCCATTTTTTTCCACCATATCACCCATGGTCAGTGGCTTGGATTTCTTCTTAATCGGAGAAGCCGATAGAGACAACTCCTGCTGTTTCTGATTATGTGCCATCAGGGAAAATATTATTAATGAATAAAACTTAAAGTAAAAAGGAAAAAAAAAAAATCAGCACAAAGGCGCCAAACTTACGGAGCTCTGCTCAAGTGTGACTAGGTTCGTGAGCATGTCACATAACTCTTTTAGGTTAACATATTACTAACTGATTGCTCAGTCCCTTAGTAGTGAATGCCATTCAAGTTTGTAAAGAGGAACCGATTAGAACAAGTTTAGTTGTACAATTTTCCAGTAGCAGTATTTTTTTTAATTTAGCCAGGTTTCCCATGTCCAGCCTACATGCAATGTGCTTGCCTTGCATTATGATCATAGTACATTAAGCATGTTGACCAATAAGTAGAAATTGAATATTGTAAATATAATTCACTTTAAGGATGAATTAACGTTAAGGTTTTGTTGTTCTTTACCATGTCAACCACTTGCGTGCCTGGGTTTGAACACAATTCTTGTGTATGAAAAGTGTCTGTACACATGAGAGGCAGCAGAAGAGCTTGACATGTACCTGCAACTATACATTATTTAAGGTTATTTAAATATAGATATTATGGTAGCACTTTATTTTACAGTCCTGTTCCTCATGTACATACTATGTACTTATTATAGTAATTTTACAATAACTATGTAATAACTAGGTACTAACCCTGAACCTACCAATAAACCTAACCCTACCCCATGTAGTTACCTTGTATTACCAGAACTTTATTAGATAAATACTTTGTAAGTACATGTAAGTACACGTCCTGTAAAATAAAGTGCAACCGATATTATATCTGTTGTTATCAGGTTTCATTCAATTCTTCAGAAATTTAGTTTAAAGGCTTTTCTGTTTTATATTACATCAAAATACTCCCTTACATTTCTCTCAACCTTGTACAATTGAGAAACAAACACCCGTAAAATGCTGTAAAATTTTGTTTTTTTGCTCTAGATATACAAATCATGTACTATTTTTTAAATGTAACAAACAATTTATGAATTTAAACAGCCTTTGTAAAAGAAAAAAAAAATGATGCAAACCATATTTGTACAGAAATAAATATTTTTTCCCTTATGGAATTTCAGTATTCTCCCAAAAATCTCTTGTGATATAAAATAAATACAAACTGAACAGGATTTATGAATATTTATCACCTAATGCATTGCTAAAGGCCAATAAATGTTTGTTGCTCTTTTTTTATTGTTTAAAGTAGCTTTAACTGTCCCAAAGGAAAGCGCTTATAGGCAGTTCTCAAGTGATGTATAGCACATTGATCAATGTATCAGAGGGTGTTCTGCCCGAATAAACCTACTTGCAATTAATGTCTCTGATCTGAATGAATGCCTAACTGCAGTGAAGGCTCAGTTGACCAGCAATGCATTGATGCTAAGGCTGATTTGAATTTCCTTGGACATGACAACCTATTTTCACAAACAAACATATATGACTCGCAAGTATCGTACATGCTCAGTCGATCTCTCTCTCTCATTTGCTGTCTGTTTAGGCTTGTTGAGTGCAAATCTATGAAGCCTCTGTACAAATCAGAATGGTACACATCATGTTATCATTACTAACTTATTTAATATTCAGTACACATGCATTAAGTGTAAAACGAGAAGGGCATAACCCTATGAAAAAAGAGAACACACAAAAATCGCGGTTGCTGCGGTTCTTGCATTCCTCTGCAGTTTGCTCGTCTATAGTGCGAAAGCCCCATCTTCAACTGCAGTTTTCTTTGCTTCCCTCTCCTCCTTCCTCTTCCTCAGTGTGTGTGTGTGTGTGCGCAGGGCAGCTGCTGCAGGCAGCCTTTTTCTGGGGGCGGGTTTTTCACTTTGCTTGCAGCACTCAGCACAGCGTGCTGTATTTGCACCATGTTTCATTAGTAATTCTGGACCATTCTCGCAGCATTTTCCCCCTCAGTTAGCAGCGGCATTCGTCAAAGGGATATTTCAGCATCCTGGGGGTAAGATTCAATCAGTTCCTTCTCACACAATAGCTACCAACAGAAACAAAACAAGACCGGACCATTGTGAATTACTGCACAGCATTTGAGAGATATTGACATGTCATTGTAAAACACCCCTGACTTTCTCCACCACCTCTTTGTGAGTTACGAAAAGTTACATAACATCACTACGTGCACTTGATTTGGCTCCATGTGTCTGATTATAAGTGAATTCATGTGCAGAGGACTTATGGACGACTGCTCATATGTCAGTGGGTGCTCTGAGAGAGTTCCAGCAGTTTACCTGCATCAGTGTAAATCCTCCTGGTGATTTGAAGACCTAAATGTTTGGACAGCCTGTGTTG
Source organism: Carassius carassius (assembly GCF_963082965.1). NCBI lineage: Eukaryota > Metazoa > Chordata > Actinopteri > Cypriniformes > Cyprinidae > Carassius > Carassius carassius. The sequence continues at coordinate 18,808,022 of NC_081798.1, forward strand.
TTTTGACATAGCCGGAGGAGATTTCAGGTTTATGTGATGCACAGTTGCACATGGGGAGTGATGGATTCTTTCTCTCTCACACACACATTTACACTAACACACTGGCCTTTCCCCATGGATGCAGGTGACTTCCCTCTCACTGGTTGGGATTTATGTGTTATTATGATAGTATTGACATATTAAAATTTTTAACCAATATTTTTTTTTGTTAGCCTGATATTAAAAACATACAGTGCCTTGCGAAACCAATCATACCCCTTCGTTTTTTTATTTAGTTTTGTTATGTTACATTGCTGCCTCATGTTAAATTGCTTTAAGTTACCTTTTGCCCACATCATTTTACACTCTATAAACCATAATGGTAAAGCAAAAAAAAAAAAGTTTTTTAATATATTTGCTAATTTATAAAAAAAAAAAATCTTAAATGATTCCATTTGCGTAAGTATTCAAACCTGTATCTGGGACATTTGAAATTTATCTCAAGAACATTCATATTGCTTGCAGATGTTACTACACTTCAAGTGAAGTTAACCTGTGACAAATTCAGTTGAATGAGTATGATTTGGAATGGCACAGATGGGAGAAACCTACAGAAAGACAAACATCACTGCAACCCTGCACCGATCTCGGCTTTATGTTGGTGTGGCCAGACTCAATCCTCTTCTCAGTGAAGACATGCAGAAAACATTTGAAAAAAGCACCTACAGGACCTTTAGACTGTGCCAAACAAGATTCTCTGGTTTGATGAACCTCAATTCCAAGCATAATGTTTAAAAGAAACCAGGTTCTGCTCATCACTTGCAGAGTACCATCCCAAAAGTAAAGTGTGCTGGTTGCAGCCTCATGTTGTGGGGCTTTTTTTCAGCAGCAGGGATTGAGGGACTTGTCAGAGTAGAAGAAAAAGCTCAATGCACTGAAATATTGAAATAGCCTTAATGAAAACCCAGTCCAGAGCTCAGACTGGGCATAAGGTTCACCTTCCAACAGGACAGTGACCCTAAACACAGCAAGAGTGGTTTATAGACAAATCTGTGAATGTCCTTGAGTGGATTAGCCAGAGGCTGGCCTTGAACCCAATCAAATATTTCTGGAGAAACCTGAAAATGTGCGTTTGCCCCCATCCAACCTGACAGAGCTTGAGAGGTGAAGAGGTGAGGAGAAGAATGGCGGATAATTGGCAAATGCTGATGAGCAAATCTTGTAGCATCATACCCCAAAATACTTGAGGCTGTTAAGGTGCTTCAGCTAAGTAATGAGTTAAGCTGTGTTTCCCACAGCCTTACACTCTATTTGTGGCACCTCTCCCTCACCCCCATATATACATATATATGCAAATTAATTTTCTGCCAGCAGGGGGCGCTTTAAAAAGCGAGAGATAATGGCTGTAAAGCAGCGCTGAGCTCACAAACGCTGCCTTATCAAGCATTACATGCAAGATGAAATGAACATGAAAATGAAATTGAAAATTTTCTAAATACAGTCAGTTTCCTTCTGAAATACAGTGATTTAAAAACACCCGCACCAGTTTTTTGATTTCGAAATGTGCAGTGCTCATTTTTATTCAATGAAGTCAACGCCTTTTGGAAAATCTATTTGTGGCGGTCAGTTTTGATATTGTGGCGGCCCGCCACAAATAAATCAATGTGTGGGAAACCCTGGTTAAGGGTTTTAATAATTATGCAAAGTAATTATTTAAGTTTTTATTTTTAATAAATGTACAAAGTTGTGACCGTTCTCTTTTTGCTTTGTCATTATGGTGTATGGAGTGTAGATGTGGGGAAAAAAATTATTTAAAGCAGTTTAACATAAAGCTGCGACATAACAAAATGTGAAATAAATGAACTTTTGCAAGGCACTGTATTTAGACCTTTGGAGCTCCAATAGCAGTGACAGACCCGCTAAAAAATTTAGCATTTAGCTCCATAAACTGTACACAAATTCATGAATTTCAGAGTCAGTCCCCTTAAATTTCATATGAAAACGGTGGCAGACCTGTCTCCTCCCTGTCTTTCAGCGCAATCTTCAATCCACAGGCCGGTTGCGTAAACCGCTTACTTTGACTAATTTTCAAAAGACAAGTCATAACTTTTTAAAATCAGTTACAAAACAGTGGACTGGTATATTTAATTTGAATTAAAAAGTAAGATCACCCTTTGACTGACTGCAAGTTGGTCGAACAAGTTCTTAAGACAAAGTCTTAACATGGTGGCTTTGTTTATGCAACATGTTTTTGTTTTTGATATATATATATATTTTTACAGAACATATAACACAGATAAAATGCTTAAAATAGTGTAATTACTTAGTTTGTCCAGCAGCGCATGCTCCATTGTTTGCTACTGGCAACCTGGATGAAACGCTTTAAAGCTCATCTCTATGGTAAACCATTGAAATTTTGAATGGCCACCTCTCTATAACAGCATTGTGAATCCGCACCAAATTCAGGGGATTCCTTCATGTACATGTACATGTGTACGTCAAGAGGCCCTCTTTCTAATGAGACCACCCCCGTGTCGATAACCTAGTTCGGGAGTTACGGGTGGTTAAATTTGTGGTCCGACGCCAACCGATCTGACGATCCCGGGGTATTCCGATGTGCAGAGGGTGGCGTTCGAGAGGGCTCCTCGAGCTGAAGGGATCCCCCGAATTTGGTGGAGGTCTGCCAGGGCGTTCATGAAATAGTGATACCAGTCAACACTTTCACTTCAGTAAAGAGGTCTTTTGTTTTCAGGGAGCAGCATTCAAGCGTTTTCTTATTCGACTGCAAGTGCCCTGCGAAGTGCACTTCACATTAGAGACCTGCACTCCCACAAGAGTACCGCGGGACCCAATGCAACAGGGTGCGGCGTGTGACAACTCCTTATGGACTAGTGGGGGTGCGGGTGGGAAGTGACTGTTGTTTGTGCGGGATGCGGGAGAATAAAATGATTCACGGGACTTCCGCAAACTATAAATTATCTAAACATAAAGGGTCTAAAACATAAAAAAAATATTTATCTGTTGCACAAAAGCAAAAAGAACAACTCATATTAACATTAAATTGACATGCGCAATCTAGGCAAAGTTTCTATTCATAACGTGTTGAAAGGGTTGCAGTGTAGCCAATCACTGACTCAGCTGTTGATTTCTGAAACACAATGGCCAATCAGAGGTAATTATGGTAGAATCTACTCACAAATCTATCTTAACATATGAACTGTAGACAATTTGAAAGATTCATTGTGCATATATTTATTGTGTTATTACAGAGCTTTATGAGATCGCGATTAACTGAGATGTCAGCTTTTAGTGATAATAAAGGAAGCGCACTTCTCGCATTCTGCCATGCCAAACTATGCACGCAGCAGCCCACAATTGCTTTTCTGTTAAAAAATAACAGTGGTTTGTGAATGTTGATGCTTACCCTAAATAACAAATATTTTATCAGGAGTATTTCTGCTGGAATGTTGTAGATCTTAGGAGATGTGCAAGAACCATTTCATGTCAATTTCTTTTATGTACTGAAAAAAGTCTATATAGATTACCTTTATGCGGGACTTTGCAAATGGGAAAGTGTCCGAACTTTTGACTGGTACTGTACTATAATATACCCTCCCTAATATCAGTATCGGTAATGGCCCCAATAATCCCACATCGGTTGGGCTCTACTATTCAGCTTTCAGATGATGTATAAATCTCAATTTATGAGATTTGACCCTTATGACTGGTTTAGTGGTCCAGGGTCGCATATGTGCATATGCGTAAGTGCTGATGCGTTCTTCGAAGACACCACAAAGTCAATTTCATTGTAAATAGGGATTATTTTGACAATGAGCATGAAGTCTAGATTATTTGAGATGTTTTTGAATAGGCTCAAGCTGTGTCATCATCCCCTGACTGCTGCCGCTGCCGTCTGTCCTTTGTCTGTCTTTTCTCCAGACAGAGAGATATTGATCCCTGGGCTATTCTTTTCATTACTGAGTGTGGGACAGTGCACGGAGTTATTTTTAATCTATCCCCGCCCACTCAAATGACCACCTTTGCAGAACCCAATCCCTGCCTTCCCTTTGTAGCAGCGATCCCCGCGTATCTGCATTTCCTTCACCCTTCATGTAGCACTGCAAAGCACATTGAAGATCGGTGACCTTTCAGAATGCTGCACACTCAAGTGGACAATCAGCCTGACACAATACATCATGCAGAGCTGATTCAACCATCTCCTAGATAACCCACAAAGGAAGGCAGTCAACTTTGTGAAGTAGGCATCATGGTGTAGCCTAGATTCAACTGAATACCTCACCTTTTCAGCAGTGTTGTTAACGCTGTGGCTCTCTGCATAGCCAGCTGAGCATAGATCTGAAGTGGACTGTGCCAAATGCAGGGGAGTGAAGCTGGCAGAGTGAGAGTCTGTGTTTTTGGTGAGATGGAAATGAAACTGAGGGTGAGAGCCAGAGAGGGCTTCCCCAACCTCACTGCCGCAGCTCTGCAGTACTGAATAAGACACACTGTAAATCATTTAGTTGTACTGATCTGCAATCTGTACCATTGGTATTTTGAAATGCGAGAGGCGAATGTAATCCAAGAGCATTTTCAATGTAATTTTTTTTTTCAGGAGTAGATTAACTTTTTTCTATATCTATTTTTTTTTACTTAATTTATTCATTCAATTATTAACGCTAATGGCAATTGTAAAAAATAAAATTTTGTAATTTAGACATTTTATAATTTTATAGAAAAATAATTGGTTATCAGCATATTAGAATGATTTCTAAAGGATCATGTGACACTGAAGTCTGGATTAATGATGCTGAAATTGTAAACATTTTTTACAAAATTATTTTACAATTATTTTCAAATAGAAAAACATTCTTCGATATGGCAAATGATGTGTTAGAAACACGTATGTTTGAGTCTGAGGCAGATAAAATTAAAACAATTCATGTTTGAAAATGAAAATCGTGACATCACATTTCTCCCGATTTCAAATCTGGGCATTTGTTGTTTTTACCTGAACGTAAAAGTAATCATAGTATTTAATTGACTAAGTCAAGAACCACTTCAGTCAGTGAGTTAGCAATAAGACTAATTCAAACTGATTGATGGTTAATTAGTTTGAAATTGATTTTTGAGTCTTTTGACCAATACATTAAAATAATTATTTTATAAAATGTATTTATTTGCAAGTTTTGTATTTATTTTTTTGTATTAATTTTTATTTTTATTTTTTTTAATGGAACTGGTTTTTAGTTACCAACCTGCTTATTGACCAGGTCACTAGTTGATGTATGAAGACATTAACTTGCTCCGATCACTCTGTCCCAAGATGAAAGTCAGAGCCAATTGCGAGGTCACCTCTGTCTGCAGCAGAGTCAGATTAGATCGACTGAGACCATAAAAAGGGCTATTTATGGATTAGGAGAGCTTTATACGGCATTGCCTTTAGGGACCAGTATCTGGACATCTGTTTGGAGACCAGCCGTCACTGTGTCTACTGCAGGATGGAATCAACATAGATTAGATGTTTGTTACACATAGACCTTTCATTGAAATGATTCAAGGGCACTATGGGACACATCTTCAGTTGAAGAGTGCATTAACAAGGGTTTATGTTCAAGGATATAAAAATCCAACTCACAATTAAAGTAATAGTTTGGCGTGAATAGTTGCCATCAGACTGAGAAAACACTGATAAAAACATCACAATAATCCACACCACTCCAGTCTATCAATCAACCCCTTGTAAAACCAAAGCTGTTTGTTTGTAATAAACAAGTTCACCATTGAGGCATTTTAACTTGAAACCGTTGTTTCTGGCCAAAATATGGGTTCATAATCCATAAAGCTTCGGACTGATGTTTGAGCATGCCGTGAACTTCTGATAATTCCTGAGTGTTATTTGCTTAATGTAAACAGTACTCAGTAGTTTAGATTGTTATGAGTTGAAATATGAAATATTATAAAGAATGTGATTGAGGAATTCTCTTAGAGGTTAGAATAATAGTCTGTTGTCACATTCCAATGCTGTACTGTTCAAAAGAAAGGCGATTGTATTTTGTGGCGCATTTACATGATAGGCTACTTGCATAAATGTTTTTGAGCGTTGTCCTCCCCAGGTAGTTGTTTGTGCTGCAGTGCTGCAGACCTATGCTGGTCCTATAATCAAGGGCTCCTGTGTTTCAGTAAAGAGGATCTCATATTCAGATCCCAGCATTTGACTTTATTATCTTTTTTCTCTTTTGTATGGCATGTGTGGGAGTCAAGAACAAGTAAAGTAAAGAAAATAGAGAAAAGTAAAGAAAATTAGTTCTTTTCGAAAAGAACTGACTTAGTGAAATGACTAATTGCTTTTTGCAGACAGTACTTCTTTTGGGGTAGATGTAATTCATGACTATTGCTAGATGGTTTGACCAAAAATCCATATCTGCATGCTTTTTTGTTTTTTGTTTTTCTCTAACTGGGCCTTTCTTTATATGAATCAGAATTTAATGATGAAACAGTTGCAGAACCACTGGATTTTAATATTGATCCAAACAAACGGATTTTGATGTAGATTAAACTGTATAATTTTAAAGTTTAAAGTAAAAACAGAATGGTCTGACTTTAGCTTGATTAAATTAGATAAAATACCTGTATGAAACAAACGAATGAAGATTCACTCTCTGACAGCAGGTGGTGCTTGTGAAACAGCAGCGATGCAGAGTTTCTTTGTACAACTGCCTATAAATACTAGTGTTGGGCGATATGGTCATTTTTCAAATCGTCATATCGTCAGCCCGTGAGATCAACAATACATGATCTTATCGTGCATGGCCGGAGCAAGAGAGAGACTCTTTGTTCTTGTGTTTTAAACCGTGCAGGTGCGTGAGAGAGCCTATGGAATCACCCATTATTGAAAAAATATACTTTAAAACATACTGATAAACTAATGTTAAATATAAAAATACTGTATTTAAAACAGCTACGTTCATATATATAGTCGGACACAACTGTCATATCGTGCATCCTGTGACAATTTGCCGCATCTGTGTGCGGAAGTTATCAGTCGAAATGTTCTGCATAATCAGTTAACGGTGAAAATCAATATTAGATTTAAAGTCCAACAGTTTAACACTAATATTGGGCATAAACGAACAAGTTAAGTTAAATATAAAGTATTTAAAACAGGTAAGTTCATATATTTGGAGTAAAGTTGAATTGAACTGATGCATCAGTCATACAGCGCTCCGGACCGCGCGCCTCATGACGAGCTCGACGCACCGCAACAGAAACAAGAATGAGATGCATTCTAACATAACTGTGGCATTAAACTCAGTGAGGGCTCGTTTAAAATAGTGCACATATATAGGCCGTTCAGATTACTTGTTTAAAGTGCAATGAAACACCTTATATCTGCAGACGATGTACGTCTGTTTGTGGATGGTGACTTAGTAACAGCCAAAACTCTGTATTTTGCATGCATCACATTATAGTGCGGTGTGCATGAAAATAATAACAAGGCTGCAGAGCAAACTTATCATCCATAGTGGTTCTCACGTAGTCCTTCTACGTCATCACCACATAGTGAGTGTTATAAGTGATAAGTCTAATAGAAGGTCTACGTGAGAACCACTATGGAAGATAAGTTCGCTCTGCCGCCTTGTTAATATTTTGTCTTTACTTTATTTGTAACGCCAAGAAAGAGTTAATCTGTCATGTATGAGAAGAGCGTGTTGTCGTGTAGCAGCCATTAAATGTGTGGGACACCAACTCCTCGTTTTCTATCTCTTTCATTTCATGGATTTAACGAGTTATCAGAGTCAAGGCGGACAGTTTCAGTGACTACAGGCTCTAATCCTCCTGTGCTCGCACGCGCTGTGTGTGTGTGTGTGTGTGAAATGCGATGTTGAAATGAAATAGCTGAGCAGTTTTATTTTAATAAGCAGCCTGATAAAAATAATAATAATTATTATTATAATCTAATACATTAATAGGAAAATGAGCCTAATATCGTCTTGATTATCGACAGAGAATTCTGCTTATGTCGATATCTGACTATCGTCGATACACGATACTATCGTCTATCGGCACAACCCTAATAAATACTACTTTAATATGTATTATACAGAGGTAAGATGAAAACAAGCAAACAAAAACATCTAAACTCTTCTGAAGATAGTCAGTTCCCCTCAGAAATACATTCATATAAAGTATTTAGGATTTTCTTCCAATGATTAGGCTAGTCAGAAGTGTATACACGTAACAGGGATCTCCTCTCAATTCACAACACTGTCTACGTTGCTTTACAACTTTACCGGTATGGCATTTTGTTTAATTTATATATATACATATATATATATATATATATATATATATATATATATATACACACACACACACACACACACACACACACACACACACACACACACTGTGTTTTCTGTTTGAACTGATATATCACCGAGCACTATCCATGACCGTTTTAATTTGAACATAATCATGTAAATCAAGCAAGCACTTATCAAGGTTTAAGAATATTATATCAAGATCAGGATTAAAATTTATGTTGATAATGATAAGCTCTAAACGGTTTTACTTTATATTGATTTACTTAACAGCCTATCACACAGCAGAAATAAATGCAACAACATCCAGTAAGTGCATGTTCTGCGTGTCTCTCTAAGAATGTTTTCAGCATCTGCTGTCTCAATGAAGACATGGACATTATAATAACATGTACTGTAAAATATGCACTGAAACTGAAATGGAAAGATTTTCACAACAAACCGCCAAAAAGTTAAGTTTTAACTTGAAGAAATTATGACAAATATATTCCTATTGTATACGAAAATGTCATATTTATATTCATATTTATAATTTTTATGAAATATCATATGATGTTTTAAAATGATTTTTCAGGGCTTCAGACTGCGACTAGTAACTAACCAGATCTTTTTGAACCAGTTCACCAAATCGAACTGAATCGTTTTAAACGGTTCACGTCTCCAATACGCATTAATCCACAAATGACTTAAGCTGTTAACTTGTTTAATGTGGCTGACACTCCCTCTGAGTTCAAACAAACCAATATCCCGGAGTAATTCATGTACTCAAACAGTACACTGACTGAACTGCGTATTGGAGACATCGAATGATTCGTTCGCGAACCGGATATCACAAACTGCTTCGTTTTGGACTCTCTCTCACAACAGACACGGAAGAGAAGACAATGCTGAATAAAGTCGTAGTTTTTGCTATTTTTGGACCAAAATGTATTTTCAATGCTTCAACAAATTCTAACAGACCCTCTGATGTCACATGGACTACTTTGATGATGTATTTCTTACCTTTCTGGACATGGACAGTATACCATACACACAGTTTCAATGGAGGTACTGAGAGCGAGCGAACAAGGTATAGACCTGTTTTATTGGAAAGGTAACTTTAAATGACTTCTGTTGTGATCTGGCGCTGTAGAAAAATTAACTTGACCTTCACAGATGTCATTGGGGGGGCAGGCCGTTTATAATCGATTCTATGGCTTCTTGTTATCAAGATCTTTAGTCTATATGCTGTGTTCTGTTAATGCATGATTTTTTTGTACCATACTTGCTATCAAGTAATCACAATAAGCTTTGTGCTTTGTCAGCTTTTAATAAACTAAGTATCAGCTTTATAATTCTCCAAATTAACAACACAATTCAAAGAATCAGTAAGTTTTTTTTTGTGCTTTTTAATGTGGCAGAGGTGATCGCTTTAGCTCTTCGGTTCAAGCGGCACGTGAACCCATCTTTCTCTTTACTACTAAAGTACATGATTAACATGAATGAACATCAAAATGTATATTATAAGATACATTACAATTTACTGAATTGTCTCATGTAATCACTCATTCAGTGTTTTAAATGGCGGAAAAACGTGTAAAGCTTAAACAATGCCACCTCAGAATAACCCTATGGTGTCCATAAGCTCATCAGTCAGCTAGGAAAAATAACTATGAAGAGAAGCATTTTACCAAATTTATGTGCTTTAATGCATGTTTATATTTTTTACTGAACCTGTTGTCTACGTATATGAGATACGAAGATAAAATTCAGCACCTATAAAATTGCACGTTACTAATGAGAAAAAACAGATAAGACATAACAACGTTTAGGATGCACTGAGGAGAAGCCCAGTGGCACTCACTGACATAGTTTCAATCATGATTTAGACACAGATTCTGTGTTATAAATTATTTTTTGTGACCATATATAGATCTCAAGTTGGAAAAGATGTTTAGTTCCCACTTTAAGTGGTCCTTCATTCACAGGACATCTACAAAATGGATTAAAATGCTGATGCTGATAAAGACAAAAAACGATGAGACAGACACAACCGTATAAAATGTTAGTGTTAAAAAAAATAAAGTAAATAAATAAAACGTTTATTCTGTGGCACCTAAAACATTTATTTGGAGCCTAATTTTGTTTCTTATAGATTGATTTTGTTGTCTGGTTTTATTATTTTTATAAACTTTTTTTTCCCTGTAGTGTCTGAGTTACAACTGCATTACATTGTTGGACATTTCCCAGAGCCCTGCAGGGATGTTATCATGTAGGTGACAGTAGTACACAGTTTGTTTGGCACTTCTATAGTGACAACCGTCACACTGTTTTGCTCTAACAATTCCTATTCCCGTGAAAACGGAACGAGTCCCTTCGGTGATTGTGTCATCCACACAGCTGGGACCACTTCTCCATCAAGGCAGGAGTTCCTTTGTGTGTCTCAACATGGAAAACAGCCATCAGGCTCTTGCATGCATGCATGCTGAGTCAGCTGACCTTTCCAGTCATGTGGTTCTGTTTTCATGCAAAAACCACTACTTCAGCACTACTGAGTTATGAATCACCATACATCTAAATCTGATCAAAAATGCCTTCATGTCCATCTCACTAGGTCAACAACAAAAAAAAACCTTGTACCTCATCCATAGTCAAAAGTGTACTTCATACTAAGAATCTAGCATGTTCTCATTGTACCTCTCAAGAGCTTACTGCTTTCCTTATGCTAGTAACTTCCCCACATTTCTCTCGTTTCTCTCTCCTCTTTCACGCAGTTGGATATGGAAGCAAAGAGTCATTTTGTGTTCCCTCTGTGTAAAGTGCACAGTTGCTGTAATAAGGAATGGGCATTTTGGGAAATTTCTCATTTCGATCATCGATAGGTTTCAAAAACGATGAATCGATTAATCGGGGGTGGGGCTTATGCGGGGGGGCGATAATGTATATAATGAAAAAATCTGAAGATTGTTATGAAAATAAAAAAATAAAAAAATAAAAATCTGACATGAAAATCTGTCTATGAAAACATGAACACATGATTAGGATAGGTTAGATTATGATTATGATGAAGCCATGTTATTAATAAAGGAGCAAGAAATATCCTAAATATCCACATCCTATGATAAATCAGATAACTGAGATACATATCAGACATAACATTACAACTTGTATTAGCACAATAGGATGCTAAGTTATGCGTTAGACAGAGAGAGAGAAAGAGAGAGATAGAGAGAGAGAGTGCGTGAGCTCCCGCTGATGCGTTTTCATGACAGCGCGCTGAAAGATGGGCAAGGACAGATTTTACTATAGATTTCTATAAAGTTCTCATTATAAATGTATGGCAGATTTGTGCTATATTTTCATCTACGTTATTAAGTGTAATAATAATTGTAATTAAGTTTTATTTTTAAGTTAAGTTTTATTTTCCATAAACCACCTGCGGTTTTTCGAAGCCATATGAATTGCATTATGCCCACAAATATGACGGAAAAAAAGCTCGGCTGCATTATTATAACATCAGTAATAAAATAATAACAATAATAATAGAAAAAGAATTGTTCATGTTAATTAATCAGACGTAGACAAGCTCTTGCAACTTTTATCTGAAAAAAATTTGCCGATGCAGATGTGAACTTGACTTGACTGGTAATTAGGCTACAAATATATCCAGTGCATTTTTATTTTATAAAGACTTTCATTATTTGTCTGTGATTTAAAAATTAACACACAAAGATACTTTTTTCTTTTTTTGCTACTTTATTCAACTGCATTTTTTTAACAAAACATTGTCTTCCAGTATAACTTTAGCAGCATATTTTGATCCAGCGGTGAAACGTAGTTTTTAATAGATAAAGAAAAAAGTTCACCAAGTTTAACCAAACAACTATTATAAGGTATAAAACAGAGACCAAATAGCCTAGATATTTTAACTATGGCTAAAACTCAAAACTAAAATAATAATATTATTTAAAAAAAAAATGGATATATTTACCACGACCGGTGAAACATTCAAATGTCTATTCCAAAAGATAAGTCGGTCTACGAGCTCAGATGAGAGCCGAGTGCGCAGCCTGTTCACATTTAGTGGAATAAATTCGCTCCGCTGGAACAGATGTTGCAGGAACAGCCAGGCATCACTGGACAAGTAAACCTTCTCTGTCCCTGAAACTAATGGGCAGCAAATCTTTCACCTCCATTTCAGCGAATAGCTTTGTCGTCTTATCGGTTCTGCCTGCGTTGCATTTAGGTCTTACGGCAAGTGATTCAATGCTCGTCTGAGTTGCCGCTCTGTTATCGCCAGATATTTTATGTACACATTTTAGATTATAGCGCATTGTATTTGTTGTAGATTTGTGTGACAGCTTGGCGCTACACAGCTTACCCTGAACTGTATTTTCATCTTTCTTCTCAAAGGGAAGCCAACCATCACTACGTGACTTTGAGGCCATGATTATGTCTTCTTACGTCTTTTGAGGCATCAAGTGGGAAGCTAACCAATCAGAGATCAGGGCGCCGCCCAACGTGCTGCCATAACCAATCAAAAAATTATAATAATAATTTCGATCATCGTTTACATGATCGATCATCGCTGTCGCGGTCGAGTACTCGATCACTGTTGCACATCCCTAGCTGTAATATGCTAAGTGTACTTTGCTTGGGTCTGGTCATTAGAGCAGTAAATCTGAACACAAGCCATGCTTCAACTTTCAAAGCCTGAGTCTGCTCTCTTTCCACAGCACTGCAGTTTTCCAGCTCTCACGATACCAGCAGCTGCCTCATTGTATCCCTTTAGCGATAATGAGTTGCCAAAAGAAACTAGCATTTATTCTCATTCTAGAATATGAAGTTAGATCAAGACTTCAAAACCATATCGTTACAAAGAACAAAAGATATTCTCAGCAATGCAATGCATTCCTGGAATGCAGTTATATGCCTTTTGAATTCTAAAACCATGAGCAGAGTTTGTGATGTGCTTATTCAAAGGGTTAGTTCACCTGAGAATGAAAATTCATCCATCTTCTACTCGCCCTCAAAGCATCCTAGGTGTATGTGACTTACCTCTTTCAGAATAATCCAATTGGAGTTATATTAATAATTTTCCTTGCTCTTCCAAGCCTTTCAATAGGGGTAAGCAGGTGTTTGTTGTCAACAGATGTGAAGAAGATGTGAAATAAAGTGTGCGCATCTGTAATAGAACCTCCCTCACACGGCTCCAGGGGGCGAATAAAGGCCCCCTGTAGCAAATCTATGAGTTTTTGTAAGATAAATATCCATATTTCATACATAAAAAAATGCATTTTCATTTTCGGGTGAACTAACCCTTTAATATTTCCTTTTTATCCTCTCGATACCATTTTTCCTATATCTAGCAATTTTACCACAACTTGAACCGTTCACAATTGGGCAGTATAGACTTTTTTGGGGGGGGGGGGGGTGCATCGGACCTTAAAGTTAATCAAAAATGGAAATTTGGTCATCATTTACTCACCCAAGTTGTTTAAAATATTTACATTAATTTATTTTGTTTAAAACACAATAAAATATTTTTAACAATGTGGGTAGCCAAACAGTTGCTGGTAGCCATTGACTAGCATGGTTGGAAAAAATATTATGGAAGAATATCTTCTTTCATGTTTAACTGAAGAAATGAACTGATACAACATGAGGAACAACACGAGGGTGAGTAAATGACACAAAACTATCTCTTTAAAACTATCCCAATGTTTATTTTTCAGGTGCTTAAGTATGATGGATGTGCCCTTGTGGATCTAATGACTTCCTAAATTCCATGGGGTCCCAAGAAGCAGCATTTTTATTAAAATAATTGTGTGCTGCATTTCACTGGGGATTTAAAGGTTTTTGGCAGTTTTGGATGCTTTTAGGGGGAGATAAATGCCTGTATTTAGGTTTTATATAAGTGTGCTTGTTCTGTATGTGTAATAAGAAGTGAGTTTTGCTAGTCAAGAGCGTTGATTTAATAGTTGCAGCCTTGTGATTTTGTTTTAGTCACTGGAGCACAATACAGTTCTTAAATATAAAATATTTATATCTAGTCAATGAATGAACACTCAAAATTAAATATCTAATAAACTATATAAATTTGAGTCAGTATTATTTTAATATCATTGATATATTAGAGTTTTTGTTTATGTTTCAAATTAGATTTTACTTTTATATTTTCTTTTTGATTTTCTGTTTCTTTTTTGCTGTTGTTGTTGTTTTAAGTTTTTTATGTCTATATAGTTTAAGTTTATTTAGTTTTAGCTGTTAGAACTTAAACTAAATGAAAAATGACCTCAAATAAACATTTTTGTAAATATTATTTTAGTTAATGTTTATTTATTAATATATCAGGGTTTGACATTAACGGTTGTCCGCTTGTCCACAAGTGGATTTTTTTGAAGGGGCATGTGAAAGAGGATTTTACTTTCCTGACTGGACAAGTAACCAGATTAAAACATCAATAACAAACAATAACTACGGCAGCACTGAAACTTTAGTGAGAATGATTCTGATTTTATTACTTTTAGTGTAAACGGTGACTGATGATGAATAATGCATTGACAGTATCAAGCTTGCGTCAGTTGAGGCTTGTGCAGCCTGTCTGACTCATGGAAAAATCACAATTAATAGGGACTCCAGCACACACAAAGAAACAATTATGAACAAACATAATGTTGTGGAAAAAAAGATAAATATTCTGTATAACATGATATAGCTAAGCAACATCACAAGTCCAAGTACTAACATGATCGCAAATGTAACATTGATTTTATACAACAGTAGTTCAATAAACAAGTAGTTAATATTAACTGAGCCACAGCAGAACAGCCGCACATCTCCGAGTCCGGGTCAATGATTTGGTGAGCCATTCATAAAGACAGACACTTGCTTTATTTATTGAATAAATTAAACGTTTAAACAAATTGATTAAATCAGTGACTCATTCATTAAAGCCCGGGTCACACTATGTGATTTTGGTTATGATCTGGTCATCTGAGACAAATTTAGAAAATCCTAGAAGATTCCTACAATCCTAGGCTAAAATCTGTAGTCTTTGATCGCTTGTTTGGAAAGATGGATTTTGTTGATACCGATTTTATATTTTAATATTTTAAGGCAAATATTTATATATATACAGTACAGACCAAAAGTTTGGACACACCTTCTCATTCAAAGAGTTTTCTTTATTTTCATGACTATGAAAATTGTAGAGTCACACTGAAGGCATCAAGGGCTATTTGACCAAGAAGGAGAGTGATGGGGTGCTGCGCCAGATGACCTGGCCTCCACAGTCACCGGACCTGAACCCAATCGAGATGGTTTAGGGGTGAGCTGGACCGCAGACTGAAGGCAAAAGAGGCGACAGCGGCAAGGAACGGAAACTCCATCGGTGACAGAATGGAGAAAAAAACCTTGGGAGAAACCAGGCTCAGTCGGGGAGCCAGTTCTCCTCTGGCCAGACGAAACCAGCAGTTCAATTCCAGGCTGCAGCAAAGTCAGATTGTGCAGAAGAATCATCTGTTTTCTGTGGTCTTGTCCTGGTGGTCCTCTGAGACAAGGTCTTTACAAGGGATCTGTATCTGGGGCTCTAGTTGTCCTGGTCTCCGCTGTCTTTCAGGGCTGTAGAGGTCCTTTCTAGGTGCTGATCCACCATTTGGTCTGGATACAGACTGGATCTGGGTGACTGCAGTGACCCTCTGATCTGGACACAGACTGGATCCGGTGGCTACGGTGACCTCGGAATAAGAGAGAAACAGACAAATATTAGCGTAAATACCATTCTTCTAATGATGTAGCAAGTACATCGAGTGTTATGGGAAGTGTTTCCGGTTCCGGTTAACCTAATTAATGCAGCCTAAAAATCCTTTAACAGATTTGGATATTAAAAGCATATTAGTATGTTATGTGTATGCCAGGTTAAAGAGATGGGTCTTTAATCTAGATTTAAACTGCAAGAGTGTGTCTGCCCCTGAACAATGTTAGGTAGGTTATTCCAGAGTTTAGGCGCCAAATAGGAAAAGGATCTGCCGCCCGCAGTTGATTTTGATATTCTAGGTATTATCAAATTGCCTGAGTTTTGAGAACGTAGCGGACGTAGAGGATTATAATGTAAAAGGAGCTCATTCAAATACTGAGGTGCTAAACCATTCAGGGCTTTATAAGTAATAAGCAATATTTTAAAAACTATACGATGTTTGATAGGGACCCAGTGCAGTTCTGACAGAACCGGGCTAATATGGTCACACTTCCTGGTTCTAGTAAGAACTCTAGCTGCTGCATTTTGGAATAGCTGGAGTTTGTTTATTAAGCGTGCAGAAAAACCACCCAATAAAGCATTGTCTTTTTTTTTAATAGTTAAAATTTTATTTCACAATAATAACCCTGATTTGAGTGTAGACAGGTCACCATTAGTGTATCTTCATTGCACTGTATCAGCAGTTTATGCTGTTTTGTGTAACCAAAAAAGCCTAGTATCAATGTATTGAAGATGGTTTATTTATAGCCTACCTGAACAACATTATTTGCAACATGAGCACTTTGGCAGCCGGAGCTAATGAGGACTAACATTTATGGTCACCTTGTGCTTCTCCTGATGACTCCACGTTGCAGTTATTCCACTGATGTGTGACCTCGCCTCCTCTTTACTACAATACATACAGTGTCCTTCTCTCATGAGACACATCCATCCAGCCTTTCCCACTTAGCATGATGGAAGGAGCGGGGCACGCAGCGTAAAATGAATCTTTGGGAAATGGAAAGACCTTATTCCCAGTGTCAGACTCCTGGTATGTGGAGATTGATGGGAGGGAAAGTCACCTTGATAAAGCAGTACAGAAGCACACAATGATGTGTTCCTTACCGTGTCCTTAAGCAGCACTCATGGAAGAGTAACGAGTGCTGAAATGAAAGGTGGTCATGAAGAATGCTTGTGTGTGTGTGTGTGTGTGTGTGTGTGTGTGTGTGTGTGTGTGTGTGTGTGTTAAATGCAAAGGTGTTCATTAGAACCTCATGAGGGCCAATAAACCTCCTCCTCCAGTTTGGAAACTCTGTGCATTTCACCCTCCTACCTGCCTGGCCCTGTGCGGAGGAAGCTGCTTGATGCACTAAAATGGTCAGTGGAAACTTATGAAAGAATTACAAAAATTGCATGACGAGGCTAAAACATATTTGCTGTTTATTAATATTTCAACGAAGTAGGCTGTAATTTGTAATCTGTCCAAATTCTTTATATCTTTATAACAATGCTGTACTGAAAAACATACAGCTGTATGTAAGCAGGGTTTGGAACAGAGCTGTTCATTTCACATTCGGGCAGGTCGTGTTAGTCAAGCTCTCCTCAGCTGATTTATATCTACCTATAGGAATACAACGCCTATTATAGCATTCCTATTTAAGTGACCTGTTCAGCTCTCCTCCTCTATCTGCTTTCATTGTGCTGCTCATGAGCTAATTATTCTCCTCCATCCCCAGCTCCTCCACTTGTGCACAGTATTTGGCCTCTGAAATTCCTTAATAGTATTTTAATTAAGAAGGTTAATGTATTTCTGATATCATTAATGTTGATTTGGTTCTGTTTATGGGGGTTTATTTGCTGCGCTACATGGGCTGGGAGCTCTTTGGCTTAGAGTTTAAATGATTTATTTGGACAGTGCAATGATCATAATATGATATCTTACTCTCTTGGGTCTAAAAAAAAAAAAAAGTAGCCTGCTTCACTTTACAGCAATGTTTAAATCAACTTTACATAGATTTAATTCAGCCTAGAGGCCTGCTTTATTTGTGCATTTCATCAAATTGCATGTATAATTACAAGTACTTTTAAAAATAACAAACAAAAACAAACAAAAAAAATTGTTTCACTTTATTTTTTTCAAGGTTTTTCTGTAATTCTTTGGTGCTTATTATTATTGTACGATTTACTTTCACGTAGCATCAATATTTTGGTAAATATTTAGGTCAGAAAAACTCTACTTTAGAGTGCTTAAATGTTTTTGTAGTAATTTTGCATATATTCTTAAGGTATTTTGAGAACTTTCTAGAAGCTTCTGTAACATTCTGTAATATTTTAGTGCTTTCTGGAATATTCCAGAACACTGAGACTAGTCATAAAAGACAAGAATATTCAATGTACACTTTAGAAGGTTTGGACGACTTACTTTTGGTAACTGTTTATGTTAAACTGTTGTCGTTAGCACAGTATTATGCATGTACCATGCCATTTTTATGCATGAGTAATAACAGATTAGCTATAAATTGTCAATTGTCAGGATGCGGCAATGCCCAGTCGTCGGAAAAGGCTGAGCCAGTTCTCCAGCGATGATTACAGAGAGTCCAGCCGAGACGAGTGGGAACAGTTCTTGCTGGAGCCATGTATTCCACCAGATGAGGATCCCATTCAGTGTTGAAACGAAAACACGAAGCGCTTCACAAAACGTATTCGCTTAGCACACCGTTATTTGTGAGTCCCGCCAACGTCTGTGCCGTCAGAGTTCGATTTCTCCGCGGTCTGCCTTATTGTTAACAGACTAAGGAGCCGACTTTCCCCCGATCATGTTTACATGCTTGTATTTCTTAACAAGAACATGTAAAACAATAGAAAAAAAAGCAAAAAAGATTTGCTGACAGTTTAAAAGTTCCGAAGTTAAGTGTAGCCTACGTTCTACAATAGCCTAATTGCTGCAGGCTGCTTTGTTTTTTCTTTGTTCACTTTTTTTTTGTTGCTTTTAATCTACTTTTGTTTGTTTGCACGCATTGTTAAAGGTTTTCAGCTACAAAACACGATGTGTAATGTTCAAGCTTATTGTGTGTAAGCTTGTTCAAAATGACGGAAACAATAAATGGTGCTGAAAAATAACGTCTGTCTCATTAAACTTAATTTAAATAAACGAATATTCGAATATTCGTTTTTTTGTGAGCTCAAATATTCGAATGTGATATTTGCGGAAAACGCCCATCCCTAACAGATACGTATAATAAAATATTACTCCAGTAAAAGTAAAAGTACTCCTTTTTCAATTTTACTCAAGTGAAAGTACAAAAGTACTCAATTCTTTATGTACTTAAGTAAAAAAGTACTGAAAGATAGATTTTGTATAGGCTACTTAATTAAATTTTATATTAGCACATATTTTTTATAATCCTACTGCTCAAAATACCTGGGATTATTTCCAAAATAACCACTATATGGTGTCAAGATATATTTTTGTTGTTGATATGGACTACGTTGACGAGAGTAATGTTCACTATGAAGCTTACACTGTGATGTACCTGAGAGAAAACAGAGTTGACCATCTGATTTTCACCATTAAGAAAAAAGTATTTTAAAGTTTGTTGTTTTACAGAACATCACAGTTATATATGACATGATAATAAGGCCTGAAGTTAGGAAGAACATTTTAAGGAAAATATTATTATATTTTCATAATGATTTTTTCCTTCTCAAACCTTGTCTGTGGTGTAAAAACAGCCCTGGCCAAACGGGGTGCATCTCTTCCCACTTGGATAATTACTGGAGTTACCATGTTCTGAACATCACATCCTTTCTTTTCTCCCCAGATGTAATCAATCTAGATGGTTGAATAAAAATATTTGGACATTATTTATAAAAATTACCTCAACTTAGCACCAGCAAGCTTGTTAGCTAGACAGTTAGCATCAGCTAACAATATTTACTTATTTTCAGTACGGTTATGAATAAACATTCATGTCTGTCTACTCGTCTAGTTAATCCAAACGTTACTGTTGATAAACAATATAAAAACAGACGTCACATAGGACATGGTAGCATTTTAATAAAACTGTTAATATTACGACAGCGGGGAATTTGAACATGCATGAGTTATTTTATTTAATCTGTGTTAGTTTAATGTTTGTTTTTTTATTTATTTAGTTTTTTTGTTTTGTTTTTTCTTACCTAAAATTGATGTGTCTGCATCGTCTGCACTCGAGTATTTCAGTGGGCTTAAATAGATCACACTTTACAGCGGCTTTAGTTCCCAAACAACTGACAATTTTTACCTAAACCAAGATCTCCCGGTTCTTACTTCTGAAGACTCGCACTAAACGGTTTATTTGAATCAGTGATTGGTCGGCTCCAGAACAGCTGCAATCGGATCATTCTAATTCGTGAACGAATCGTTTGGTGCGATTTGCGATCCGATTTAAAAGTTTATTTTGAAAAGACTCCGTTCGTTCATGATGAATCAGAGACGCACGTGATATATTATAGGGAGTAACGATATGTTGTAAGAAATGTAGTGAAGTTAAAAGTACGATCTTATGCTTTGGAATGTAGTGAAGTAAAAGTCAAAGTTACTCAAAATAAAACTACTCCAGTAAAGTACAGATACTCGAAAAATGTACTCAAGTACAGTAACGAAGTAAAGCTACTCCGTTACTGACCACCACTGAACACTGAACATGCCTACTATGAAATAGTATGTCTGAAAAGGCGGTATCAGAAGGCCAAAATACCAGCACTCTCACAGCTCTCGTTCCATTTCAGTTCTGTCTGTCCTCCTTTTTTTTCCCTCTCTCTCTGTCACTGTATTTCTGCCTTGTATTATGCACATACTCTTGTACGAGGCATTAGGGACACAGTACCTTAAGAAGCACCCTAGCAAGAGCAGGACAGAATAAGCAGCACTTGTATGTTTTTAAAAACACAGATACATACAAAACAAAACAATACTGTTGTGTGGCAATTATGTTTTAATGCAAATGACATTTGTTACACTGCTGTGAATGAGTTGCCCAAGTTCTACTCATCTTCATTATGATGATCGTCATCATGTCCTGTTGTCACCCTCTAGTGGTGCATTTGCGCACTGCAGTGCTGCTCAGGTTTGTGTCGTGTATGTAATGCACTCTAGCATTTGCTGAGCTCACATCTGTGCTTGTGTTTTTCAGAGGTCTTGTTAGGTGAGAGACAGACGTGTAGGTTGACAGGAGAGAAAGAGAGACCCCTCTGCAGCCTGGCCACCAGCCCACTCTCTCGTTCCCCATGTATCCAGAATCGACCACAGACTCTCCCGCCCGCCTCTCTCTCAGACAGACAGGCTCCCCAGGCATGCTCTACAGGTCTGTATGCAGTCTCACACACATTCACACCTGACCAGCTGCTCCGATGGCACAAAGGTGCTGTGAATCTCAGACTGTGCTGTTGTTTGCAATAAACCAGAAACTCAGGGTCAGAAAAATGTGCAAAACTGTATTCTGTATTAGTAAATGAGGAAACTTTTGTGAAATTAATCTACTGTTCAGATGTTTGTGATCTATAAGATTTTTAAAAGAAGTCTCTTAGGGCCTGTTTACACCTGGTCACTTCATGCATTTTTTTTCTGATCGGATAGCTATCCGATCGCAAAAATACAGTAAAATAATAATACTGTAAAATATTATTACAATTTAAAATAGCTGTTTTCTATTATAATATATTGTAAAATGTAATTTATTCCTGTGATGTAAAACTTACATTTAAATAATTTTATATATATATACAGTATATTAAAAATGCATTTTTTTAAAGCTCCTCTGAGCTGTGTATATTTAAGTATCTCTGGGTTAGGTAGTATTTAAACAAACATTTAAATGTTTAAATAAACAGGTTTATTACATTATAAGATTAAAACAATCATTCTTGTTTCATTAAGGAGAAACTTTCCCAAACTGTGACTGTAGGACGTACACACGGATAAAAGACTCACACATACAGAAATGTGTGATCTGGCTCAAATGTTTGGAGAGCAGAGAATGAGAGTCCTATAGAGCCACACTGCAGCAAAGATGAGCGTGATTCATCGAAAAGCACCTATTGATCCTAAATAACAGGTTTAAGAAATAATGTTACATGCACACAAAAAAGCTAGCATGTTTATGTAGTCAGCTACATTAGTTGTTGTTGAATTCAAGTGATAAGAAAGAAGGATGCGTTTGCACTGCTCTAAAGCTGCTTTATTCCTGCTGCAGGCTCTATGCGGTTAATAATGTTCATTTAGCATACGGAGTGATTTAGGCAGCAGTTCTGCAGGGCTTCCCACTGGAAAGGGTGAAAGTGGTCAAGTGCTTTGCATAATACCCAGCAGCCCGCTTAATCAGAGCCTGACTTCATTTCACCATTGCTGGAAAGTTCCTGATGAATTTGCTCTGATCTTCTGTGACTCCTATAGTGTCTTCATCGTCCTTGGGTTTTGCCAGCAGTTCTGGTACTGAACAGCAGGTGGCGCTGCAAGTCTGTTTCCAGCTCCAGTGTAACTTCAAGTTAACTGAACTTTAGAGCTGCTTTTTTTTCCCCACACATTGTTTAAAAGTATCAAACATGTTTATTAATTGTGTTGCACAGTGAGTCAAAATTGTCCTAAAGTTAATTAAGGTTGAGTTACAATTAAACAAAACAATTAAAATGTAAAAAAAAGTGTTTTTTGTTTGGCCTTCAATGTTTTTTTAGTTTTTTTTTTAGCATTGTTATGATACTATTATAGTTTTTATTAAAATGCTGAATTCGTTTTAGTTTTTATCATTTCTGTTTTCATTTTACTTTTTGTAAAAAAAAAAAAAAGTCTTATTTGTGGTTATTTTAAAATTATTATAGCTTTTCATTATAATTTATAGTATTATAGTCAAGTGCTGTGTTAAATAATTAATTAATAAAATAATTAATGATTTTTATAGTTTGTTTTAGTACCTACCTTAAATTTAACTACATGAAAATTAGAAATAGCAACTTGCTGAGACAGTAATTTTATTTCAAGTGAGGAAAGTAAAGATCCTGCTGGCAATATTGCGGTTTCATATTATTGTCTCTTTATTCGTTTCTCAGTTGTTTCATTCTTTATTCATTTCTTCAGTGTCAAATCTATTTCTCTGCACTCCCATTCACTGCTAAAGCTGATACTATACTTGCATAATTCTCTGAGCACGTGCAAGTGTTTTGTTTAATGCCCTCTCACTGTTCTTTCCCCTTTCACCTATAAGACTAAGCTTTCCTCTCTGTCTATGTCTCTCTTTCTTTCTCTCCTTCATGCTGCCCTCAGTGCGAGATACGGGAGCCCCAAACGGCAGCTGCAGTTTTACAGGTACCTCTTTGTTTACTGATTAATTAGCCACGGCCGTCTGATACTGCACTTTTATCTGGTTTGGAAAGCACTTTCCAAGCACTTTTAGCTTCTCCTAAAAGCAGTTTGATTATGCAATTGTACTACTGAAAGCGCAAGGGAATTGTAATCATTAGACATGTGATTACATTGTTGTTTGCTTGTAATTGGTGAAAATAAATGCAACATGTAGAATTACAATGAGATAGATTGAGACTAGTGCTTAATATTGTTGTACAACTTGTAAAAAGGAATGGCATGCATACAGCTGGAACAACCAATCTCACTTGTAATCTGTGCATGTGTTGGTGTCGAGACAGCTCTTGAATATCGGTGTGTCTGAATAACGCTCCCAGAATAGAGTCCCTCACACAATGCACTTAGATTGAATTTCACTCCATGTAGAATTAAAACAGTGTTGCATGTAAGTCATGGAGTTCAGGTATCCTTTGCTGTGGAACACTTCTGAAACTCAGAGCATAATAAGCATGAGACCAGATCTATTGGTCCACCTGGTCCTGGTGCCCAGAAGTATAAAAGGACACTTGCTAAATACGTCATCGTCTTTGCTGTCTTCAGGAGCCATCTGTTTGAAGTGTCTTGGCCAGGAGCTTGTCCGTTCAGTGCTTGAGGGTTGAGAAGCTTCGTTCACCTTTGTTCTTCTTCTCGAGTGATGAGTGACAAGCATTCGCGTCACGCGATTCAAGTCCCGCTGCTGCCGAGGCACACCGGAAACTCAGAAATCACGGGATTCATGGGTATAAGGTGCTCTTTTGGATTATATGATCCCGTGTATAGTGCTTGAGTCAAGCAGCGACTGAGGGAATGTGTGCCTCTGTGTTTGGATTCTAACACTCAAGGGCATGTTCTGCTTTCGTGTTTGTCTCAGCGAAGAGCACGCGCATTCAGACCTACGCGATCGTTGTGATGAGTCACAATGTCTAGGCCCTGCTTGTGTGTGTTCCTATTCCCAAGGGATGCGGGACAAAGCATTTGTGTGTCACCGGCCCAGTTGGCTGTTGCCACAGCACAGTTTATCCCAGTTCGCGGTGATCTGCGGGATCCACATGCCCTCTCTAAACGAGCTGTCAGATGTTGCAGATACTACTGGGTTCTTATGATGATGAAGTGTGAGCATGGATGAAGTCGTTTCAGCCCTGATCCTGTGAGATCGTGGGTGGAGCTATATTCAGCTCGGCCGTGCCTCTCTAATATGCATGTTATTGTGTGTGGAGAGCCTGGCTGCGCATGAATATATTTGAATACTCTATGAAGAGATACTTGTGAGCTTTCTCTCCCAGGGTGTTTCAGCACCTAGAGTGATTATGGGGAATGTTTCTTACTGTAATAAGCCAGACAGTTATAGGAGTGAGCTGCCTCCCCAGGCTTCTGGGTATTTTTAAGTGGGCAGTCCTTCTGAATCCCACTTGTGAGTTTGGGTTGAGTACACTGCTTCCCCTCTTCAGGGTTTTAAGTTTGCAGTCCTTGCTAAGACTGTAGCTGTCTGCGGATAGTTAGGCTCCAGCTCAAGTTTATTTTGAATTGGTATATGGTGGTCTGAGGGCAGCTATGTTCTGTCCTGGCTTGGGTTCTCCTTTGGCACAAGCTCTCTCAAGAAAGCGCTGAATTCTTTGTCCTGTCTTCAGCCTCATTTGAGGGAACTGCTATTTGAGGATAGCCTACTGTAGGACTAACACGGATTGGGGGCCTCCTTAGTATAGCCATCTTAGGGTGGTTATATTACAGCCATGTTTATAGCAGGACAGGCTTACTTGAATACAGCTGTCTAAGGGATCTCTCCTGGAATGATCCCTATTCCTTGAGCCTAGCTATGTAAGGATAGCTATGTAATAGCTTAGTGATTGCTCCCCTGTCTGGGGTTTTAAGTAGTGGTCTCTTGAGCACTTGCCTAGACAGTGCTATCTCCCCTGCTATGGTTGTAAGTAGATGGCCCACTCTCTGTGGTCTGGGCAGCTTTGCAGGATGGTTTTGCCTAAATATCTAGACTAGCGAGTACCCAGTCAACCCGGTTCTTGATGCGCTATCTATCTATCATTAAGACGTGGGAACATCAAATGGATGAAACACACCAAACTACCAAAACACTTTAAAGACAGACACCCAGATCAAATGAAAGAGTTCAAGCAGGTAAGTTTCATTGTGTTTCCCATACATTGATTTATTTGTGGCACCTGCCACAAAATCAAAACTGACCGCCATAAATAGATTTCCCAAAAAGCTTGAATTTCTTTGAGTGAAAATGAGCACTGGATGTGTCAAAGTCAAATCCCGGTGCGGGTGTTTTTATATCTGTAATGATAAAACCTTTGTATTCATCCGGAAGAAGGAGGCGGGAACCGGCGGACAATCAACAACATTTTAATAAAGCAAAATAAACACAAAACAGCGCACCAGCCCCTCACGGACGACTGGTGCGCGCAAATAAAAACCAAAACACAACTAAAAGCCCAGGCCTGGTCCTCTCTCGTCCTTCACTGTCGTCGCTCCAGTTTTATATCCTTCCATCTCCTCCGTGGGCCTCGAGACCGGTGGGTCGAACAGGTGTAGCTCATCTCCAATCACTCCACCGGCCTCGCTCCCATGTCCCTCGGCCCCGCCCCACTCGTCACATACCCCCATCGCCCCTCGCAGGCCGGGGGGTACTCCCGAGACTGCGCTCTACTCCCCCCCCCCCCCCCTCCCTCCGGGAGGGACCGCTCACGGGGACCTGCGGGAACCTGGGGGTAGGACAGGCGAGGCGAGAGAAAAGGAGATGGAAGGAGGAGCGACAGAGACGAGAGAGGAGAGAGAGGAGAAAAAAAAAAAATTCCGGTTCCCAGACGCACTGCTGCTCGGCCCTCCACCAGCTGGGTGATCTCCTCCGCGGTGCCTGGCGGTGGCACTGGACGGCCCTCGGCGGACGGCACGACACTCCTCCGCCGCCCGGTGGACGGCGACGGCTCCTCCGGTTTTGGGCAGCCGGCAGGAGTCCCCCGTTCCCTGCTCCTCCCCGTTCCGGCGGATGGCAGCAGGCTCCGGCCACCTGGCGAACGGCGCCGACTCCTCCGCTCCCTCACGGACGGCAGCCGTCTCTCCACATCGTGGGCGGCCGGTAGCGAGCTCGGCCGTCCCCGGCAACTCGCTCCAGCCCACCGCCTCGAGGATTCACCACAGCGGCGAGGGATCTTCAGCAGCGCGTCCCTCCTTCTCCCGGGCTTCGGCACCACTGTAATGATAAAACCTTTGTATTCATCCGGAAGAAGGAGGCGGGAACCGGCGGACAATCAACAACATTTTAATAAAGCAAAATAAACACAAAACAGCGCACCAGCCCCACACGGACGACTGGTGCGCGCAAATAAAAACCAAAACACAACTAAAAGCCCAGGCCTGGTCCTCTCTCGTCCTTAACAGTCGTCGCTCCAGTTTTATATCCTTCCATCTCCTCCGTGGGCCTCGAGACCGGTGGGTCGAACAGGTGTAGCTCATCTCCAATCACTCCACCGGCCTCGCTCCCATGTCCCTCGGCCCCGCCCCACTCGTCACAATATCACTGTATTTCTGAAGGAAACTGTCTGTCGTCAGAAAATGATGGATGTCATTTTGATTTCATCTTGCCTGTAATGCCTGAGCAGCGTTTGCGAGTACAGGCTCAGCGCTTATTTGATTACAACTGTTACCAGAGAAACCTATATTTTTCCCGTTCTACAAGCGCCTCCTGCTGACAGAGAATCAATTTGCATATATATGCCGCCACAAATAGACTGCAGGGCTGTGGAAAACACCGCTTCTGTTATAAATATTATTAAATATTTTAATTTGAATGTCAGATTGAAATGAACGCTGTTATTAGAGTAATTAGTTGTTAGCATAAGCACAGTTAATGCTAATATAATGAGAATTAGAATGACGTTTCTTTAACTATTTAATGCTCCTATAACTTTTATTAGCAGCGTATTAACTCCTCGTCTGCACGCGCTCTCTTTGAAAAAGGAATCGTTGCCACATTTCTTGTTAACATCTTTCATTTATCGCTGTCTTGTTTGTATTTGGTCAGTTTGGAGAAAGCCTCACCAAACCTGACCAGCCAAGCGTTTGCGATCACAGGAACTTGAAGACACTTGTACAAACGCAGATGGGTGACATGAATGGACATGGCTCCAGATCAGTGATGTTTTATTTGGTTTCCCAACAAGGTTCTTTTATTTTTTATTTTATGCAACTAATACTGTTATTACACTTGTATACAAAAACAAGTGTGCGTAGAGTGCATGATGTAACATGCACTACTGCCGATTACAGTAGACAACCGCGGTGGACAGCCCTACCATGGATTTTCACTCGTATTGGTACCAAATACTGAAAATTTGGTACCGTGACAACACTATAGGCATGTCTACAAATCAAATCGGAATTTTATTTTGATGGGTTGCCGTGAATACCTTTACAGTTCTTTGTATGTGATATGATGCTAGTTTTACTAATTAAATGGTCAAATGCTTATGAAGTGACTCCCAGCAGTTCTGGAGATGTCGTTCATGTGTTTACATCCTCATTTAGTGAGACGGCTGATGCTGAAATCACCGCGAGCATCATGCGCACTTCAGTGTGTGTGTGTAATTAATGAAACTGCACGTCTATGCCATTCATTTACAGAGACATGCGGAACATGCAGGATTCATATTTAAATAGACTTTTGCAACTTAACATTTACAGATACTAGTCCAAATCGCGATTTGCCTTTTAATTAATTCATTCAAAATTTGACAAATTCCGTGACATTCCGCATTAAACTGTGAATTTTGTTTTTATTATTGGATTCTGTGATCCCGTCTGCGTTTTCCGCATTGCGGAAATCACATTCAATTCAAGTTTATTTGTATAGCGCTTTTTACAGTACAAATCATTGCAAAGCAACTTTACAGAAAATTTAGTTTCTGCAATATTTAGTAGTAGCTTAGTAGTGGTGACTGTCAGTTTATGTGCATATGGCAGAAATTTTCTGAAAAATCAATTGAAGACGTATAATAATATGATTAGTGAAAGTGTTTATGGTGATAATCACTGTGCAGAAATAGCCTAAAACAGTGGTTTTCAACCTGTGGTTCGCAATGGTATTGCAGGTGGGCCGCCAATTACTATTAAAGTAAATAATAATATTGTTCATATGTGTAAAAATGTCAAAGTCATAACATAATAACATTTCATATATATAAAAATAAAAAACAAACAATAAATATTAAACTGTAACTATGCTTCCACTATTCGAGCTCGCTGATTGGTTTAAGAATAAACCGCCAATTTATCTTAGATATTTTTCTGCATATGCTACAGAACAACAGCAGTTGTGCCAAAACGTGCCAGCCCGAGTTATTTTCTATTCATTGCCAGTTCATTCAATAAAGACAGTTAACAATCTAGCTTCTAAGTACTAAGTTATTAACCCAACAATAGCGGGTTCAGTTAATTTTTTTTTGGAGTGGGCCGCGCAAACATATGTGTTTGGTTGTGTGGGCCGCGAGTTGAAAAAGGTTGGGAACCACCTAAAAACACTGACATTACCATCTTTGTTGAGCCCTGGTGATAGTATTGGTTTATTAAATTGGTTTGATTTGCACACTGCCATTCACTGATTTAGTTTGTGTGCTGGAAAATATGTTGCTTTTGAGATATTTTTGCATTAGTTTTCAGACCATTGCAAAACTCTTCAGATGTAGGAGGTTTATAAATCCTGTCAAGTCTTTGACATCTGAACAAGCTGTCTGAACACAATAATGGAATAGATTTTTTTTTTTGAGTTGCATTTGCAGCATCCTCCCTGCTGAAGACACAAGCTCACCTGAAAGCAACTTATTTATGCAGCAGCTGCTTTTAGCGATCAGACTGAACGCATCCCTTTTACCCTCATCTGCAGTGCACTTTTCTTCCTGTTTTAGTGAGGGATCATATTTTTATGGGTTGAAAAAGGGAGTTGTTGTGTTGATGGGTTCTTAAAACCCCTGACTCTGTAGCTTTGAGGCTAATGAGCACTCTATTGAATTTTGATTTCACAGCCTTGCACATTTTTGTTCTTTTAGACTCCAAGTCTTTTAACGTCGCATCACCCAGATCCGCTTGACAGGAATCGATCACACACAGAGTGATGGGAAAGCAGGATTACCTCATTTCAATCATTGTTGTAGTGTGTAAGTTGTATTAAGTGGACTACTTATTTATGTGTTGTTATTCTTATGTGATATTTTTCTGTGAATGTGTATAGCACTTGCTCCTACACATAAAGCACATAATATGAAGATATTATTGTGAACTGAGATTGCATCGTGTTTTACCAGAGTTTGCTCTGTGGGGTTTTCCTCTTCTACTTGCTGCAGTTGTCTCATAAATGACACACCCCTCACTGCAGCACACACTGGAATAATGCAGAGACTCTCTGTAGTGAAAATACTGATTTGAATAAGAAAAAAATTGTAACACTTTACGATAAGGTTAAGTTCATACATATAAGATGTCTGAATTAAGAATGAGAAACAGTTAACGAGTATTTATAAGGTTAATGTTTATTAGTAAATATACTTTATTATATAAGTTGATGTTAATTCATACAAATTGAATTTTTGAAAAAGTGTGAGTAAAAGTACAAAAAATAATAAACTAAGGTGTTGTTGATTGCAACTTTGTGTTAGCTATTGAATTAAATGTGTTACATTAATGTCTATGCAGGGTTATTGAAGTTAACTAAAACTAAAATCGTGGAACGCTGGAAGTAAAACAAACAGAAAAAAAAACTGCCAAGGCAACATTTTGAATTTTCCTTTATTTTAAAGGTGCTGTGTGTAAAATGGTTTCCTAAATATCTGCAGATATTTAGGAAACATGTCAAGTTCACATAATTCACATACACACAAAAAAAAAAAAACAGTGCTAGAGCTTGTAATCCTACCTTGAAATGTGTTCCGTGTCAGAATGTCTGTTTTTGTTTATTTTATATATGTACATGTACTGTGTATACTTATATATATATATATATAAATTTTTCTTAAATACATGCATATGTGTGTATTTATACATAATATAGTATACACACATATATGACATAAAAACAATAACATTTATTTTGGATGCGATTAATCGTTTGACAGCACTAAAAATGTTACATAAATGAACAGATCCTTTCTGTAAAGTGTTTCCAAAAAAGTTACTTTTTAAAAGTATAATGCAGTAATGTAATGTGATCATTTCATTTGTAAAATTCCAGACACTGTGTGTAACTTGGTGAAACTAAATGGCTATACAACAGACTACAGTAGTTCTAGTAAAAGGTGCGCATTGGCATACAGTATGACGTGCTAGACGCATTTAGTTAATGAGTCAATATATATTCTAGCTCTTTATGAGTATTGAATATGGTGATTTCCGGTAAGGTGGGTTCATTGATTTTAAAGATGAATTTTTTAACATTGGTTGTTGAACTTCTCTCTCTGATGTCTTCATTTATTACATTAAATATGGATGGGCAAGGGTCAGAGTTAAAGTGTCTAAAGGCTTGCATGTGTGAACGTTGATGATTGCTTTTTGAAAGTGCATGTCTGTTTAGACATGTCTGTTTATATGCTGCTCTGTTATACTGTAGAGATTTGCCATATTTACATCATTTTTGACACCAATCTCATTAAAGTGTCACATTTGGTCATTGATGTTTTCATTTTACATCATAGATTAGTTATTTTTTCTGTAATGTAGTCTGTTTGTACTTGACATTTATTTTGCTAAACATGTAGATTTTTTTTTTCCACTAATGTAGATGTGTGTATGTGTCTTTCTGAAAATCCACATGCTTGCACAGCCCTTATTAGTGCACTAAAATGCCTTTAACTATTATCTCATGTGGAACAACTATCAAAAGCTTTTAGCGCAAAAGCTTCTGTGAATAATTTAAACCAGATATTATTTGCTGCGGTTAGCAGAAGCAAATTGCTCCCCCTCGAATGACATAAATGGATTTCCTTCATGGAGTCGAGCTGGGAGGGGAGATGGCTGGAGTTGAAGAAGGGGTGAGAGGATGAGGGCGATGCTCTCTTCTTCACTAATTGGTTTAGACACCGGCATGCAAGACACTCCCAGTTTGGGTGGATCGCTGGATTGCTGGATTGCTGGAGGTAGCTGAGTTTATAAGGACTGATTGACATTCATAAGTCTTGTTCATGAGCCGACCTCCAAGAGCCCGGGTGAGTTTTTGCGCTGATTTTGTCTTTGGTGTGACTGGCCACCTGTGTGCATGAGTCAGTTTGTTTTAGGGTGTTATTCTGCATGGGTGTATCCCTTTAATTATCATCCCTTATCCTAACCATTTTGCACTCTCATTTGAGTGAAGTTCTTCAGTGCAGGTGTATGGAGGATCAGTACTCTGCAGTAGTTGAGTGGTATTTGCAGTACATCATTCAGTCAAGATTCACAGGATAAATACAGACATATGATAAAGAACCGTCTGCACAAGTGAACTATGCACACAGGTCTGAATCATATATACTTTAATAAAATATGCAGTTACAAATAAGTTTTATATTTGGACTGTAATGTAGTAATGTATGTTTTTTTCTTGGAGTTAAACAAATCTTTTTGAAAGTCTTTAAAAGACTTTATTATTTAGTTTGTTTTGTTTAGATTTTTCAGAATTGTTTTCTTTCTTTTATCCCACCTCAGGTTCTACTTATACTGACATCATTTGAAACTCTGGATGTCACATAGCGTCCTTTACAAGAAACAAGTGTTTCTACTCGACTGCAGTATCTGTATCAGATTAACTCTTTTATTTTTAAGTATTTTAATTTAGCTTTTTATAAGTTTTCAGTTGTTTTCATTTTAGTGCTTTTGTGTGTGCCTCGAGCAACGTTTTACGTATAAGCATGGAAATCGGATCATCTTCACGATAGTGCCACCTGTAAAATTTCAATAGAGTGCACCTCTAGCTACATTTTACATATATGCATGGAAAACGGTACACACTTGTAATAAACCATTACCTACAAAAAAATTATCTTGGTACAAAATCCAAAACCCAGCAGTAAGTACATTTTATATTTATATATATATTAAGAGTTTGGTTCCAAAACAAATGCCTTTTTTTTTTCAAATTGAGTTTCCACCAAAATTAGTATTGTATCTGGTCATTATTGAAAAGTAGATTTTCAGTTTAAAGCAAAAAGCAATATTCAGAGTTATTAGGTTATGTTTTCTCCATTTTTTTTCAAACAGTGGCAAACGCAAGTCTCCCTTTTTTGCAGAATGTGATATATCTGCTCAACCAATCACAGCGAACCATTCCACACACACTAGACAGTAATGGCTGTGGTTTGAATGGACCCGACATCCTAGTTTTCCTCATCTACTTTGTACTTTGTGCTCAACAAATGAGGGCTGCACGATAAATCGCAAGTGATTGCCATGCGCATCTCGTCAGTAAAGCCGGTTCTGTGATTAATAGTACCAGTAAATCTCCATCACATGCTTTCAGATGGAAATTATTCAGATGCATTTAATACACAGAGCCGTAGATCACTGACAAGCTATGCTATATCGCATTTATTAGATGAATCGCATTCGATTATGAACGCAATATGTTTTTATAAATGCAATTTATGTTTTTGGTAATACAGCACATAGCACTATTCAACTAAATGAATGTAAAATGGCAAAGATGAATTAACTTTTGGAAGTTGAATGTAAGGGAAATGTTATTTTGGAATTTCTGTGGTCTAATGTTATATTGTAGTTCATGATGAAATTGTAGTAACTTATATTAATATATAGCATTAACAAGATGACCTGTTGAATTAATTTTGGAAGCGATGACTGATGAATGTATTTTTAGTCCAGTGCCTGTATATAGGATTATTATTAAGTTCATAGGCTGTCATAACTTTCATATTGATTCAATGGATTTATTGCATTTTGAGAAAAAATAAAAAAGTATCATGGATTTATTGCATTTTGGGGGGAAAATTATAAAATTCTATGATAAATCTTTGAAAATCAAAACCTGGATTTGAATTTTTAATGTTATTATAACCTAAAGATTCTATGTGAAAGTTTGAAACAGAAAATAGTGGTTTTCATCTTGCAACTTTCTTGGTAAAGAAAATATATTTTTGCACAAAAAAAATCTAAATGGATTTCTTGCGTTTTGGAACCAAACTCTTCATATATATATATATATATATATATATATATATATATATGTATTTATATTAGGGGTGCTCCGATCAGCATTTTTAAAGCAAATCGCCGATCACAGAAAGCAGTATTTGCCAATCCGACCACCGAAACAGATCTTTTTAAAGCCATCTTTTTATCATGTAGAATTATTTATAGTTATGATCCAATCAAGATTTTTAGACATTTATTTAGGGCCTGAATTTCATTTTTGAAAAATGAATTTTGAAAATCAATCCCTCTCTTATGTGACTTGTGGGAGGATTATTTATTTATTTATTTTTTCATTTGAGGGTGGAAGGGGGCATTTTAAATTAAAAAAAAACCATAGCCTATGTGTTGGCAGTGAAACGCATGTAGACTTTAATTATATGCATTTATGGTGTAATTACTATATTTTTGTGTCAATGCATGTTCACATTTACGCAAACAATGTGCTGTTACTTTTAATTCAGCACTTACAGTAAAGCAAACATAGACTCAGTGTGGAAACGATCTCTGCACTGCTGCAGACGCACCACTCCTGAATGCACTGCCAGACCACAACCATGTGTGCAGTGTGAATGCTTTAAACCATTAACATGAGTGCGGAAAAAAATATGCACCACATACGCACTGCAAACAAAGTAATGTGAACCTGGCATTATGTGTGTGCGCTGCGAGTGTACATGAGCACACGGTCTCCAGGAAAGCATGCGAACCTTGAATGGTTAAAACACTGCAAGAATTAAAAGAAAAAATGCAATTTATAAACATTAGTGACAATGCAACACTGCCTCGATAGTGCAAGTGACAATTTGTGTGTCAACTGTACAGCATGCAGCTCACTTATAGAGTAGACGCTATGTGAAGTCAAGCCATTTGCATTTCAAGAGAGAAAGAGAGTGCACTGTGATTCACTCACGCTGTTTGTGATCTAATGTCTCACAGAAACTTAGAATTAGAAGTTATTTAATGAAGAAATATAAATTGTACCTTACCTGATGCATTATAATTATTTAATTCACACTGGACAGAGACTGAGACGGTGCTCCTGCATGTCATGGCAAACGTCTCACGGCAGGCGCACCATCAGCTTGAGATCTTTCTTTTTTTGTTTTTTGATCTGCATTTTTAGAGACCGCCAATCAATCATCCCAAAGCGATCGGTAGCCCATCAGTTGGAGCACCCCTAATATATAGAGAGATTTGACATTGATTCAATCAAGACATTTATTATGGTGGTCAAAAGAGACAAAGATGTCAAATTTGCCTTCACCACTCAGCAACTTAATTGTTTTCTGCATGCATAGCTAATATAACTTACAAGATTTACATGGTAAAATTAACTTTGGAAATGCATTACAGTTTGTGAAAAGGGTCCGTATCAAAGTAATTGCTGCTGTAAATGGACACTTTGCATGTTTTAGCAAAGCACTTTTCCCTGGATACACCTGAATGGTGTCACTTCACTCCCACACCACCTGCAATGCATGCCTGGACGGACGGGTTCCATGTTTTAGCCTGGTGTGTGTTTTGCATGCCCTCTAGTGTTCCTTCTTACCTGAGGCTCGTAGCACCTGCCTGAACCCACCTGAGTCTTGCTCTTGTGCCATTGTATCTGTCAGGAAAGGGGCAGGACCATCTCTGATTACAAGATGCATGGCCAGAGTTCTCTGCAACTGATAGCACAGACCAGTTTTTTTTCCTTCCTCACCTGTGCTATTTAAAGCGATGCCTCAACCCAGCTTTTGGCTCAGTCCTGGTCCCAATTTCCCAACCCTGCTTGCGCTTGGTGCGTGTGTAAGTGTGTATGGCTGGTGGCAGAATCAGACAGGTGCGAGAGCGTCCTTGAAAGTGTGTGAGAGTGGGGTGGTGGGGGACGGGGAACAATCATGTTTGCGGGAGGGTACGCGGGAGGGACTGTTGGGCGCCGGAAATCCAATCTCCCCTCCGAAAATCTGCAGATCCCCAAACCGGCGGGGGCGAGTGGCGTGCGGAAGAGCAGTAGTAGCAGCAGCGGAGGCAAGATGCTGTCCATGACCTACAGCGAGAGCATACGGAGCGGCATTAGCCGCTACCACTCAGACCAAGGTCTGAACCAGACGACGAGGCACACGGACCAGGCCGAACTCCAGCGGCTCAGAGAGCAAAGGATCGCTGCCCAGATCAAGAACATGGAAGACTTCCTCAAGATGAACGGCCTGGCAATGGAGGAGTGCGTATCATACCAGACAGGCATGAAGTACAGGTAAGAAAGAAACCAGGCGATTGTGTGCACTGGACTTTTAGATTTTAGGACATTGTGCATATTGGCCTGCATTTGTAACGTAAATGCACTTGGTTTGCTTCAAATGTAGCTTGTTCTTACCAAGAGGTCAAAGCAACAGTTTGAGTTGGAAGGAACAACAACAACCATAAAGTATTGACCGTGGCACCATTTTTGAAACCGTAGCGATGGTTTACATGGTCAATAGTGATTTTATTTTGCAGACTCGTGCTGCTCGTGTCCGTTGTAAACACTTTTTGGTGCACAACTTGGTGCACTATGTATGTGTAGTCACAGGTATTTTTGAAATTCCAAAAAGTATATCTATTTTATTTGTAATGGCTTTTTGGGGTTTGTTGTTTCTAGTAAATATTTAATTGTAAAGAATTTTTGTCTTGAATTTCATACAGATTACATACAGATCAACTTCAATGACTGAACTGAAATTTTCAACATAAATTCAAAGCAGAACTCTGCAGCACTGTGACTGCGGTAGATTTGCTCGTCTCCATGCAAACAGCTTAGGGTTTATTTTCATCAACTAGGTCGCTGGCATATTTGCCCAACAATGAGGGAAGGGCATATCAATCTGAGGCGAGGTGAAGGAAAAAGTGTGGCATCTCAGCATTTGGCAAGATTGTCTTCCATATTACAGGACTGATGGATTCTCAGCATCCTCGCTCGGGGGTTAGGAAATTTTTATGGATCTGTGTCAGCTCCCTGTTGCAGAAAAAAGTTTTCACTCATGCAAAATTATTGACAATCGATGCTGCATGGATCAGGTAAAAACAGACCTGTTTGAAGTTTTGACATGTTGAGTTGTTGTTGTGCAGTGGATGGTGTTGTCATGTACTGGTGTTTAGCAGTCTGGTGTTGTGTATCAGAGACACTAGTCGGTCAGCGCATCTATTGTGCTTTACTGTAACGCTCGCTCAGTCGAGCGTTAACAGCTGATCTGGTGTCAGTTCTGAGAGCAGGGGCTCACGTTACAAGGCATATGGTGGTTGTCCCGTCCTGCTTCAACAATGGACCATAGAGCACCTACTCGTGATGAAAATTAGTACTTATCACTGATTAAGATCACAATTATCTTTATTGCACCTCCAAGGCCAGCATCTTTCTGGCTGAGATGCAGTAGCTGTTTATCAACAGTGAATGTTGTGTGCTTGGACACTTCCATGAATCTTCCCTTCAAACTAAAGATTTGAAAGATTTTATTAGTTGGCCTGTTGTCAAAAACTGCGCAGAGTATCTTCCATCATCTCTTGTTCTTCCATGCAAGCTGTATCCGGATCAGGCAGAAGAATGATTTCCGATCACACTCATCACTAATTCAAGGATGGAGGGATAGACAAACATCGAAGATACGAAAGAGAATGCTGCTCATGCCTTACTGCGTGTCTCTTTAAGCCAGACAATATGGTACTTGTGTAACAATAGTACTTACTAGGTTCACATGGACAGATCTCTTATCAGTGTGCACAAGATTGGGCTTTGATTGCAGCACACTTACGATTGACAGTAGCATGTAAACATTTGTCCCAAATCTGTTTTATTTATTGGTCAGAAAGGTCCTCAAGCTTGGATTCGTGTTTGTGCTGGCCACAAGGCTACTGTGCTAAAAAAAATGATAACGTAACAAATAGACATTAGTTGATGATATGCAACAGTGTAACAGGAGTTAATGCTTAATAAAAAAAAATTTAAAAAACATAATTTTTCACATAATTTAACTTTATTCATTAAACACTGAGTGTCATTAAACAGACATTTCTTTTAAATAACTCCGACTGGATTCATCTGAAAGAAGAAAGACATATACACCTAGGATGACTTGAGGGTGATTAATTTATGGGCAAATTTTTGGGTGAACTAACCCTTTAAGAACTGCTGTTTTAGAACATTGATTTTGAAACTTGTGAATCCATTAGAATCATTTGAAGACAGAATCGTGATTCATATACGAATAGATTTTTTTGTGCACCCTTAGTTTTGAAGGCATGGCAACAACTCTTCCTCTTCTCTAAAGCAGTGCAACATGCCCACACCCCTTTCGGTGCATGTTCCCGGGGGTGGGGTTTATCAGGATTTGTGACATCACAAACCCGGGAAGTAGCTCGTTGTAGTCCCTATGAGCCATTTTTGTAGGCATTAAACCGCTATAATTTTAAAAGACAATATCTCTGTTTGCATTAACCTTTCAGCTTCATAACTTTGTAGATATTGTTTGTTACATAGATATTGTCTAGCTCAAACAGCAATATTACACACTAACTAACGTTAAAAAAGTGAAATTGAAATCAACACCCCTTTAAAGGTAGTGTTGGCAATTTCAGAAAGGCTAATAGCTACCTAGTGTTGAAAGCATAAGGTCCCACTTCATCATAACATCATGGCGGTATGGTGATAACACTTAACAGCACAGATTTTATAATATATTTAAACTGAGCAGTGTGTTTTTTCCCCCCATACATGATAATGAACAGGCTGCATTGTCAATGTACCAAAGCTTAACCGTGTGCACATGTGGTGCCAGCGCAATCACTTGAGTTTCTTCCTTCTAACAGTAGAAGCAACTTCTCCTTTTAGTTATAAAGATAATCGGAATTGTAAACGGTTTGCCTTTATTTGTATACATGCACAATAAAAACAAATCTTTGTTCATAAAATAAGCCTAAAGAAAAAATTATGCCACTTTCTGCCTTCTGGTTTCCTTTCGCGCAGCACAAAAATGAACCAAAACTCTGTTTTTTTTTATTCATTTTCGTAATTTATTATTCAAGAAAAAATATATTTCTCGTATAGGTCTATTTATTCCTATATATATTCTAGCAATATTATGTTTTTCTTTGCTTGCAGAAGCGCTGCAGGTGTGTGATGTGATATGAAGACCATGTGAATCCTCATGTTCTGTTGTTTGTTGCTTTTTGCGCATGTAAACTTAATCCCCAGGAAACAAATTTTTTAATGGGTCAGACACTTATCCTTTCTAATTTTATTCAATTCTAATTTAAAATAATCTTGTCGTTAACTGTTAATAATCGGTTAACAATTGTCGGTTGTTGGTTAGAAGAAATAACCGAAATGAACATCTCTACTTGACACATTTACACCTCAGATGATCGCAAACACGAATGACAGGGTATAACACTTAGTTTTTTCTATAAAACTAAATATTTACACCAGAGCAGATATTCATGAACAGAAGCTTAGTTACATTCATAAACACAAGCATACTTTGAATGTAGGCCTATACAATCCAAAAACTATAAACATATATGGCTATATTTGTAAACAGAGAATAGCCTATCACAGTAAAGATTTGTCTAATCATTCTTACTGACCTTAGGCTAGTAGCATTATAACTCATATTACTTTTATATCATATTGCTGTCTATGTTAAAGAACATAAAAAAAAATAAAAAATAAAAAAAAACATCCTGGCATAGTGAGACATTTAGATGCTGTGAATGAAACTTCATGTTTCACTTGATTATACATTTAGTCAGGAATTATAGTTTGTAAAAAGTCTAACTAGTAAAATGAGTACAAGTTATGTGAAAACTAATACAAGTAGATTAATAATAAAAAAGACCTACTCATGTTTATGATCTCTGCTGGATTTTCCCTGAGGTAATCCAAAGTTTATTCCTCTCAGCACTTCTTCTTGAGGTGAATTCTGTCTTATTCCTCTCAGTGCGAAGCAAACAGTAACATTTAACAAAAACCTGAGATGCAATCTCACTTCTATCTTTGCTGTGATCACAGAATATTTGTTTTCGACAAATAAGACTTGCTTAGTTTAAAAGCTTTCTATAGATATATCTCTCATGTCTCTTTGTTAAGTATTTGCAGAGTTACAGTTTTACATTTTAGTCAGTTGCATTTTGAAGACGCGTTTCTAAATGAAGATCACGCAGACTAAGGCAGCAGACAGCACACCTTGTTTGATTTCTTTATTTTATAAATGCACAAAGTTTTGTTGTTATTATGTGTGTATACAAATAAAAGTAGACTCTTTACAGATTCGATTGATGTATTGCTCTTATCTATTTAAGGGAAGTTGTGGCCTAATGGTTAGAGAGTCGGACTGGCAATCGAAAGGTTGTGAGTTCAAGTCCCGGGCCGGCAGGAATTGTGGGTGGGGGGAGTGCATGTACAGTTCACTCTCCAACCTCAATACCACGATTTAGGTGCCCTTGAGCAAGGCACCGAACCCCCAACTGCTCCACGGGCGCCGCAGCATAAATGGCTGCCCACTGCTCTGGGTGTATGTACACAGTGTGTGTGTGTGTGTGTTCACTGCTGTGTGTGTGCACTTTGGATGGGTTAAATGCAGAGCACAAATTCTGAGTATGGGTCACCATACTTGGCTGAATGTCACGTCACTTTCACTTTCATCTGTACGATCAAAACTGAAAGTGTAATTTAAGTTATTTTCGGTGTAATCAGGAGAAGATGCCACAAAACATGTATCCGCGTTTGTTGACCACATATTTGATTAAGCACATATTTACGTAGAACAAAACAATAAAAAATATATAGCAGTTTCGTATTTATGAACATTTAGGACATGTCTAAGACAAGTTTTTACAATATTTGCTTTTATATTTCATGCACAGAAAAGTTGTACCTGAATCTTTTTGTACTTATATTAAACTGATTAGTCAAACAGTAAAAAAAAATAATAATAATAAAATAAAATTGAAAACGAAATATTGAGTTGGTCTAACTTTCTGGGAAAAAAAAAATCACAAAAAAAAATCTCTCTCTTCTCATATCCAGCCCGATCCAAAAATCCCAAATCATAGTACCTAATTTGGATGTTTCTTTAACCAGTGAAGGATGCAATATTAGTATTAGTTTTATGCAAGTTTCTACTCTGTCTTGTCCATTACTTTGATCTTCACTTTGTCCTGCACATTAAAGACTGGCGCAAATCCATTGTCTGTTGTTGTGTTGGAGTTGAAGGTGTATAACCCGACTGTTTAAGGTGATCGTTAGAGCACTCTCTTCTCCTTGACATGGAACCGTCAGGGCAGCACTCAGAATTGAGTTTGACCCACAAAAGCGATTTCCTTACACCTGTTTAAAAACCACCAAACTGTCAGCTGTTGTGTTCCAAACTGCAGGTTCCTTACCACACATTCATAGTATGTTTAAAGTGCTCAATAGAAATTTAATGGAAATTCCTCTCACTACCTTTCTCGTAATTCTTAGTTTTTCTAAATTAATTAATCCTATTTTTTAAAGATAGTTTTCTTCTTAGATAAGCTATTTTTGACTTGCATTAATAGAATAGCAGCTATTGTAATATTTGCATTATAATGGTCTTTTCTTTGTTACATCTGTTTAACCATTTTATCATGTGACATTTTTGACATAGCTTAACTTTTCCTTTGCTGTCTTGCAGGCATTGTTGAATAACTGTTCATGGCCACAGATTCAGTCTTGCGGTCAGCCCTTAATAGTTTCCCAGCCATTCACTCTTCCATTGTGACTTCACATAATGACCTTTTTACAAACGAAATGAATCTTAATGTGACAGCACTGTAGCATTTCATAGTTGTAATTACCAGATTTGAACACGAGGTGGAGATCCAGTTCTGTTGAGACTGAAGACATGACGTCACACTCTCTCAGACCAAGATCAGCTTTCTCTTAACCATCACTTCAGGAGGCTGATAAATGTCATGTTGTGTTATTGTGAGTCTGTAAATCAGAGCAGGTCAGATTTCTCAGAGTGATTGAATAATAAAAATAAAACTACTGAATATTGACATGTTCTTTTGAGAAATGAAGTAAATCAATCCATGTCATGCTCTTAACGTAGTTCTGCAATGCAAGGGATGTTTATGGCTTACTGGAACAGCCTGTTGTTCATCATTTAAAATAGTGTTTATGAAGCTGTTGTGCACTACTTTTGTCAGCCACCAGATGGTGGTGTGTGTAAAGGGCTGACGACTTAACTCAAAATCAGGTTTGTGTGAGGATCACATGTGTGCAGATTTATATAATCGTGTTATGCAGTTACTGTGTGTTTTGCAGG
Source organism: Carassius carassius (assembly GCF_963082965.1). Taxonomy (NCBI): domain Eukaryota; kingdom Metazoa; phylum Chordata; class Actinopteri; order Cypriniformes; family Cyprinidae; genus Carassius; species Carassius carassius. The sequence continues at coordinate 18,849,902 of NC_081798.1, forward strand.
TTGCAACGGTTATGTGTAGCCTTATTGATTATAATGCACTCTGGCTGGTTTTTAATGAGCACATAGGCTTTGTTTTTACTCTTACTGGGAAATTAATAACAGGGGTGTGATTCTTCCGGAAAAATCCAGAAATCCGGCTTTTCCGACCTGAAAATGATGCAAATAAAGTAGTCCAATAATTTGTCACTATTGAAGTTCAAAGTGTACGCGCACCGTTCTGAATGCGCACACACCCAACCATCTACTCACATGAACAGCTTCAGTTGACTGACGAAGACCGTGAACACGGATGATTCATGTAAGCAAATCCAATATATTGTCTTTCATTTTTATATGCAGGTCTAGTAAAATTTAACCAATCTATTGATCACTTTTGTCATGCTTCCATAACATTAATGTTAAATGATTCTGGGCTAATTTTGCAAAGTAACGCCATGTTGGTTATTGCTTACTTCTAGCTAGAAAGTTTAGCAGCTTCTACAAGGCTCGAAATTGCCAACATTTTTGTCGCATATGCTCCTGAAATTTAATCTGTGCGACCTAAAAATATATTTAGGAGTAACGTTAGATGCGCGGAGCATATGAGCATATCTGTCCACTAATGACTCGTCCGATTTGCGAACTAATGACTCATTTGAACCGACCTTAATGAATGCTTAAATCTGATCTGGGTCGAGTTTCCCGATAACGATGAATCTTAGCTCTGAAGAGCGCTCTCTACGTGCAAGGTTATAAACGCTCGCCGCAATTCCACACGCTTTTCCCAAAAACTTTACTTGACATGAACGCATTCTACGCAGACCTGCCAACCTGTATGCATTTTGCATACCGGCTACGCATTTTGACCTCAAAGTAGGCTACGCTGGTACGATTTGTAACTGTACAATTTTCATAGTCATGAAAATAAAGAAAACTCTTTGAATGAGAAGGTGTGTCCAAACTTTTGGTCTGTACTGTATATATATATATATATATATATATATATATATATATATATATATATATATATATATATATATGTATTTAAAATTCTACTATTATAAAAAAAAAAAAATGTAATATTTACTGTATTTTGGTCAAGTAAATGTTTTTGGGGAGCATAAAAAACTTAATTCCTCGATGATTGGAGAATAAATACGTTTGAATATGAAGTTAGACATAATATTGTTACATAAAATTGCCTTGATGCCTCATATCCTTCAATAGATTTTGTGATGTATGTTCTCTTGCATGATGATTTATGTTGCACTGCTCCGAGTCTTGGAAGAGATCCAGTGCACATTTTCCTCTCTGTCTCAGGAGTGCTAGTGTAGATGCTAAGAGGCCAGCAGAAACTTTTCATAAGACTATTTACTTCCTATTTGTTTATTTTTTTCTGCCTCTCTAGTCATCATTAGAGAAAAGTTTTTACTGAGAGAAATAACACAGCTTCTACACAACCCTTTTTTGTGAGGAAGGCAGCTTGCGTCAGATCTCTTCAAATCAATTCCACATGAATATGGAGGCATTATATAAGAGGGCTTCCCCCAGATCTGTCATCACTATTATGCTCCTCAGTTAACCTGACATCTTGCTTATCGAGGGGAACATCAGTGGACAGGTTTTGAGTTCCTCTGAAGAGCACACAGGAGCCCCGAGGCGCTCATACGGTTGTCTCATACATCGCTCATATGGTTGTCATTAATGTGATTACGTTACACTGTTCTTTGTTTAGCAAACCATTTCTGATCCAAACTGACTTACAGTAGGTTTGTACCTTTAGTAAACTGGCACTACAGTGGTAACCTGAGTCATATTATGAGTCAGTTCTTTCATCCGGAGTAATTATGTAATTGCTCCCAGTACATACTTTGATTGGGGGGTGTTCAGGAATGGTTGCAGGAATCTTTGTGGTATCTTCATGGTATCTTTTTTAGATTTGAAATATAAACTCATGAGACATGTTGCTTTCAACCCATTACTTTTCCGGATTGATCCAGGACTGATTTCATGTATCTGTATATGAAATGAATAATAATAATACATTTCAGTGTGTAAAAAAAAAAAAAAAACGAGGATTTCGAGGAACTTCAGTGTCTATAACTTTTTATCTTTTGAAGTATTATCAACCCTGGATAATGGATAGTAAAGCCAGAAAGGTCTTCTTTCCAAAGACACCACAATTGTGTGTGTAGCACACTGTTGTCAGGAACTGTTAGAATTTTAATTTAATTAGGTCATTTTCAGCTGTGAGTCCCAAAATGGGGGGTGCAGGTTAACAGGTTAAAATAATTACAAAATAATTATAATTAATATAAAAATATTTTTTTAGATATATTTTAATTATTATTACTATTTTTATTATTATTATTATTATTTTAAATTATATTTATTTTTGTTTTAATTCCATAACCCCAATAACACTTTTTTTTTTTATTACGTTTTTTTCACCAGTGAATTTGCATAACTTTTTTAAGCTAGCATATTACAGGGTTTTTAAATATTAGAGCTTGGCAAAGTTTATACATAATTTAATGTTCATTTCCAAAGCACAAACGGTGCAGGGCAAGTTACATGCTAAAGTGTATTTAAGTGTAAAGTCTGTATTTATGTATTTCAATTTCATTCATAATTTCATTCAAAAATAAAAATTGTCATTTTGTTAATTAAGCCTGTATACTTTTTTCTATTCTACAGTTGACGATAGCCATTGACTTCCATGGTATGCACCAAAAAAAAAAAAAATCAATTTCTACCCTTCAAATGTTTTGTTCCCCAACATTCTTCAAAATAGCTTTTTTCGTTAACACTTTATTTTAAAGGGATACTCAACCCCAAAATGAAAATGTTGTCATTAATCACTTAAAAGTGAAGTGAGTGAAGTGACATTCAGCCAAGTATGGTGACCCATACTCGGAATTTGTGCTCTGCATTTAACCCATCCAAAATGCACACACACAGAGCAGTGAACACACACACACACACACACACTGTGAGCACACACCCGGAGCAGTGGGCAGCCATTTATGCTGCGGCGCCCGGGGAGCAGTTGGGGGTTCAATGCCTTGCTCAAGGGCACCTAAGTCGTGGTATTGAAGGTGGAGAGAGAACTGTACATGCTCTCCCCCCACCCACAATTCCTGCCGGCCCGGGACTCGAACTCACAACCTTTCGATTGGGAGTCCGACTCTCTAACCATTAGGCCACGACTTCCCCATGTAGCTCTGCTGTGAGCAGAGCACCCAAAAATACAGGTCACTCGCAAAAGTTCCCCTCCATGGAAATCTTTAGTAAAAGGCGAAAGATTTATGCGACAATGAAGAGAAACTCGAGCTGTCCCCCATGTCGTTCCAATCCCATAAAAGTTTCATTCGTCTTCTGAACACAATTGAAGATATTTTGGATGAAAACCAGGAGGCTTGTGACTGTCCCATTGATTGCCAAGTAACTTACACAGTCAGGGTCCAGAAAAGTATGAAAGAAATCGTGAGAATAGTCCATCTGCCATCAGTGGGTCAATCTGATTTTTATGAAGTGACGAGAATACTTCTTGTACTCGAAGAAAACAAAAATAATGACTTTATTCAACAGTTCGTCTCCTCTGTGTCTCTCCGCATCACTGTTGCGCTGTGATGGCAGATGGACTATTCTGAAGATGTCTTTCATACAGTGTAAATTACTTGACAGTCACAAGCCTCCCGGTTTTCATACAAAATATTGAAGACAAACAAAGCTTTCACGGGTTTGGAATGACATGTGGGAATTAACAAGTGATTAATGACAAAATTTTCATTTTGGGGTGGAGTAACCCTTTTAGGTGTCCCTGTTGCACGTTACATGTAGTTACTATTATATTAACAATAATTTATGCATAATTACATGCAAATAACCTTAAGCCAACCCCTAACCCTAACCATATAGTAAGTACATGTAGTTAATTATTATTACTCAGTACTTAAATGTATAATTACACTGTAATAAGGACATCTTAAAACTCTTTTTTTTTTGTGTGTGTTCAGCAAACGAAAGAAACTCATTCAGGTTTGGAACAACTTGAGGGTGAGTAAATGATGACAGAAGTTTCATTTTTGGGTGAACTGTCCCTTTAAGAGTTTATGCAGATCTTATGTATGATTGATAGTACTGTTATGCTAGTAATGATAAGCCTTCCTAGGATTAAATGTTTTCAGATATTGGGACCATCAGAAACATTGTTCTGAATAAGACGAGCCTGATGATGTAGCGTTGTTTCAGTGTTCCCGGACAAACACAGGGGGAATTCTGTCTTACTATACCTCTGGTCTCCCATTTTCCTCATGCGTGCTTTAGTGGATTTTGAGATTGAGCACTGATTGTCTCTTCACAGCACTCTTTGCTGCAGTAATCCCTCAGTGCCTTGTTATAAGACACAAAAACAATTGATTTGCACAGCGCTCAATTCTCCATTTAGATAGAATTACAGTACAAGACCTCTGTGCATGTGTGTGTGGATCTCAGGACGTTTTCGCTGAGCACAGATTTTGCGTGTCAGATTTGGAGTTGACTGCTGAGAGTCTGGTTATGTGGGCATGATTTGGCTGGCTCCTGTCAGACTCTCCACCTGTCAGGTGATTGAGTGAAGCCTTCCGGCAGAATTGTGAAACCCTGCCACTCCAGAGAACATAAAAAGTGTTGCGCAGGAGATTCAGCCCCTCATCGCAGGCTTTCAATCATCGTATACTTCCTGGACATGTCAGTCTAGCAATGTCAACGGGTTTAATAATGATGGATCAGGTCTGTCAGCAAACCATTATGGGCCACCTGTGAAAATGACACTTAATTTGTGGATGTTAATGCTAATGTTAATGTCCCCGTTAATCCCATCTTCACTTTTCATAAGCATGTAGGGAGTCATATTCCCTCGATCGCTATGAATATAGCTTCTTATGATGTGATTTTCACCATGTAATAATACCCATAACAGTCTCTTTCACACCAGGATATTGTGTTGTCAGTGCAGTGTTTGAGGGAACTCAGTAGAGTTTTAAGATAAGCTGGAGTTGAGCTTTTAATTAAAGCAAGAAGCCACTGAGATGGTGACATTAGAGAAAAGCAGTTTTACATTAGAGTGAAGTGAGCATGATAAAGAGAGAAGAGGGACTGAGATTTATCTGTAAGACCTTTTATTATCTATACTACAAATGGGTGTTATTTTAGTATCTTGAATTAGATTCATTTTTCTATATTGTGTTCATAGCCTCTGTCACTGTCAATGCAGTGTCCTTCATGTACACTGTAGTTTTTAGTTTTAGTTTATTTTATTTATTTAAAATAAGTTTATTTATTTTTATTTTTTAGTACTTTAACTTGAACTTAATGAAAAGTGTGTGTATATATATATATATATATATATATATATATATATATATAAATTCTGTTATTTTTTCCCAAGTAATGCATTTTTAATGGTTTTAAGTTTAATTGATTTTAACCATGGTAGCAATAGATGCATACTTCTTAGTGCATATTGCACGTGTCGCAGTTCATTGCATACAGTTGTTTTAAAATAGTTTGCACAATGAGGTTTTTTACAGTACTAAGTATGTAATTACTATTATAATATCAATAAATTATGCATAATTACATGCAAGTTATCCAAAAAATACACCCTAATCCTAACTCTAACCATATAAGTACTATACATGTAGTTCATAATATTACTTATTACTTAAATGTATAATTACACTATAACACGGACACCTTAAAAATGTAAATCACAATGATAAGCAGTTGGAACAGAACCAGTTTGATATGAGTTTGAATTATGATTTTCAACATCTGTTGATTGGTCCAGAGTAGATTTCTTACATCAGCACGTTCTGAACTTGTACTTTCTGGTAATGTTACAACTTCTCATACCGGTAAATTGCTGGAGCGAATTTACTGGTATTTTTTTAAAAGGTCCTGTTTCCACATGATCTCTTGACGGTAATTTACCAGTAAAGTCTGTGTTGTGTGAAAGGGGCTAGTAACAGATGCATATGTTCAGGAATCAGGTGTTTATCTGAAAGTGAATCTGAAGTGACAGTTGTCATGTTACTGTGTCCGGGTCAGACCTGAACTGCAGTCTGTCCCTGCTGATGTGAGGTTGTTGAGGTAGATGGTGTGTGTAATAGAAAAGCTTTTGCTTGAGGAAAGCCACTATGATCTTTAGGATCAGTGCCTTTTATTTCTTGTATCTAAGAAGTGAAAGGACAGCTATCTTTATTTCAAGAAGGTTTTCGTTATTGTTGTGTATCATTGTTGCATTTATAAAGACTAGCACAAAAGGATGTTAAAGAAAGAGTTTAAGTGATGTACCTCGTTGTCAGTCAGTGTTTGCATGGAACAAACTCCACTTACAGGAATTAGATTTGGATGTGGTTGAAAAGTGAAAGGGTCTATATGAGACCCTTTTCTAGTTTAGACCACAGCTCAACTGTCTTCCCACTATATAATCCTAAACCAAATCCACTCATCTGTTTGTCCATCATAAGTCTGAGAACTCTATTACAAGTACAAATTTTTTTTTTTTTTTTTTTTTTTTTTTTTTTTTTTTTAGACAAAGCTTTGTCTATTAGCAGCTTAGTAACACTACCTTGGTGACATATTGATGTCAGCAGAATTCACATTAACAAAGTTAAATACATAACAGAAATGATGTGTTTAGTTTTACAGGAAATATAGTCTGCATCTGCAGCGTGGTTCTGTCAAGTGGCTTGAAATTCTGAAACACACACTAGTCGCTGTCCTTATTGTTGAGCTCTGGTCTCTCTCAGCACAGATAAGCTGCTTTAATGTGTTCTCTCCATCACAGGGGTGTGCAGCACAGCTGTGTGTGTAGCAGCTGTTAGTTGGGCGAGGTTATCATGATTTGCATAATGGCGTTTTCAGTTCACAAGAGTCAGCGTGTGTGTTCGTTAGTGTGTTTTGATATGTGGTATTGCTTGCCAACAACTGGCAAACCTGCATCTCCAGGTCTCTCCGGAGAATCAAGTGTTTGCGGGATATTGGAATACTCCATCAGGGAATATGTCAGTGTCGCACCTAAGCATCCAATTACTGGCAGGTTCAACAAAATCACACACGGATCCTTGATTTCAACTCGATTTCGTTTTTTTTCTTAATGGGCTTTGTAAGTTTTTCCTGCATTTTCTTAGTTTTGCTCAGCTGTTTCTTTTTGGCCCTAATCAGAAAGCAATTTGTTTTCTGTCATTTAGAGGTTCACTGGAGACTGTTTAGCCAACCATGAGGATGAAAATCATTACTGGTGGCTGTTTTAATGTCTTCCACAGAAGCAGTAGTTTGATTGTAACCTCTCTCATCTTCAGACTACTGATTGCACGTTTGATGTCTTGGTGTTTTATTGTGTCAACAGGTAATGATTGGTCCAGGAATGGGTAATATGGATGGGCACTAGGACTGGATGTTACATTTATGTATTATCCAGACATTAAAGGGTGTTTTTGCTCATTTTAAAGGATGTTGTTCATCTCTACCAAAATCTAACTACTGTACTCTAACTACTACTATATATCAGCCATTACTCAATTGGGTTGTTGGGTGGGTGTGAGGTCATGGCTCTATGCAGTCCAGTCAAGTTCTTCCACACCAAACTCATCCAACCATGTCTTTATGGATCTTGCTGTGTGCACTGGGGCACAGTCATGCTTGAAAAGAAAAGGACCTTCCCTAAACTCTTCTCACAAAGTTGGAAGCATAGCATTGTCTGGAATATCTTGGTATAATGAAGCATTAAGATTCCCCTTCACTGGAAAAAAGGAGCCCAGCAAAAGCCCTAAAAACAGCCATCATTCCTCCTCCAACAAACTTTACAGTTGACAAAGTGCAGTCAAGCATGTGATGTTCTCCTAGCATCTGCCCAAAACCTGATTCACCTATCAGACTGCCAAATAGAGAAGTGTGATTTGTCACTCTACAGAACTCCAGAGTCCAGTGGTGAATTACTTTATACACTCCATCCAACACTTGGCATTGTGTTGGTGATGTGAGGCTGGCATGCTGCTGCTCAGCTTTGGAAACCCATTCCATGAAGCTCCTGCTACACAGTTATTCTGCTGATATTAATGCCAGTGGAAGTTTGTAACTTTTCAGCTTTGGAATCAGAAAGTGTTGGCGACTTTACGCACCATATGCCTCAGCACTCAGTGACTCTGCTCTGTGACTTGGTACGTGGTCTTCTGCTGGGTTGATGCTCTTCCTAAATGCTTCCAATTTTGCAGTAATACTACTTACAGTTGACTGTGAAATGAAATTGAAAGCAGGGTTGAAATTTCACAAACAGAGGTGGTGTCCTCTACTAGTATCAGTCTGAATTCACTCAGCTCTTCAGAATGATCTTTTTTTTTAAGGTTTGTGCGCTTGATTTCTCACATTTGTGGCAATGGGAGCGATTAAAAATGGGATAGTTCACCCCTAAATGGAAATTTTGTCATTAATTACTCACCCTCATGTTGTTCCAAACCCGAAAGAACTTTGTTCATCTTTGGAAAACAAATTACGATATTTTTTGATGAAATCCGGGAGCTTTCTGACCCTCCATAGATAGCAAGGGTCCTACCACATTCAAGGCCCAGAAAGGTACAAGGAACATTGGTAAAATAGTCCATGTGCCATCAGTGGTTCAACCGTAATTTTATGAAGCTACGAGAATACTTTTTGTTGGCAAAAAAAATAATAATAATGATGAATTTATTCAAGTTACAGTCTTTAATTTTGGGGTGAACTATACCTTTAAGTGTTGTTTTCAGAGATATCTAAAAGAGCTTATTGATCTTTGTGTAAAATGAGAAAACAAATATTTTCATCTCTCTTACTTACATTTTCTTAATTCTCTGAAAATAAGAATCTGTTGTTGTTGTTTTGTTACCCGTTTCAGTAAATGGTCTTTTTGTAAGGATTTTAAGATATTCTGGAAAACATGCTAACCTTGCAGCAAGACCAAACTGTTGTGTTTTTAAACTATGGCCTTTTCACACACCTAGATTGAAAATAACCAGACAATCTGGCCCAGAAAGTCATCCTTGGACACTGTGTGTATGAAAACTTCAGTTGCCATAGAGATTGCACATCCTTGCACACCTTCTCAAATTCACAAGGACTGTGACCAGTCAGTGTGGGAAGAAGACTTATAGGTTTCTAAATCGGTGAAATGGCACTATACATCAGTTCCATCTTGTATTGATCAAGCTCTCGGCATCGTTTTATCGCAGAATTCTGTTCTGCAAATCACAGGCTTTCACTGATCTCCCTCTTATCACAAATCATGAACCAATATCAGCCAGCCCGATGAATCGATGTGCTTACTGAGGCATGATGTTATGAATCATTTGTTACTTGGCAACTAGAACCCACACACACAGGTCAAAATACAAGTATTTAAAGCGAGCCGCTTCCCAGATGGCTCTGCTCATCTGCGGAGGGTGGTGTGGCAGTGGTGTGGGTTTCACCATGATACTGTACATGCAGATACACAATGTGAGTGAACCAGGCCCCTCAACTTGTTCGGCCTGATATGCTACGTGTTGAATTGTGTCATGGCTCCTGGAGCTCTGAAGCATGGCGGATCCCGGCATCGACTTTCACATGTGCATCCAAGATATAAGGCACTTTTGAAATCATCAGGCTCAGTAAATAAATGGTTTATTGCAGTGGTTCTCCATTTTTTATAAGTACTGGATTCCCCTAATTTCTCAAACCATCCTCGTGGACCCCCAACCTCCCCACCCCCCGTTTATTGAGTTTAAAAATCACTTTGTGCATTTTGTCTCCACAAGTTTGGTGACCCTGCTGGTTGATCTTAAGAGGAGCTGACAGACAAAGCCTCTCGCTCCGCTTGAGTTTTGCATTGTCCAGGGTTGCATACGGGTGATGGAATTGGTGGCTGAGTTTAAATAAGTGTGGCATGAGCCTCCCACTGTCCGCTACCCACTCGCCCTAACCTTCACCGTTTAACTGGAGACATAAAAATCCATGGATACAGAAGAAACCTCCCTCTAACCAGTATTCAGTCAAGAGTCTGGAATGATTGTAGAGGACAAGGATGGACAGTTGTGTGCTCTACAGATGGAGATGTACCTGTCTACCATCATTTGCACATCTGTGTTCTTAATTATCTTTCAAACGGACTAAGGATAAGTGGCAGGGTCCATAATTAAAAGTGGTCAAATTGAGCAAACAGTTGCGCAGTACCTGACATGAGAGAGTTAAAGAGATAGTTTCCTTTAAAATAAAGAAAAAATCAGTCATTATTTACTCTCCCTCGTGTTATTCCAAACTAACCTTCCTCTGTGGAACATAAAAGATGATACTTTAAGAAGTGTACCAGGTTATTCTCATTAAGCATCTTAGAAAAAAAAAATATGATGATCTATTTTTAAAGACTGTTCAACCAAAAATCTAAATGCCTTTTCTTTTTTTCTTTTCTTTTCTTTTCTTTTTTTTTTATCTGTAGAATAATGTTAATAGTGTATAAGGTTTTTAAACCCTATTGACTTTCACAGTATGAGCAGAAACATTCTTCACCTTTAGAATGTCATAATTTTTGTATTTTACTTGTTGGAAAAACATGAATGTGAATGAATCATGGCGGATTTTTCATTATTAGGGGAACAGTCCCTCCATATGGTGACACATTTCTTGGCATTAAGCCACCAAAATAGAAATATGAGGATGTTTTTGTGACATATATTGTACAGTATCATTCGAAAGTTGAAGACAGAGACATGTCATATATGATGCTGTGAGAGAAAGAAAATGGCCTGGTTGTCATACATTTAATTGGAATAAAAATAGATTTGTATAAAAAACAATGCAAAGTACAGTTTAATGTAAGAACTATATGTGGCTGGGGATTTTACTCACTGTTGGCAGAAAGTAAGCAGATCTTCGACAGATATGTTTCATTATTTTATTTCTGTAAAAGTGTGCACCATCAGCATGCTCTTTGTCTAGTGCTATGCCTACTCCTAATTACCACTAAATTTCCTTGCTCTGCCAATATTGTTTTCCAGCTTCCCCGTGTTGTTCCTGCCCGCATTGATTTCCATAACACAGCTAATTGGTTGCTGCTGTGTGCTTCCTGTCTTTACTACATCACTCACTCTGCTGATACTGACATAATTGGTCAACTGAGCCGCGTTTACCAAAGTTTCATGATGCGTGAAATCTTCAGCACATATTAAAGGGTTAAGAGAGCTGTCGTGAATTGAAGGTAATAGTTTGGCTAACATATTCCCCTGTGAGCATCTAACAGCTGACAGGAAGCCAGGCAGGCATGTGAGCTATAACGATTTAGCGGTTGCATTGAAATGTGCTTCAGCCTCCCCTGGTTTTTCAGACAGATCAAATTGCATAATGAATATTTTACACATGCCTGCACTGCATGCATGTATGAAAGATCCCGCCGTGCACTGGGCAAAATAGTTTTTGCCTGCACCAGCACTCTGCTCTTTTATTCTCTTGATAATACTCAACAGCTTGAAGTCAGAGTGAACACCTACAAAAATAATGCACTAGCCGCGATCAGCTGCAAGCTATACAAATAAACCTCTTGTTCTTGTCTTTTTTCTCTATCTATAGTTTCAATTTAGAGAGTCACTGACATAGCAAGAAGTGTACATATGCAACATAGTGCAACAGTGAGCACTTGCTTTAACAGATCTTGTTCTGGTATTTTTGCTATTCATTTTCTCCATAGGCATTCAAATAGATTTTTAAATAAAAAACTTTCAAGCCATCCATCTCAAAGACGGTTCACACTTAAAGTACTTCAAACTCAGCTAAAGACAAATGTACATTACTGAGTATTGAACATGTCTTATAGAATTGATAAAAAACGCCAGTACAGAAGAAAAACACTGACTAGAAGTAAATGATTATAGGTATAAAATACTATGTATTGGAAGTTTATTCAAAATATATGCATTCACGTCGACTTTTACAGAAGAATGATTTTACATAAACATGGATCTCATAGCAGTGCATTCTTAAAATACTTTTTTTTTTTTTGAAAAGAAGAAGAAATGAATAATTTTATTCAGTAAGAATGCATTAAAATGGTCAAAAGTGACAAAAGCTTTTATATTGTCACAGAAGCTTATTCTTTTGAAGCAAAGAAAACAAATGTATCAGCGTTTCCACAAATGTATATAATCTAAAACATATTTTTTTGAGCAGCAAATAAGCATATAAGACTGATTTCTGAAGACTAGAGTAATGATGCTGAAAATTCAACTTTGCATCACATGAATAACTTACATTTTAAAACATATTCAGATACAAAACATTTTAAATTGTAAAAAGATTTCACAGTACTACTGTTTTTGCTATATGTTTGCTCAATTAAATGCAGTCTTGGTTACTTCTTATAAAAAAAAAATATATATATATATATATATATATAGAAAACAATAAAAACGATAAAAATTATTTTTATAAAAACAAATAAAAATCTTACAAACCCCAAACTTTTAAATAGTAGTGTACGTTGTTTCTAAACCTGTGGAGACAATGAATATGAAATTCACTTCAAAAGTAAAACATATATTTTAAAGCATTTGCAGCTTAGCCATGTGCGATGAAAACAGTAAATATATTAGCACAAACGTTAAAGAAATATCAGTGCAGACCAAACCCTCCCACACTCCCTCTCTCTTTCAGCCGTTTGCTCCTCCCACCCTCTCATTATCGTTCACTCACGCTCTGCCTCTTTGTGTCTTGCGCTCTGAATGCACTTGTAAGATTAATCTCTGCTAAGGAGGAGGAGCACCAGTGCATTTGAGGTATCTCAGGAGCTGTCAGATACAGTGCTCACAGGAGGAGACATGTGAAGACATCTTATCCATTGCATCAGTTTGTTACTTTATGTTTGAAGTCTGCTTTGTGTGTTGGCACTCCCAAGTGATCTGAAGCAGTGAGCTGAGATTACAAAGAAACCAGTTAGTGTGTTTGGATGTGCAGCATCTTTGATCCGAGGATTTGAATGCAAAGAAAAAGAGCTGGACCTGAGAAAGGAAATAAATTAAAACCTTTCTTATGTGAGATGGGAGCTGTGCAGGTGGTCTTGAGCAGCGGGCTACGTGATAGTCAAGCTGTGAACTTCATGTGCCGGTCGGGGAAGCACTGAAATGAGTCGCAGACATCGCTTTATAAGCTCTTTGCCTGTCTAGCTTCAGTTTGATCAGACCTCCTGATATTCTCAGAGCAGGAGTCCCAGCGCATTTCACAGTCCAGCAGGACCGAGGAACTTTTAAATTTGCTCTCCAGAGGATCTGGATCTAGCTGACTTGACTTTGTTTCTTGGAGACACTACTCTCTTTCATTGAGTTTTCTCTGTGATAACAGTGTATCCTCTGAGACAGGATGCAGGTGTCGTTTGTTTGCACGGACCACCGGTCCATGAGCCGTAGCACGGATGACAGGCTCAATCGACAAAACGCTAACAGTCCAAGCACTGGTACCCGAAGCAAGTTCAAAGCTGTGGCCATGGTGGCCAGGAGCCTCGGGCAACTCTCCGTCCAGAGCGTCCCTTCTTCAAGTGACCAAAGCATGAGAACTGGCATGAAGTATAGGTAGGATGACTGAACGAAGATAAAAATGTATGAATAGTTTATTTCGTGACTGTAAAGTTTGTAGGATAATATCCTGTTTTGTTTGTGGTAAATGTAGGGATTGGTATCGTTAAGGTTTTAACGGTATTACTACTCTTACAGATACTGCTTATCGATTCGGTACTTTAACTGTATTCTTATCAGTACTTTTTATATATTTATACTGCATTTCATTAGCTCTGTACTTGTACTCTGCATATTGGCAATAAAGTTGAATCGAGTCTATATATGACAAATTAAGAGCTGGATTTGCATTGCTTTATATTCTGAAATGTAAGATAAATATTTAATGAAATGAATATAAAACATCAATTTGTAAATGCACCAGTGTGCAGGCATTTTTAGTGATTTATACTGTACATAAGATAAGATACAGTAAGAACATGAAAAAAGAAACAAAGTAAAACAAACTGACAATTACAATAAAACAAATATACAAATGAAATGAAATAAACAGTGCTTTAATATTTCCATGAAGGTTTACTAACATTACTGTTCAGGTGAGTAATAACAGTATTACAAGTAATTAAGTATTACAAGTTAATTAATTAAATTAAGTTTTCACTTTATGTATTGGTAGATTAATGCTTAAAGCTATAATGTAATTCAAATTAAGAGCTGGGAGTGATTTATGTCTTTGGATTTTGTTGTTTGATTGACTGATGGCCCAAGCGCCAGTCTGTCACTTTAAGACAATATATTGACACACATCGGATTTTCTCCCAACTGCTCTCGTCCACTGAAGACATAAAATGTGTTAAAGTAAATACTCTCCAAGCCGGCATATTTTGACATATTTTGTGTGTATTCGATCGTTTGGGCTCGCCAAAGTGTAATTAGCTTGTCCGGTTTGGAGAGCATTGTGTGCACACATTTCAGCCTGGTACAGTGTCTCTTGTGCTGATTGTGCTTTCAACATTTTATTATCAAACATGTCCTGCAATTTAGCAACAGTATAAGACGGCCTTATTTCAACAATGACCAATTGTGCTGATTCTGCCTTTAAGTTTGGGTTTTCGGCTATAATCCTTAGAAGCCAAAATCGAAATAAAAAATGAAATTAGCTTAATAAAACAGCCATTACAATGAATTGTGAATAGCAAAAATGCATCATAGACAAATGTTTGAATATCATTGCATATAAAAACAGCTGGCGACACTTGTGAAATAGAATTTGCAAGATAATATATATTTAGCAATAATAAATGTATGTGTGTTTTTTTTTAATTCTCTAGTACCTATAGCAGAACCATTAATGTCAGAGCTTATCGATACTCCGGTCTTTCATAATTTAGCCCCAGGACCGATTAAATACTGGGTTTTGGTACTCATCCTTAGGTAAATGTGTAGTTTGATTGTTTTAATGCTAAAATATTATTTATTATTAATATTACAATTTGGGGGGGGGGGGGGGGGGGTAGCATTCGCATAATTTTGACAGTGCTAGCTCAATATCTAGCTCTATCTAGCTCAATAGCATAATAATGAGTATATGCTGGTGCATATATACATTTCTGCTATTTCAACAAAGTGCTTTGATTGCATGTAATGGTTTCAGCCCCATCTGTTTGACTATTTCTCTTCAAATCATTCTGCAAATTGCAGCTTTAACTGTTGAAGAATAATGAATTCTCTTTCTCAATCATTTTAACCCAATTGAGCCACTGGCAAACTAGATCCATATTCCTGCATTGCTGCTATCACCTTTTTCATGAAAATCCCAAAGTTTTGTGTTAAAATGTACTGCTATTATGCACAGCTGCTGACATATTTGTCACAGAATCTCTCTCTTAGGTGTTCATAATATATAATAGTGTTATATAATTTCATTATGTAATTTGATGCCTTTTTTAATTTATTTGTTTCATTCTCTATATTTCATACGTAACATTTTCTGCATTCGTTAACAACAAACCCGGAAGTATTTGTTAATTTACATAATGACTGCTAGAAACACTGCCAGATTGCTTTCAGCTGTCATGTTCATTTGCAGAAAAATCCTAATAAAAGTTCTTCATGGAGGCGTGCGATCTTTCCTTCCTATTTTAAATCAGGATTCCAAAATGATTGTTGTCAGAGGCTCCAATTTATGTCAAGTTAATATGCGCCTCTGTAAAGCAAGAGAGTTAGCTAGACCTTGATAATTTCATTTATTCATTTATGCACTCATTATGAGTTACTTCATACAATGTCACTGTCTTGAAACTTCATTTTCTTATTTTAAAGAAATCCTCATTATGCTGGAACACATTAAAAAACAAAAGAGGAAGGTTTTTGCACAGCTTTTTTGATTGGAAGAAATTGTTACCATAAACTGTTTTCCAAGTGTCCATGTCTACATTTAACAGAAATAAAAAAAAAATAGCATACTGGTTTAGAATTATATTGGAAAGTTCCAAGTGCAGTTTGTCAAGAGTCAGTGGTATTTGTAATATATCGTCCCTTATTTACCAGACTTGCTAGAGAAGAAGAGAAATGCAGTGAAGAGACAGAAGTAATAACGTAAGAGTGAGCAAACATAACATAAATTGCATTTTTGGGTAGACTATGCATTTAAAATGAGAACTTCTTTTGTGGACCATTTTTCCATTGTTCAAATTCTCTGAGGCAAGCAGTATTTGATTCCAGCGCCTTCTGTTGTCTCGAGATTAAGGTCGTAGAATGATCCCCCCATGCCAATAGTCAAAGATCCTTCCGGCTCTTAGAAGCCCCCCATATTGACTGCAAGGTCAGCATATGATCTTCTGCCAGAGGGTGTGGGTCTGTTTGGGTAAACTAGAGCATCGCTTTGAGCTGATCTTCTCTAATGATGCTCGGATTGACTGAATCGAGCCCCACCAAATGCCACTGTGAATGTGTGCTTTCAAACATACCAGGAGTTCATGTATATGTGATGAAAGACTGTGGGCAGTGTCTTAGAGTTTCTTTGAGGGTTTGTTTATGTGTGTTTGAGAACTGTGCTCAAATTCTCAGAGGAAGAAACAGCCCGGCTCCTCTGCTCTGCACTGCTCTCTTGTCAGGGTGAGTTTCAATGATGTGCCATATTAACTCCCTAGAGCTGTTGGTAGCAGAAATGGGCCAGTGCACTCCAAGTTCAAGAATCTGAAACTTCAGCACAGGAAGTTACATCACAGACCACTTTTAATGCGATATAATGAATGTGCTATGAACAGAAAACAAGCTTCTGACTACTACACTAAAATAAAGGCATCAGTTCATTCCACAAAGAGCCTTCAACATTCATGGAATCTTTTTTAGCGTTATATTTTGGTTAAATATTGCAAAGACAAATATATTTTTGTTGGAATAATGTGCACTGGTGAAAAATGCTTATGATATCTTGTTGCATAAATATTTGTTCAAATCAATGTTGTTACTTAATATTTTGTGGGAATTTTAACTTTTTCATGATATTTGATGAATTGAAAGTTCAAAATAACTATTTATTTGGCATAGAAATCCTTTGTAACTTTATACATTTGTTTACTGTCAATTTAGATCAATTTAAATGCATCATTGTTTAATTTTTTAAGTATACTTTTAAATTATAAATTAAAATAAGAAATCTGACTGCCACAATGAGAAAGATAACAGTGCAGTAAGGTTCTTTATTGGCCTTCATTGGTTCCATGAAGAACCTTTACCATCAATGGAATATTTCCTTTGCACAAAAGGTTTTTATAGTAGTTTATATATATATATATATATATATATATATATATATATATATATATATACACACACACAGTTTACACTAAAAACAGTTATTCTTTTTAGAATTGTTTACTACTTTAGGTAACCAAAAAATGGTTCCTTTTCAGGAACTCGAGCTGCGTCAAGCACTTTGGGGAACGTCCCTGACGAGACCGACTCTGAATATCGTGTGCAATCTTTCCAATGGAAGGGCGTGACGTCACGGGCGGGGTGACGTAGCGACCAGGAAGCTATAAAGGCACCTGCCACGCAGCTGGCTTCAGCTTCTTGTCCTTCAGCAAGCGCTCTGTGTGTGCATGTCTTTCTGTCTTGTCAGTCTTATTTATTGTCGTTTGTCACTATTAGCTCCTTTAAGTAGCTATAGTATGTCAGAGAGCAAAGCTAAGACTGGCATCTGAAGGGTGAATCCAGACCGCGTTCAGATTGTGTGTTCCTCCCTACTCAACAAAGCTAAACGTTAGAGGCGAGGATACACACGGTCTGTGCGTGGTCTGATTGTCCGAGGAGATTGACACGGAGGGCGTCGGCGAGCTTGTAGTTGCACAAACATAAATTTGCATAAGCACCAGTATACAAACAGTGTTATGCCTAACATTATACGGGCAGCGTTAATGAGCAGCTATTTAATCTCCGAGGGGATTAATATTGTTTGTGTGACTAAGCTATACGCGCGCTGTCGAGGCAACGCGTGTATTACATCATTTTTCAGTTTTGATGTGAATTTTTCCATACCCGACCGCGTGTCTGATTATTGGATTATTACTCCATTTAATAAGGAGGAGTTAGTTCTATCACTTCAATGTGTACTTTATCACAATCTAAACCGTGTTTACTTGTCTGATTGTTTGATTACATTAAATTCTGAGAAATTTAATGACATTGACAAGTTAATATATCACTTCAATGTGTATTGTATCACAATCTAGACCGTGTTTACTTGTCTGATTGTTTGATTATTTTAAATTCTGAGGAATATGATGACTTTGAGAAGTCAATATATCACTACAATGTGTACTTTATCACAATCCAGACCGTATTTACTTGTCTGATTGTTTGATTGCATTAAATTCTGAGGAATATAATGACAGTTATTTGACTCATGAAGTTAGATGTACTGGAGGGACTGCTGGGCGGGAGCAGCCCCCTCCGCGTACAAACAGAGCGTTGCCACTTCGGGACCAGAGGCTGAAGCAACGCTCTGGGCCAGTGACTTCTCAGCCTAATCCGAATCCGATGGAGCGTACTTCAGGCTGGGAGGTCCACGGCCAAGAAGTCATGACGTATTTCGGTCACGACTACAGAGGGCGGCCCCTACTGGGGTAGAGCGGTGTCCACCTCATTACACGGTGCCCGTCTCACCTCAGTGCCCTCGGGAGGTGGGTCTGCCAACCCTGCCAGAGTTTCAGGGTGCAGCGGCTTCCAGGGAGCACTGCTCTGTTATTTCCGCCCGTGAGCGTAGCGGAGCTGAGACGCTCGCTGCCCCTTTGGGGGCCTCTTACACCAGAGGTCAGTCTCGAGAGACTGATTCCCTTAGTACATTAGTTAGCAGCATGGAAACTACTGCCAAATGTATCTCAATGGGTCCTGCACACAGTAGAAAGAGGCTATCGCATTCAGTTCGGCCATCCACCGCCGACATTCAACGGGGTTACACCGACAATAGTCGGCCCCCGGCAGGCTCTGGTTATGGAACAAGAAGTGAATACCCTATTAAGGAAGGAGGCCATCGAGGTGGTCCCTCCTCTAGACAGGGAGTCCGGGTTTATAGCCAGTATTTCATAGTTCCAAAGAAGGATGGGGGGTTGCGTCCGATCTTAGACTTACGTCATCTAAACCTCTCAGTAATGTCACTGAAGTTCAAAATGCTCACTGTCAAACAGGTTGTAGCTCAAATCAGATCCGAGGACTGGTTTGTCACAATAGATCTCAAAGATGCATACTTCCATATCCATCCTTCCACAACACAGGAAGTTTCTGAGGTTTGCTTTCGGGGACAGGGCCTACCAATATCGAGTACTTCCCTTCAGCCTTGCACTCTCTCCCCGCACGTTCACGATATGTGTAGATGCGGCTCTGGTATCCCTCCATATGCAGGGCATCCGCATTCTGAACTATATCGACGATTGGTTGATTTTAGCTCAATCAGAGCAAATGGCGGTTCGACATCGAGATGTCGTTCTCGCACATATGGGGGAGCTGGGTTTGAGACTAAATGCCAAGAAGAGTGTACTTTCTCCAGTTCAGAGAACCACCTATCTAGGCGTAGTGTGGGATTCGACCATGATGCAGGCACGTCTGTCTCCTGCTCGGATCGAGTCGATCCTCACATCAGTCGAGAGAGTCAAAGAAGGCCAGTCACTCACTGTCAAACAGTTTCAGAGACTGTTTGGGCTTATGCCAGCTGTGTCCAATGTGATACTTTTTGGCCTCCTGCACATGAGACCCCTACAGTGGTGGCTCAAGACCAAGGGATTTTCCCAGAGGGGGAATCCATTACGAACTATCAAGGTCACGCGGCGATGCCTTCGTGCCTTAGACATGAGGAAGAAACCTTGGTTCTTGAATCAGGGCCCGGTGCTGAGAGCTCTTGGTCGCCGTGTAACGCTAGCGACTGACGCGTCCCTCACCGGTTGGGGTGCGGTCATGAGTGGCCACCCTGCCCGCGGTCTGTGGACCGGTCGCCACCTGACATGGCATACCAGTTGTCTAGAGATGCTAGCTGTGCATCGAGCATTGAAATATTTCCTCCCAGACCTGAGAGGTCACCATGTGTTGGTGCGCACAGACAACACATTGGCGATTTCTTATATCAGTCACCAGAGAGATCTGCATTCGCGCCCCTTGTACAAGCTGGCACACCAGATCCTTCTGTGGTCCCAGGAC
This sequence comes from Carassius carassius, assembly GCF_963082965.1. NCBI lineage: Eukaryota > Metazoa > Chordata > Actinopteri > Cypriniformes > Cyprinidae > Carassius > Carassius carassius. The sequence goes on from NC_081798.1 coordinate 18,870,127, forward strand.
AAACTCCTCTCATTCGGAGCAGTGTAAATTCTTGGGAGATTGACTGTGGGAGCAGACATACTGTCGAGACAGGGGCCGAGGCCCGGGGGGCTTCACCCCGAGGTGGTGAAGTAGATATGGAGAGTTTTTGGACCTCTTTGCGACTCAAGAGATATCGCAATGTCCCCTCTGTTTCTCTCTAGTTCATCCAGCTCCTCTGGGACTGGACGCTATGGGACAGACCAGGCTGAGGCTTCATCTGTACGCCTTTCCCCCTATCGCTCTGCTCCCGGGAGTTCTGGCGAGAGTACGCCGGGACGGGGTCCGTCTTCTATTACTAGCCCCGTTCTGGTCGGGCCGGTTATGGCTCGCAGATCTGATCTCTCTCCTCGACGGCTCTCCATGGGAGATTCCGATCAGGACAGATCTACTCTCTCAGGCGCAGGGCAAAATAATTCACCCTCGCCTGGCGTTGTGGAAGTTGTGGGTGTGGCCCCTGAGGGGGCACAGTTCATAGCTTCCGGTCTCTCAACTGAGGTTGTTGAGACCCTCCTCCAATCCAGAGCTCCCTCTACGAGGAAACTGTACGCCCTGAGGGTGAAGCTCTTCACCTCATGGCGCAGAGAACGCCAGCTTGACCCTGTTAACTGCCCAGTTGGTACAGTTTTTGAGTTTCTCCAAGCTAGGCTCTCTGCGGGGTTAACTCACTCCACCTTGACCCTTTCGAGTCGATTAACGCGGATACGCGTTTTGAGTCATTTTCTCCTGATAACCCCGAAAAGAACTTAAATTACACTTTCAGTTTTAATCATACAGATAAGAGCAATACATCAATCGAATCTGTAAAGGGTCTACTTTTTTTTGGATACAGACATAATAACAACAAAACTTTGTGCACTTATAAAATAAAGATAACAAACAAGGTGCGCTGTCTGCAGCCTTTGTCTGCGCTGATCTTCTTTTACAAACACGTCATTTAAATGAACTGTAACTCCGTGAATACTCAACGAAAATACATGAGAGAGATATCTATAGAAAGCTTGACATGTCTATTTTTAAACTAAACAAGTGCCGCCGAAAACAGATATTCTGTGATAAAGTAATCCATATGAAAACAACGCGATGTCTGTTTTTCAAGTCTCCCTTCATTATATCTAATGTGACCACGCCCCCGCGCTGAACGCGCTATTCAGATTCAAACTGAAGCGCGCGGCTTGAATACGCCCATAACAGAAGAAAAAGCAGCGAGACTGTTCTTCAAGTTTTTATTTTACTGTTTGCTATGCGATGAGAGGAATAAGACATAAATCACCCCAAAAAGATGTGATGTGGTTGAGGATTTGAGAAATGGATTTCCTCAGAAAAAAAAGAATGAAGCACTTTATTCAGCAGAGATCATAAACATGAGTAAGTCTCTTTTTATTTATTTATATACTTGTACTAGTTTTCACATAACGTGTAAACATTTTACTAGTTAGACTTTTTCCAAAGACTTTTTCCAAACTATAATTCCTGACTAAAGGTATAGTAATCAAGTGAAACATTATGAAGTTTCAATAACAATATACAATACTATACTATTCAAAAGCTTGATGTAAATAATATAAATGTAACAAATTAATAACTGAAGGCTAACAAATGTAAAAACAATGCTGTTCTTTCAATTTATTCCCCCTAAAAAACCTAAAAAATATTCTCAGCTCTTTTCAACATTAATAATAATAATAATAATGATAATAATAACAACAATAAATGTTTTTTTTTGTAGAAAATAAGATTGTTAAAAGGATTTCTGAAGGATTGTGTGACTGGAGTATTGATGCCAAAAAAAATGTTTGAAAGTCAGCTTTGATTGTTCCTGATAAACTGTTTAACTGCTCACCCAAGTGGATATTAAATTATGTTTGTGGGATAATTAAATATATTCTAAATAAACTACAAACATAAAATTATATAGATTTATTTTGTTCTCACATTCTTTCTTTTAACACCTCCCTCACAGTGGCACAGATGACTGAAAGGCTCATTATGCAGCTCATTATGCGGGCCTTTGTCTTCTCAGATGTAAATCACAATGATATTCATGATAGTTGACGCCTACTCGCATATGACTTTTACCAACAAAAAGTGTCTTAGAAAATGTAAATCAATATATTGTTTTCTGTAAGTGAGTAAACAAGATGATTTTCACATAATTTAGAAAGAAAAATTCTAGGCTACAAGCTCCAGTTCTCAAAAATCCCGGGAACCAATGTTCTCTATGTGTTTTTTGCCTTTTTCAAGTGTTTTAACGTTTTTAGTTTTTCACTAACCACGCATAATATTTTTTTTCTCAAAAACACAATCATGTACATACATGCATTTTACATATTATTATAGCCCAGTTTGTGCTGTTTACAGTGAGATTAGACTTTACCCATTCAGATATTGATAAGAAACTGAAAAAAGCACAAATGTCAGGGCATGACAAAACTACCCTTAGACTCCAGAGGGTTAAGACTGCCCTGTTACTGGCTATTACTTCTCTAAAGAGAGTTGGAGAGCTTCAGGCCCCCTCGGTGGCCCCTACCTACTTAGACTTTGCTCCTGGTATGGCCAAAGCATTCTTATACCCTCGAGCGGGTTATGTTCCTAAAGTTCCCTCTGTTACTCCACAACCCATAGTACTGCAGGCCTTCTGCCCTCCTCCCTTTCGGGAGCCAGACCAGGAGAAGCTAAACTGTATGTGTCCAGTTCGAGCGCTGGACGCATACCTCCACAGAGCTGCCCTGTGAAGAAAATCTGACCAATTGCTTGTTTGCTACGGTCTTCCTAAAAAGGGTTTTCCTGCCTCCAAGCAGACCCTTAGTCGTTGGATAGTCGAGGCTATCAACGTATCCTATGAGTCCTCTGGTCTACCCCTTCCTTTGGGAGCCAAGGCTCACTCCACTCGGGGTATGGCTGCCTCTAAGGCCTCTCTAGCAGGTGTGTCCCTCTTGGACATCTGCAACGCTGCGGGATGATCCATGCCCTTTACATTTGCCAGATTTTATGACCTTGATAAGCGAGCCACTCCGGGCTCTTCTGTTCTCTCGTCTTAGCTATGCTCTTCAGATACACACTAGGCAGTGATTTGGAAGTCTGGCAGCGTGGGCACATCGTTCCCCAAAGCGCTTGACGCAGCTCGAGTTCCTGAAAAGGTACGTCTCAAGGTTACAAACGAAGATTGCACACGATATTCAGAGTCGGTCTCGTCAGGGACGTTCCCCAAAGCGCTTGACGCAGCGTTTCGTTCCTTCAAGGAACCAGGGTTACATTCGTAACCTTGAGACGTTCTTCTACATCATTGCTACAAAAAATTTAAAAAATCCCTTTTGGAACCTTTCTTTTTAAAGGTAAAGAACTGCAGGTGAAGGGTTTTTATGCTACATTTTCCCATTTTTTACGAAATAAATGTGTTTCAGTAAGATTAGCTTTTACTCTGTGCTCCCTAAGGGACAAAAGTCCTTCCAGTCCTGTTTTCCGGGATTGACTCTGGCAGACCGGCACCTTTGTCTCACCTAGTGTGATTTTCTTTAGTCAGTTCCAATCACAGTCTCATTCTGCCCAGATGTATCGAAGCAGACAGGGCCATTGTAAAGAGAGAGGACTGGAGGGGGCTTTCAATTAACCAGCATCTTTCCCAGTCCAGATCGTGCAGTATTACTCTGGTCACTCTCTACAGTACGACAGACAAAGACATTGTACCGGTGGGTGTAGAATTGGGAATGATGCCAGATCGTAGATTGATGTCTCTTGACATCTCTGCCTTGTCTTATCCATTCTCTCTGTGGAGATACTTCAGTTTTGCTGTGTGGACAGATTAAATGGCTCCGGTCAGGATTCAATTCATTATTTGAGTAAAACAGGTTTATGATTTTGTGGAGGAGATCCTATTAAGCTAGGTGATGCAAAATGGGCTACAAACCTCTTTATTTATATCTGTCCTTTATTCTGCAAAACAAATCTGTTTAGAGGAAAAATGCAAATGGAATACAAGTCAACATAAAATGTGTTTGCCACCCAATTTCATATAAAATATATATTTCATATATAAATAACGCAGCATTGGTGCAAAAACAAACCTATTTTATCGTTGTAATTACACGTATAGATGATTTTCATGCTTTTGAAGCTCTGTGACCATTAGCATTGTTAAAATAGCATTGTTGATTGTAGCTGACTGGCTGCAGGTTGATTTCAAAGGTTAGCACAACATAATGGCTATCTGTTTCCAAGAACATAGATTTTAATATCAATGTTTCCCTGGAAACAATCTGCAGTGTTTATAAAAATGACTTGTATATCTGATGTTCACCAAATGCACTTAAATAGCATCTGCGAAACATAATTGGAAGTTCTGAACTCAAAGTGTTGAGAGATGTAAGACGGAGCAGTAAGCGTTAAAGTGTTAAGGCGTTAAAGAGTAGGCGTGCTGAGAGATTTTATTGCACTTCTGGATCTCACTATAACTGATACTACCTTCAGTTTAGACTCACTCCCACATGAAATAATGCCTGATGAATGTTTGCGAGAAACAAACTGGCTTTTCTACAAAGCCACACAATAGCACTATAAATGCTCCGTTTTGCATGTGCATTTCTATTTAAGGCTTGAGGAGAGAGTATGTGTAACTCTTCACTCTGATAAGGCTTTTTTCCAGCTTCTGAACTGAGGATGGATGGCTGTATGTTCTGCTTTCTGTGCGGTGCTGATAGCTTTTAATTAAGGCTTGCATGTTTGCGCTTTAAGGACGTGTAGATTCTCACTGGCGGCAGAATTTCTGTTTCCCTCGAGCTCTAGGAATAGATTTATTAATTCCGGCTGGGCTCTTCCATAAATGAATGCTTTTATTAGTCTCCATGATAATTTATGTTGTGTTGATGGTGAGGACTGCTTCTGTTTGCCTAGAAATGGTTTGAAACCTTTAGCTGTTTACTTTTTTGTCAATCTGTACAACCATTCAGAGAGACAGATCTGAATCATTTCAACGCCAATGAAGAAATATCCATTCATTCAATTATAGTTTACTTTTTAATGCACATTTCTAGTCTTACTGAGCAAAATGTATGTGCACAAATTTTTAATTTTTGAATTGCTCTGCCTCTGAAAGGATTTTCATTTTAGCTGACATTGCCAAGGGTTCTTAAGTTTCAGCCAGAGGGTTTCAACAGTGTTGCAGACGGATACTAATCAATACTTCATAATACAGAAGTAAAATGGGCTGAGTTTCACATTGGCTTTAGATTACCTGGGCATTTTGCAGGTGGTGAGCAACTGAGATTAACTGTTAGAAATAAGGCAAAGATAATGACAGTATTTTGTTTGTAAAACCTGCTATGTGATCATAACCATGTTAGTTCAAGGGTTTGGGATCAGGATCATTTTTCTGATGAGCAAAAAAAGTTTTTTTTATTAAATTATTTAAATAACATATTATCTAAAGAACACTTTACTTTGATGCCACAGCAAAAACTAGGGATGTAATGATTCACTAAACTCACAATGCGACACGATTCATTACTGATTTCCAATACAGTTTTCTCACAACAAATCATAAATGAAAAGGTGTCCTTTTATTTTATCTCAGACAAAATGCTGCATATTTCTTTGTGAAATTGAACTGTCCAATAATAAAACTAACTTGAAATATTAAAACAAAGCCCAAATAAAATAGATAATTAATATAAATAAAATAAATCTCTTAATATAAACAAAGGCTTTGCCTGTGCTCTTTCCATTTAAAATCAGAGGCAACCACTGCATTTTAATTGTGATCCTAACAAAGTTTTGCAAAATTTGAAGCAAAAACAGAATGCTTTAGCTTTGTGAGATTATACTACATAAAGCACATCTGAATTAAACAGCAGACAGGCTGAAAGAGGCGCAAATGGAACTCTCTGACAGCAGGTGGCGCTTATGGAACAGTAGGTATTTATAGGCAACTGTCCCTTTAATACCGAATGCATGGATCCAATATAATGATACACAAGATTTCTTTCTCCACTTTTTAAATTTAAGGTAAGATGTTAAGGTGACCAGACGTGCCACTTCCCAGGGGCACATTATGCCCAAATTGCCTAAAATAGCGATCATAGTACTGCGAGAGCTCATCACGTTTCAAACCCGTAAGACAGTTCATCTTTGGAACACTAATTAAGATATTTTTGATGCATTCTGAGAGCTCTCTGACCCTCCCATAGACAGCAATGTAAGTAACACGATCAACGTCCAGAAATGTAGCAAGGAGATCGGTAAAATAATCCATGAGACATCAGGGGTTCAACTGGGGTTCAACTCTCCATTTTGGAAAGTATTCACTGAGTGCAAACAGCATATGCTGTTCTGTGTCAGCCGCACCACACGGATACGTTTTCTATGTTTATTTACACTTTGATTTGAACAAAAACAACGTATTTGCATGGCGCAGCTGACATAGAACAGTGTACGCTGTTTGCATTCAGTGGATACTCTCCAAAATGGCACTAGGGTGATGTGGAGGAGACACATTGTTGAATAAAGTTGTTATTTTTATTTTCTTTGCATACAAAATGTATTCTTGTAGTTTTGCAAAATTACAGTTGAACCCCTGATGTCACATGGATTATTTTTCCAATCTCCTTGCTAAATTTCTGGACCTCGATCGTGTAGGGATCCTTATTGTCTATGGGAAGGAAAAATATCTTCATTTGTGTTCCGAAGATGAACAAACATGAGGATGAGTAATTAATGACAAAATTTTCATTTTGGGGTGGAGTAACCCTTTATAAGCAATATTTAATTAAAAAAAAGAGCAGAATATTAAAATGATTTCTAAAGGATCATGTGACACAAATGCCTTGAAATATATCATCTGATTGATGTCTTGAGTTGTGGTAACCATAGTATAAGCGGAGTGATTGATTTTGGTGCATTGAATTCTAAGACAATAATGCACACCTGAGGTGTAACTGCCACTCTGCTTCGTGTCGTGTTCGCATCACCACCTCAAGTGTGCATTATTTTCTTAGAATTCAACACACCAAAGTCAATTATTCATTACTTAACAGAAAACAGTTGTTTAAAATTGTAATAATATTTCTAAATATATTGTTTTTACTGTGTTTTTTGTTCAAATAAATGCATAAAAGATTAAAAACATGGAGAGAAACATTTTTAAAAAAAATTACTGACCCCAAACTTTTAAACAGTAGGGTCTTTTTTTTTTTCCTCTAATATTTTTAAATTAGTCTTAATTGAACTGCATTACAGCAACATACAAAAGCCGTTATAAAATATGGGCATGTCCAGACTCTTTGTACTGAAGTGGAGGGGATTGTGTAGTACTTTGTGAACGACGGGCGTTCCAGTTATGCAGGTCTCCGGAGCTTTCTGTGAAATTGTGCACAAACAGATTCTGTGTGAACCACTTCATAACAATGATAATGGTAACGTAAACTCTTATTCACAATGTGTGTGTGGAGGCTGTGGAAAAACGTGAACACTTATTCATGATGTGTGTGTGGAGGCTGTGGAAAAACGGGTGGTGTTGGTGGAGAAGAGGGAAAGATGTGGGATTGGAGATGGAACTTCTTTCTGACTAGAGCTGAAGCCGTTCTCAGGTAGAGCTACTGCTTTTAGAACAGGGTGTAGGAGGCTTGCTCACAGCCTGAATTGCTCTTACATAAACACAAATTTCAGAGAACAAATCTGCACAAGGCAGCCATCAGAGTATTGGGTGCATATAAAAGAATGCAGTACATAAAATTCAACACGTTCCCCACCACAGATTCCTTAAAGAATGTGGTACATTGTTCCTCCATGACCTTTTAGCCTTTGTCTGCCATTAATTACTCATAACAGCACGGCTTGTGCACTACTTTAGTGATGCTCTCATTTCCTTTGAGGGCCAATTGGCTACTGTTTGGTCATGCAAAATGCATTTGCCTTTCCTAAAAATTTTGTCATCATTTATTCACCCTTAGGCATCATAAAAGTTGGCAATATGACTTGTGCACTATATTTCAAGTACTGAAGCCATTTCGTGCTGATGTTGCAGTCTTTTTTAGTTACGTTTTAAACTTGACACGTCAAGACATTTTGCACCAGGTTTCAATGATGATCGAAACCAATAGCATTTGATGTAATTTATGTGAGGCCATCCTTTAAAATATTCTTGTTTGCCGTAACCCGACCGACCCTGTCAATTTAGGACCGACTCAATTTTTTTTTTTTTTTTTTTGCTTTTAGTCCGTACAGATTTGCCGGTTGTACATTTGCGTTAAGACCGACCAATTTTTTTTTAACGCTTCAACTAATACAAAAGCAATAAAATAGTATTCATTATATTTTAGTAAGTATTGTAAAATTACTTATATATAAATTGCCTAGGCCTACATACAAACGAAGGCTACGTCCTTTCTTAAAAAAAAAAAAAACCTGTGACATCATCCATGTTTACACGGATGTCACACTATGGTCGGTGCGTTCACTTCGTCTGCTCTCATTCACTGTCAGAGTCAAGGGTTCAAGCCTGGTAATAATGGCTGTGGCTGCAGTAAACAAAATGTTCAGGGTCACTGTTTAAAGTCATATGGGTTCGGGCACCATAATACATCAAAAAAATCATTAAAACAGCTTGACACCGCTTTAACTTGGCACGAAGTTCTGGAAAAACTGTGCCCAGATCTTTTCCCATCCCTTCTCCCGTCTAGTCTAAAACCGCGACCGTTCACTTTACGTTCGAAAATCTATTGCACGAATCGATTGGATCCACCAACACAAGTTTCGAAAATGAAAATAGGAAATTGATTTTAACGACCTTCTTTCGGAGCGCGTCCAGGTTTTTTTTTCTTTGGAACACGCGTCACACAGCAACTGCAGCTTCGGACACACACAAATAACCGCAAATAATACTTCTGCACAGTGTTTCTCTTTTTACAACAGAAATGTGAATTCTGCCCATATTCAGACAGTATCATGCATACAGATACTGATTCGGGCTAGAATCGCCGTATGCGATTTTTTGTTGTTGACATTTCTAACCGTAAAAACTCCTGTTTGTCACTGTGCACGTAACTTAACAACAATTAATCATCAGAAATATTGGTCTTTACCAATATATTGAATCTTTACATTCGTCCTGCCTGTTGTCCGTTGATTTACCTATATTTGGTGTTATTTGCTTTATAAAATGCATCTAGACATGCTAAATCGATTTTACAATCGATTCAATGAACACTTGTCACTCAAATCAAACAGGATTTTTTTTTACAAAAGTGACAACCCAAGAAAGTAAAGTAAACAGTCTCTCATTTGTAGGTTGCATTGACACCTATCGGTGGATGCAAGTAAAACAGTATGTAATGTTTTTTCTCTTCTCACCTGAAATTCATGCAATAAACATGTTTTTGACAAAGATTTCAATTTGTTTGTGGTCTATATAGCCTGCATCAAAATGAGGTTTGCAATGATGCGCCCGAAGGAACAGGTTGAAGACCCAGTCAGTGACATCACGATATGCTAATTTGTTTAAATTCATACCAACATAATCACCATCACCAAAATTGTACTTTTTTTTTACATTGAAACTTAAAAAAAAATATAGACCTACCTACCGACCCTTGTTTAATTTTTTTTTACTGTTACTGCAAACCAAAATATTTTTAAGGAAGGCCTGAATCATGCATTTTTAGAGGGTATGCCATTATAAGCATCATAAAAGTAGGGAATATGACTTATTTTGAAGCCATGCAATGTCTTGAACATTTGAAGCAGTTTACATGTCATGTCAATGATGACCGAAATCAAAAGCTATGTATGTGTTTCCCGAGGATCTGCCATTCAAATTATGTGAAAATTGACATTTGTTTGGTCGAACTATTCCTTTAATACTGACAAATGTGTTTTGACAAATCGTGTTCTACTTTTAAAGCGAGATGTCCTGATCTTTTGAGTTCACAAACTCACTGAGGCAGGTGGCGACAGTCAAGATCAGCAGAGACAGAAGTCATCTGAACCCTGAAGAGCTGAACTCCCTCTGCTTCGTAAACAAACCTGACCGCCCCGTGTTCTCTGCATATCGTTAACCCAACTAAAAGACACAGGTGACATTTATTGACCTCTGCCTTGATCTCCAGTGACTCCTGGCAAACCCAATCTCCAGCGCTGCACCTGGGTCCAGTTGTGACTGGGCCGCTGTCCACCATGCAGTATTCAGCTCCAGCCCATGAAATATTCAACACAACACAACGCTGACAACAAAGAAACAGTAACACAATCAAGACTTCACTGGCCCAGATTGTCTTTCGATTTGCTCGTTCCTTTAGTCCAGCATAGTGGGTTTAACAGGGTTAGCTTAATATCTGAGCTTCCTTGACACAGTTACACAGCTTTTGTTGACTGTTTATCGGTGTAGACAGCAGTAGAGCTCCAGTTTAATCTGTACTAATCATGTTAGAATACTTTGTTTGATGTCACAAAAATCAAACCATGAAAGGAGTCCACTCCTGATCTCCATATCTCAGATCTTATTCACTGTACATATTATCAGCAAGGGCGCAACCAATGAATGAATCATAAACAGCCTTGGAATTCACGTGTGCATATTGTTTGTTTCCTACTGTGTGATAATTGCTGCGTATAATGAGAATAAGAAGGCTCATTTTTGGCAGCCAGAGATGAGATAAGAAATCTTTGGCACGTGTCCATTTCCACACCGACCAGTGTAATGCTTTATTGAAAGGCCATCATGCAAAAACACATTGATTTTTGAGTGTGTGGGTCGAAACACAAATTATGTAAAATATCGGCAGTTTGCACAGTTTAAAAAGTATGCATTCGCAATTCTGTTTTAATTCTATGTGTTGCATAAGGGATGTTTCAGCAGCATTTCCAAACCACAAAATTTAGACTACTAGTTAGTTAAATAAAAAAAAGCACATTTTCACCAAATAGATGCTCTCAAGCTGAAATCGTGTTTGCCTGTGGAGGTAACCATAGCAACATGAGCTGCTCGAGCTGTTTCCATTAAAATCAGTATTGAACCGTACAGTACTCTGACAAAACACAAGTACTGTTATTATGCATCACTTTGTTAAATGTTTACATATCGCAGAAGTACTGTATATCGCTCAAAAACTTTTGTAAGTCTTTAAAGTTCCTTGAAACCTTCCATTTCGGCACAGGTCAATCGTTATGACAGATCTAAAAGATGACAAATAGGCAGTACAAAATGCTTACTTGTAAAAGACCTTTTTTGAAAAAGAAATGCATATATTTATGTGGTGTGAAGTCTGATCTTTGTGAAAATCCAGAGGGTCAGTAATTGTGTCAATTCTTTCACTGTTTTTCATTTGTACTGAACTGTACAATAAATTTATCCTATGGTGTGACATAGCATTTCGATAAAATTAAGAAAACAATCTCTTATCTAAATATCTTCATTGTTAGACACTTATTTTCATATAGTGCTATTTATTTAATATTAAATTATAATTACCATAATTTTTTTACATGACTTGTTGGACAATTTCAAGACAAATTGTGTTGTCATCCATTCAAAACTGCTGAAAATAATACCATTTCAAGTTGAGTGATATTTGTATCTCCCTTTTTGCAATACTCAGCTGTTTTTTTTTGTTTGTTTGTTTGTTTGTTTGTTTGTTTTTTTTAAGAAATTTTGAGATAAAAAACTAATCTGGGGTTCTATGTGTGTCACACCATAGGACCTTACGTCACATTAAAGGACAGAAATGGTAGTTATTAAATTATTTCTATGTAATTTTGAACATGTCAAAGGAGAAAGAAAGTTTAATTTTGATGCAAACAATATCGACATGTTTTTTAAACAAAGCAAAAAACTATTTTCATCAACATAATTCAGTGTCTTACACAATCAGTATGTTACCGAAACTCTTCTAGCCCCCTCGCTGCATGTGTTGCACAGCTAAATATGATTGATATTCAAACTATATTCATTAACGTGTTTTTTTTTTTTAAACTATATGGCTACTCCTTTTTTAGACATAATTTTGATTTCTATTTTCTTTCTGCATCGCTCTCCTACGATCTCCTCCCTTCTGTGTGGATCACTGTTAATTTTCTGTCTATATTTCCATGTCCTCTCTCTTCCACTAATTTCTCTCCCGCTCAAAACCAAAATATCACATTTTATACTTATTTTCATGACACTTTATACCAGTACAAGTTTTCTGTAAAAACATCAGAAAATTGTTTAATGTAATTATTGCATTTAAGAACACTGAAAATGATTACAAAAAAAAAAAAGAATTAAAAAATAGTTTAATCTTATGTAATTATTTAAAATGCTTCTTAAAGAGACCTTGTTCTGTGGTGGGACAGTACAGGCATCACACCGGAGGACATTTTCTGTCCCACAATAGGACGTTTCAGCCTTTTTCTGTCAATGAATGACCTTGCTAATCTGAGCTGACCTGACATTAGCGCTAAGGAAGACACATTTGCATAATTTTTTTTGTTTAGTGTACAGATTTTCATTAAAAAATATAATTCAGGGGTGTCACACCAAAGGACATGTACCATGTGCAGATGTCATGGGCTTGACAGGGGGCTTCAGTAACACGATCATAAATGGGGTCCTTCAACTAATTAAAGTTTTCTCTGAAATTGGCCGATTTAAAATCAGGATATGGTGTCACTTCAGCTTCTCCTCAGCGCTGGATGTGAATCAAATGAGCATGGAGACGGTACAGGTGACGAGGAGCTTCAGTGGAACATCAGTAAACTGCAGTCAGATGGGATTTTGTCAGGCCATGTGTCAGTAAATACAAATTTTCCTGTCCTGTCAGCTGTTATACTGTGCTTGTAACATGTGCTCTTCAATTGCACGCACGAAGGACTTGGCGTGCAGTATATCATTTAATATTAAAGCGTATTTATATATAAAAGGTTGTCAGAAATCACAATGCGTGTCAGATCTGTGTCACGTTCAACAGCAGCAGCTCTTAAAGAAATAGCAGCCAAAGCAACGTAATAACCATCTAATCTGATGTCTGTTTAGAACAAAAGAATAAGAAAAAAAAGAAATCAATAACTTTTGTAGCTTTAAGCATTCATCTATATTTAATTTCAAATGTAGTTTTGGATAACTATTCAATTTCTGTATATTTCCTATTTGTTGAAGGGTTTAGGTAGCTTAATATGACATTTATTATAATGATTTTATGTGAAGTTGTATTAGAACATTTTTAAGTCTAATAAATGTTAAAATTGATAGCTTTCATTTGTACTGTAATGTTGAAAGGCTATAATCAGTGGTCAATTTCATTGACATCACAGACACCAGTATTGGTATCAGTGATACTCGCCTTCAGTAATAAAAAAGATGCATGTGAAATTATTGCAATATAAAAGTATATTTAAAAACATTAATGTTAAGTGAGATTATTTGCGAAAAAAATGTTCAATCAAGTGGTTACATGTTTTAATCGATTGACAGTATATCATTTTTGTTATAGAATATAAAGAACATTCTGTGGAATGGGAAGATTCTTTACAGAACCAATCGATGCCAGTAATGAACCTTTTTTTTTTTTGAGTGAAATGCACAAAGAACATTTAGTCTTCCATCATATACGAAACATGCTTATATATATATTAAATAAGTGTTTTAGTGTTTCATGACACTTTAGAAACTATATTTTTTTTTTTCAGAATAATATGAAGCTTTTAAATAATTAAATTCTTTAAAGTGTGAACTCTACTGCTATGTGATGCTAAAAAGACATTGTTAAGAGCATCTTAGCTTCACAAAGCAACACTGACTCAATCAGGTTTGGGGGCAGCAGATGAGAGTCGTTGTCTTTGCAACGCTGTCTGATGATTGCAGTCACACAGAAATGGCATGCTTCATGTTTACAATAGATTTGCTGATAACAGTGGCAGAAGGCTTGCCTTTGCAAATAATATACATGTGTTCTTCATAATTAAGGAACTGAACCATGATGCTTTTGTCCAACATACAACAGTCCATCTCACCGCAAGCTCTAATTAAAAAGTTACAAAAATTTTTTTACATTGACCTGACCATTGTTGATTAACCACGTGCTCTTTACTTTTTAGCTCCATGTTAATTGCAAAACTAGATTTGAGTAGATCCTCGTTCCTTTTCCCCTAGTGAGTTGTGCATTGCAGATAGACATTTGCTTATTAACTTCAAGATTCCCTCGTGTCTACAGGAAACAGAGCAGCGCTCAAATGGGTTATTTATCAATCATGTCTGCATTTAAATCTTTTGAACTTAAGTGCTGAGGTGCCAGGAGATATCACTAGCCATATTAAAAGCTCCCAGTAAATACAGCTATGAATAGGATCTCATGAAAAGCAATATCCTGTCCTGCAGGTTACTTTTTGGATCCAATGCAATGTGCGGCTCACTGTGACCCGCTGACGTCTGTCTTTCATTGCATTCTGCCACCGGACACCCACATGCTTCTAATCCAATATGGACACCCCCACACAAACACACACGAAACATCACACACGCTTATAGAAGCATGCACATACATGCGTTGTACTCCTACACACACAGACAGCTTGTTATATCACCCATAATCCCAGTTACACATGCTCATGTATAAACTAGGGCTGAATGACAGCATAATATATCCTTGTGTGTGTGTACAGTGGCATGCAAAAGTTTGGGTACCCCTTGCAAAATCTCTGAAAATGTGAATAATTTATTATTTATTATAAATATATATTATTCTCCTATCTCAGCATATGATCATGGAGCTCAAGTAGAATGACTATCAGGTTCTTGGTCACCACACTAACCAAAGCTCTTCTCCATCAGTTGCTCTTAACTGTATATATGTATGTATACTTAAATCTATATTATCTCAATATATATGATATGTATTTAGATATATTCTATTTTTGTATATTTTCTTTTATCTTTGTGTTTAGTAACTCTAAATGATGATGACCAATTTGCTGTTTTGTATCATTTGTTGGCAAGTAGATATTGCCAATATTTCGATAGGTTTTTCAATATATATTACAAACAAATAAAATATTTCAGTACAAACAATCAGGTCACGTTGTTTTTCTTTAATTAATAAATATGTTTTACTTATATGCATCAAAGTAACACTAAATAGCACTATATAGTGCACTAAAGAATTGTTGAATTGTTGTGATGAACAGAATTATTGAAATGAGAATTACATTTTCTTGTAATTTAGAAAGAATGTCGTGTATATATATTGAATGTTTTCAAATATGCAACATATCCCCCAGGCCTAATACATACACACATAAAGAAAAGCACATGCTGTTCTTGTGTCTGTGGCACAAATCTGATGTTGTATTTGTCCTAATCTTACACTTTCCTTCTGTGAACCTTTACAAATCTTATAATCATCTTACCATGTTTTTGGCTTTGTACGCAACTCTGTTCTTTTTGGCACTTTTTGGTATTCTTGGCTGGAAATGTAAAAACGTTTAAGTAAAACCAAAAAAGTAAACAAAGTTGAATACAAATTCTTGTGTCCAAACCTCTGTGTGTGAGAGATGTCCTCTTGAGATGATCTGTGCTGACTTTCAGTGGATGGTACAGAAGTGTTGAGTTTTCCTTTAGCCAGTTCTCTTCATTATAGCTGCTGTCTCTATAAGCTCAATAGTCTTCCTCGCTCCCATAAGGCCCTGGGGTCAGTAATCTTTCCTTAGGCACTGTTAAGTCTCATTTTCCCCATGATAAACCAATCAGCAGGATGGCTTACAAACTCCATACGCTGCCCTGCCAGCCCCGATGGCATCTACAGGTCACTGAAGAATCTCATTGCTTTGAAGACAGTAGATCTATTCAAAACCTAGTGAGCTGCCTTGCTGTCTAAAGCCTACATGGGTGGCATCTCAGCTGTACAGGAGGCTCGACGCACAATTTATTACACCTTGGGAACAAATCTTTTTGCCGACTTGATCGGCAGCTCACTAGTTTTTGGAACAGAACTTTTTTTTGTTGAGAAAATTAGATTGGCTCTTTCAGAGCTGACAGTCTGATTTAGTACTTCAACGGTAGTACTCTGACTTTAGAGAGAACAACGTGATGAAGAAAGCAGAGTAAAACCTATTAATCATTGTCTTCATTTCCTTTTTTCCAGAAACCTGGGGAAGTCGGGCCTGAGAGTCTCATGTCTTGGATTAGGTACGTTTATGTCCTCCTCATCGAGTCCTTTTGTGAAGTAGATAAGGAAACCTGCAACCAACAATACAAGCTTTTGTAGTTTTTTTTTTTTTTTTTTTTTTTTGTGTCACAAGATGAATTTTCTTCAAACTGAACTGCTAGTAGTGGCAGACAGCAGAAATCTGCACCATGCAGCTGGGCATTAAAGATTATCCATGTTATCTGTAGCTTCATCTTAAGGCTTTTCTCTTTAGTGATCATTGGTGGATCACTGATAATCATTTAAAGCTGGTTTATCTTGTGAAAAGCAGTGACTGATTCTAGATCTCTTTACAGGAACATGGGTGACATTCGGAGGACAGATCACAGATGAGGTATGATGAGTGTAATCACTGACCGGTCCTGATGTGAGCTTTTATATTCTTGTACACTTACAGGAATAGTTCACCCAAAAATGAATTTCCTGTCATCATTTATTCACCCTCTTGTCTTTCCAAACAACTATATTAGTTTTATTTCTTCCAAGGAACACAATGTGTTTTATATTGTCAAACACTGAAAATCAGATCTCATTTATGACTGATTTAGACACTTTTCACCAGGTTTGATGCCAGTGATGCCAAAGGTAAATGATCTATTGATTGCAGTGCAACATTTAAATGCAAAACAATTTAACGTTGTAGATGAAAAACATAATACTGGTTTAGCACATCATTTTTTTTAACTAACCCATAAACATGTAAAATGTATGAAGAAGTCTTAAATTGACTTTTGTATTGTTATTTATGTAATCATTTATTCATTTATTTTTATTTAAGACTGACCATTATTTAATAAATAAATATCTAAATATACCCAGATATCTCTCTCTTTCTCTCTCTCTTTCTCTCTCTCTCTCTCTCGATTATATATATATATATATATATATAAAGTACAGAACAAAAGTTTGGACACACCTTCTCATTCAAAGAGTTTTCTTTATTTTCATGACTATGAAAATTGTAGATTCACACTGAAGGCATTAAAACTATGAATTAACACATGTGGAATTGTATATGGAATTATATACATAACAAAAAAGTGTGAAACAACTGAAAATATATCATATTGTAGGTTCTTCAAAGTAGCCACCTTTTGCTTTGATTACTGCTTTGCACACTCTTGGCATTCTCTTGATGAGCTTCAAGAGGTAGTCACCTGAAATGGTCTTCCAACAGTCTTGAAGGAGTTCCCCGAGAGATGCTTATCACTTGTTGGCCCTTTTGCCTTCTGTCTGCGGTCCAGCTCACCCCTAAACCATCTCGATTGGGTTCAGGTCCGGTGACTGTGGAGGCCAGGTCATCTGGCGCAGCACCCCATCACTCTTCTTCTTGGTCAAATAGCCCTTGATGCCTTCAGTGTGACTCTACAATTTCATAGTCATGAAAATAAAGAAAACTCATTGAATGAGAAGGTGTGTCCAAACTTTTGGTCTGTATATATATATATATATATATATATATATATATATATATATACATATACATATCGATATATTTCTTATGACTTCTAAAGTGTGATAGGGAAAAAGGAGAAGACTTTCTGTGACAAAGGTCAGAACCCCTGTTACAGTATGTTGTAGATTTTTTTTTAGGTGTACTATTGTCATAAATTAATCTATTACTTTTCCTACATAATTTTTTTTTTTGCAAAAATAGTGGTAAAATATCTATTTAGGAGTCTTAAACCTTTCCAACAATCATGATTAGATTAGGATTTAATTGTTAAATAGTGAAGTAAGCTTAGGCTTCCCACAGAGGAGACGGGTGACAGTTATTAAAGAGAAGGACAGTGCAGAATACAGCTTTTAATAATGGAATTGACTGCAACACTTCATCTCCTCTCCCTTCCTTCCTTCTGACAGATTGCAGAGCAGCTGATGACTCTGGCGTACGAGAATGGGATCAATCTGTTCGACACGGCAGAGGTCTACGCTGCAGGAAAGTGAGTGCGCCAAAATGCAAAAAAGTTTTATATGATGTTTTATTTCACATATTAATGGTGTTTGCTTATATTTGAAAAAATTTATCTATTTGTCAATTTTATACATTTTTTTTTTTTTAAGCATGAACTTTCCTCAAGTTTCCTTTAAAACGAAGGCTTATTTTAAAGGGTGAATGAACATTTCTATGGCAGCTGACCCAGGGCATCATTGGAAATGGCGTTCCTCGTCCGTGTCTTGCATGGGAGTTTGTGCTGATCTTGTCATAACGACTCAGCACAACCCAGCAGTGTTGTCCTTGGGATCAGGGAAAGACTTAAAACTGTCATGGCAGATATCACAATATTACTTCTAGTTGGATCTTGAAGCAGTATCATCTCTTAATGTGTCACACAAGCTAGATTCATCAGCTGTGAGCAAGAAAAAGCACCGTGATCAGTAGGATTATCTTGTTTTGACAGTGAACGCGGTTACATGACCTAAACCAAAACCACATGCCACACACTATGGGCCCTATTTTAACGATATAAACGCAAAGTGTAAAGCACACGGTGCAGGTGCACTCAGGGCGTCCAAATCCACTTTTGCTATTTTAATGACAGAAAAACGGTTGGAAAAAACGGTGCATGGTCTAAACAGGCTGTCCCTATTCTCTTAATGAGTAATGGGTGTTTTTTGGGCATAACGTGCAATAAACCAATCAGAGTCTCATCTTCCATTCCCTTTAAGAGCCAGTTGCGCTCGTGCCATGACGGATTTTCTATTTACACGACGGAATTTGGCAAGCGCAAAGACAGAACGTGTCTCTGAGATGAAATGGAGCTGCTCGTGTGCGGGCAAATAGATAGGCCAATTCTGAGACATGCGATGACTATCCATTATGACATGTAGGCATTTATATATGTGTGTACACACACACACACACACATTTGGCATGTTTGTGTGCTGCTGTGCATCCCTGTGTTTAATAAGCAGCGTGTATGCTCTTTAAATAACAAAGAAAAAACATTGCGCCAGACTTAAGACCAGATTTGAGTTGGTCTATGGCGCAGTCTATTTTCAGTTTCTTAAAATAGCATTGCGCCAGCAATGCGCCTGAACACACCTCTTTTTTAGACCAGCACGCCCATGGGTGCAAAAATGTGTGCAAATCACTGATCTATATATAACTGGATCGCTCATCGCGTTCTAAACTGCCAACAGACAGTGAAGCCACCGGAAATGTTCGATCCGCCATTTTACTAATCCCTACCAGCAGAGAGCACCATTGAGACACATTCAAACCGCTGTCCTAAAATAACTCTATTTGAAGTAAATCAGTCAATTGGGATTCGTTTTTACGTTATGTGTATTTAAATTCATCTTTACTTCAGATGTTATCTGCAGTGTTTACGGTCTTTTGGGGCAGTATAAGCGATATATTTAAATCATTTAGGTGGGTGTGTCTGCTGCGCACTGACGACACGGGTACGTTAACTGATCCAACACAAAATATAGCCTACGTATTTCTTTATGAAAATAATTTTTCAGGAATTGTTAAACATGAATGTGTTAGTATCGGAAATGTATTTGAATATATAACAATGGATACTACAATTATGTTGTTAATATTGCTCTATAAAGCTTAATTTACTACATAATCTGGGAAATAAAGCTTTATGTCTTTAAATCTGTACTGTATATAGTCAGTTATTTCTCTGAATAAATTCAGATTTCAGAATTAGCACTTTGTAGTTTGTTATATATGTTGTGGTCGTGTCCGTCTGATATTTATCGTGTTCATGATGTTCGCTACTGTAATGAACGTAGCTTTTTAATAAGTAAGTTAGGGGAAATTTGCGACCTTTAAAAAAATAACCGTTTACATAGGGTGTTTGCATTGTAACAATGTACAGAAATACTTCCGATTTATAAACGCTGACTTGTTAGGTGGTTTTCTAGTTAAAATCATACAATTTCCTATTAATTCAATAGAACGTTTATGCACACTAGGGATTACCAATATGGCGGCGCGGCGGCTTTACTTTCATGACGTCATGAGCAATCCAGTTCTATATTATAGATCAGTGGTGCAAATGCATTTGTTAATTAAACGACGTGTGCTGGACGGGAAAATGTGAACGGTGCCGGACTGAAACTAGCAAACACACTTGCGTTGCACCTATCGTCGCATTGCGTCGGGTGTATTATAGGGCCCTATATGGCAGTAGAGAATTAGAAAATAACATAGAGATGTAGTTACCCAAAAATAAGATAATACCTAAATGTTCACGTTACTGTTTTTATTTACGTGTAAGTGTATTTACTCTGTCTGCCATATATACAAATTTGGCAATCTCAGTCTCGTTTTTGGAAGTTATGGAGATTGGGACATTAATATGTATATGAAATTAGTTTTTAATAAATTCGGCCTAAACAATATTATTGTTACAAAAGCTTTCATTCTCTATTCAGCAATTTTTTTTTCTTTTGACCTTTTCATTTATCAGAGAATTTTTTTTTAACATTAATAATAAATGTCTCTAGAGCAGCAAATCATCATATTAGAATGATTTCTGAAGGATCATGTGACACTGAAGACTGGAGGAATAGTGCTGAAAATTCAGCTTTACATCACAGGAATAAATTACAATTACAACACAATATTACAAATTACTTATGTAATTTGAGTCAAATAAATGCAGGCTTGGTAAGCAGATGCGACTTCTTTTAAAAACTATATATACTGTACATGTTCATGTATTTACAATTTATATTATATATATAAATATATTCAATATATAAACAATGTCATTTTCATATATATATATATATATATATATATATATATATATATATATATGCATGTGTGTGTATTTAATTATACATAATAAATATACACAGTACACAGACCTATACTCTGTAAACAAAAAGTTCTATTTTGGATGAGATTAATTGTTAAACAGCACTAATATAGGCATCTGATGTATTTTTGTTTGTTTGTTTGTTTTACTCTCCTTTGATGTTTAACCCATATTAATTGTGAACATTGCTGCTATTTCCAATTTGAGAGATATCTGTATATCAGTTAGAGTTAATCTCAGATGTTGTTCTTAGTGCAGAGAATACATATTAGAGCGCATTTGCCTTCCTCCAAATGAAGAAAGTTGCCTGACACATGATGTTTCATAAATAAACTGTTCAAATTAGGTGAGGATAGCGGTTGGTAATGTGCTCTGTCATTAGCTGAGCGTGGGCATCGCTGAACGTCGGCGGCGCTGATGGGGTGAGAGAGTGGGAAGACATGAGAGTGGGAAGGTCTGTTTTATTTAGCCTTTTGGAATAAATACGGCTCCGGCAGCATTTACCATCCAGCTGTGGTCAATGTAGTGTGCTACGGGACAAACACCCCTGCGTAAATATAGCACCAAAACGCTTACATCAGCAAATACACACACATCAGCTTTTGTCTCCTCTCTGTCTTTCTCTCCCTCGCACATAAACAAACAAAAACATAGGCTGACCCGCCCCCTCACGAGTCTGTGTCCATCTCCGTCTCTGTTCAACACACTAACATAAGTGCGCTAGCATGCAATTCAGAAATCCTCATGAAGATGAGCTCAGTTCTGCCGTCTCAGGGAACCTGCTTTGAAGTTGGGACTTTTTAAGAAAGTGCATCGTACATTCATGTGGATTAATGAACCTCTCTCTGCAGCTAATGACCACTAAATCAAAGCACAACAGCTAGCTTTCAACAGCTTTCTGTTTTCATATAAAGCCTGGATCATTGTGAAACATTGAATCAATCCAGATTAAAGATGTTCATCCATCTTTGTGATAGACTGATTAGTTTGTTTGACTTGCACAACACTCTGGAATACTTGATTCTGATTGATAAGTCGGCTTTCTGTTATTAAATATTTTTTTTTTATAATAATCATTTAGAATAATGTACTTTATAATAATATTAATTTTTTTAAGGATTAATATTTTTTATGCACATAGCTGTACATTGTAAGATGGATTGTTTACAGTGACCAGGTGTGCTTTATCTTATTTATTTTTTATTATTTGATGATCGTGACCACATGACTTCACTTGTGTGCAATGCAAAAGTTGCATTTCTTATATTTGCATTTGGACCTTTTCTTTCAGTTAGTTACTTAGTTAAAAGCTTGAGAAAATAAATGGAGGTGTTAGTTCACCTGAAGATAGTGTCATTTTAGTATTATTTATAAACTCTTATAGTATTTATATTTAATTAGCTTTTTTCCCTTTCTGTTTTTATTTTAATTTTAGTTTAAGTTTAGTAATTTTGTTATGTGCTTCTGGTATTTTTCCTTTTGCTTATATTTCTTTACTTTAGTCAATTTTAGTATTTAAACATTGTTTATGTCAGTTACTTACCAAGGCAAGATGTGTGTGTGTTTTTTTAGTTTTCATCTTATATTTATATTTTGTATTATTTCAGCTTTAACATTTTTAATAGTTTTAGATTTACTTAAAAACAACACAAAAAAAACAATAAAACATTTCCGCCAAACTTTATTGTTAAAAGGTTCATTCACCAAACAATTCCATTACTGAACTATAAGATCAAACCCCTATTTTGTTTCCACATCACACACACACACACACACAAGTTACACTGCTGGTTTCATTTAATGAGAATGAATGAGGAGGGATATTGTTGAACTTTAAGAAGAACATTTGCTGTTTTTGGAGCATGACAGCGTCTTGCTTCATTCACTTTCACTAAATGAAAAATAGCAACACTGAAGAGAAGCAAACTCAAGGGGTTTGGAGCAAAATAAGGATGATTTTCATTTTAGAGTGAAGTCTTCCTTTAACATTCTTTGTCTTCCCATAAGATGCATACTAGGAAACAACAAGATTGCAGAAGGATTTTTAGAGAGATTAGCAGTGAAACAGTGGGAGGGATTTGTAGCGTCTGTGAGCATGGACTAAATTACAGCCCAGTGGTTCATTGAATGGACTAGTGTGCAGCCTGAGGGAGAATCTCACTCACCAGGACAATCACAGCCTGAACTGTATCCTCATTGGGCCCAATTAGCACCCTCAGCGTCACTAATGGCTGCCAAACAGTATTTTAGTCTCCAGGCTGTTGCTGACACTTCTCCTCATCTGCGTATGAAAAGGAGGCACGTTTTTCAGGGAGTTAAATATGCTTTTAGCAGCCAGGTTGTTAATTACCCATACCTTACCGCTTTAAAGCAAGACACTTCAGGCAAAATCCTTTTGAAATGTTGGCCTATTATATATTTGGCTATAATGTATTGTTTCAGACTAGAAAAAAAGAAAACATTCAAAATACACATTTAAGTATTTATTTTATTGCACTTTATCCATTTGTGTCTGTAGATTTCAATTGCAGCACATATCTTTATAGGCTGTTTTCTCAAAAACAGCTTTTCCTCCTCTACACCAACAGTGTAGTTGTATTTAAAGGCGCAATATGTAATTTTTCTGCTTTAAAAATAGCAGATATCACTATATCTATGTTATATATATTTTTATAATTTTATTAGCCTCGTTTGCCTATTTAAACATCAGGGGCAGATTTACTAAACAGGGCAAATTAGCGCTAGAACGCAATTCCATAAAAGAGTCGATGGGAGGGGAAATCCTGCAGGTGATTTACTGACAGTGCGCACACTAAAGAATAGAGACGCAGCCAAATCATTCCATAATGACCCGCGCAATCTACCAGGAGCAGCGCAAATGACCGCCTGCTTAAAGACATGCTTTTTTGGACGTTAAATAATGGCACAAATACCTGTAATTTGACTAATGCAAACGTTAGTAAATCATGTTGCTTGATTCATTTTAATACTCTCCTCCCGTAAACTCTGCATCTGTTTTGTAAAATCTGGTTATCTTTATTAAATCCTGACAGTACTATTTTAATGGCAAAATATGGTTTGCGCTGGTGCAGGCTATTAGTAAATCTGATCCTAAATTTCATAAAATTTTAATATAAAACAGTGATCGTAGTTTGTAATATTATCGACCCACTGGGAAAGTATGGTAATATCTACACTGAATAAAATTATTCATTGAATTTATTAAAAATGTTTAAGGTAAGTGACTGCAATCGATGCATTTTAGCTACATTTTTGTAAACAAATTTAGTTGACTAATTTTCAACCTAGTAGCTAAAATATATTGTTTACAACCACTACCTTAAAAAAATTTGTATATTTTTTTTTCACTGTATTGGTTACATTTTAACCCTTTTCAACTGTTGTGTCTTGCCTTAAATTTTTGCATTCTCTCCAGCTGTTAGCGGAGATGTTATCCTTGTTTAACCCAAGTTTTGATCATCGCATATGTCACAAAGCAACAAAAAAAAAAACTATATATATATATATATATATATATATGGTTATGGATCTGAAAGTCCATGATTAATCTGTTAATGTGTTGTCTGGGGTTCACTGTGAGCGTGGTAGCATGTTTTCAATAATTTACCTGTCCATACTGAATGATGTGACAGTCAAAACCAAATGGGCTATTGTAATGATAAACTTCCTAATCGTCGGGAAGAAGGAGGCGGGAACCGGCGGACAATCAAAATGAAACTTTAATTACAAAACAAACACAAAACAGCGCACCATCCCCTCACGGACGACTGGTGTGCGCAAATAAAAATAAAAACCAAAACACAACTAAAAGCCCAGGCCTGGTCCTCTCTCGTCCTTCACTGTCGTCGCTCCAGTTTTATATCCTTCCATCTCCTCCGTGGGCCTCGAGACCGGTGGGTCGAACAGGTGTAGCTCATCTCCAATCACTCCACCGGCCTCGCTCCCATGTCCCTCGGCCCCGCCCCACTCGTCACAGATATATTGTATGATTAATATTCAGCTGTTTGCAGTCACCAATGAGAAACAGGGAAAATGGACAAAAAAGCTCAACATTTCTGGGTTGACAGCATTATTGCTTAATAAGGATTAAAATCCTTGTTTTGTATGTTTTCATAAAAATCCTTAATAGAAACTTGTGGCATTGAAGTGTGTTTTTAATTGAAATGTATTGTATGATATTGTCATCTTGAAAGAGCTGATTTACTGAACTTTGAAATGTCCCTTCAGCTGCCTGTTTTGTTGGCTGTATATGTCAATAAAATGACGGATTAGATCGATAACCATCTGGCGTTCTGTTGCAGGGCGGAGATGGTGCTGGGCAACATCATAAAGAAGAAAGGATGGAGGTATGTTCATTAACAGCATACAGCTTTTCATTTCCTTCGGCTGCTTCTTATCTTGTGCTGATAACTCAGCCCAGTGCCTCAAAAATTGTGCCACTGCTACCCCAAACAGGCAGAAATATAAATTATTAAAGCCTGGCTCACCCCATAGATGTCCCATCTAGATATTGAATTATGAAACAGTTGCATGGGTGTGTTTATTGTGCAGTTGATGTCCTGGTATATGTGTGTGTGTAATGCAACACGAGCTTAAGGAGGTTCATGGTTAATAGAAGCCCTTTTGTTAAGATATTTTAATTTAAACCAGGGTGGGCTCTCACTGTTTCTGCATAATGAGATGAAGAGTAACTGAGCTCTCTGTAAGAAAGGATCTTCACGTGTGTGTGTGTGTGTGTGTGTGTGTGTGTGTGTGTGTGTGTGTGTGTGTGTGTGTGTGTGTGTGTGTGTGTGTCATATCGTGCTGCTTAGTCATCCTGCTAGTCAGTGTGCATCGATATCAGGGCACACAACCCCTCACCTCTGCAGAGACATAGCTTATTTCTGTCCTCTGTGTCTGTGTGTGGGCTTACTCACAATTTATGAGAGAAAGTGAGCTAAATCTGACAGAACTTCCATTTGAGGAAAGGATATTCTTTAAAAAAAAAACTGTAAGTGGTAGTAAATTATGTAAAAAATATGTAATCATGCAATCTTTAAAAAGTAACAGTAATCAGATTATGAGCATTTTAAAATGTAATGTAACCTACAAGTACTTAACTTCCTGGTTTCTAAATATGTAATACAGATTACATGTAACCAGATACTAGTGTTTGTGTGTATATATATATAGGTGCATCTCAAAAAAATTAGAATATCATGGAAGAGAGCTTTATTTTTTGTCATTTAATTTAAAAAAGCAAACGTTCTTATATTCTAGATTCATTGCACACAAACTGAAATATTTCAGGAGTTTTTTTACTTAAATTCTGATTGTTATGACTTATAGCTTAGGAAAATTTAAAATTCAGTATCTCAAAAGAGTATTTTCTCAAAGATCAAGCAAAAAACGATTTACAAAACATAAATGTTCAAGATCTCCAAAGCAGGTTTAATTATGCACTCAATACTTGATTGGGACTCCTTTTGCACAAATTACTGCTTCGTTGCGACGTGGCATGGAGGCGATCAGCCTGTGGCACTGCTGGGGCGTTATTGAAGCCCAGGTTGCTTTGATAGCGGCCTTCCATTCCTCTGTATTGTTTGTCAGATATTACTTATCTTCCTCTTCACAATACCCCATAGATTCTCTGTGAGATTCAAGTCAGGTGAGTTGGCTGGCCAGTTAAGCACAGTAATATCATGGTCAGCTAACCACTTGGAAGTGGATTTGGCACTGTGGGCATGGGCTAAAGTCCTGCTGCAAAATGAAATCATCATTAAGTCAGCATAAAGCTTGTCAGCAGATGGAAGCAAAAGGTGCTCCAAAATCTCCTGGTAAATGGCTGCATTGACTTTGGACTTGATAAAAATCCTACGTATGGTAACTCTCGTTCCCTGAAGGAGGGAATTGAGACGCCACATCGGTGACCAACGCAAAATGGGATATCGTTTCGATAGACCAATCTACTTTGAGTGTAAACTGTGTTGAGTGTAAAATAATTGGCATGCAATTATTGCATCCAGCTGCCACTGATCACAGCGTGAGTATAAGAAGGCAGCAGGTGCAATGCATACCAGGTTGTCGCTGAGGAGCCGAGCCAGAGACCCGGCAGCTCAACAGCGATACAGCAACCATGGCGACAGGACGTGGCGTCTCCATTCCCTCCTTCAGGGAACGAGGTTTACCATATGTAACCGAGAGGTTCCCTTTCAGCCGGTCAATCTCAAACCGACGGAAAATTGGATCCCTACCAAAGCGCCATGGGTGCTGCCCTTTCCAGTGCCCTGTGCGAGCCGCCTGCGCCCCTATTAGGTGTAGGCTGGGGCTTGGAACAAGTAGTTCCACTCACCATTGTCAAAGCACTACCTCACAGGGTGAGATTGGATAACACTGGGAAAACGTACCCGTTCCGCTTGGAACAGGAATGCTGCGGAAGCCCCATCCTTCCCGAAGGAGGTTTCGGGAGCAAATACACATATAGCATCCGTTTAGGTGTATATGAAGAAATTTGAGGTGATTAAAACCCTCTTGGGAAGGCAGAAGTCTCGCGGGGAAACACAGGCTCTAAGGCTATACCATGGACTATACACATATGAGTACCGCTTAGGTCTCAATATGGAACCCAGCCTTCCATGGTTCTCTCGGATTCATCTTGAAGGCCTGGCGCCGGACGTTCCGCAGCATCTAGCTGCCTAGGGTGATGGAGGATCTCAACAGAGTCTACAATATGGACACTCTGGAGCAGTTTAAGCAAGCCGACACTAACCGGGGCCTCTCAGTACCGGTTTGAGGTGAGAAGACAGGAGGATACCGGCTCTACACGAAGGCTATAGAACCTAGCGAACGTGTTCGGGGTTGCCCAGCCCGCAGCTCTACAAATATCTGTCAGCGAGGTGCCACGAGCCAGCGCTCAGGAGGATGCAACACTTCTAGTTAAGTGAGCTCACAACCTGAGCTGCCTGGGCACACCCTGTGCCTGATAAGCCAGGGTTATGGCATCCACAATCCAGTGGCCCATCCTCTGCTTAGAGGTGGCACTCCCCTTCTGCGGGCCTCCGTAACAGACAAAGATCTGGTCTGAGGTCCTGAAGCTTTGTGTCCGGTCTACGTGGCATCTCAATGCCCGGACGGGACAGAGCAAAGCCAAGGCTGGGTCTGCCTCCTCCAGGGGCAGCACTTGCAGGTTCACCACTTGGTCTTTGAAGGGTGTAGCGGGAACATTGGGCATATAGCCAGGCCGGGGCCTCAGGATTACCTGGGAGTCAGCCGGCCTAAACTCTAGGCACGAATTGTCGACCGAAAATGCATGCAGGTCCCGTACCCTCTTGATGGAGGCCAGTGCAAGCAGTAGCAGAGTTTTCAATGAAAGAAACTTTAGCTCAACTGAATGCAAAGGCTCAAAGGCCCTGCTATAGAGATTTAAGCACTAGAGTCAGGTCCCAAGAGGGTATAGAGGGGGGCCGGGAAGGATTTAACCTCCTTAGGAACCTGACGATGAGGTCATGCTTACCCAAAGACTTCCCATTCACGGGGTAATGGTACACTGCAATAGCGGCAACCTGCACTTTGAGGGTGGAGGGAGACAGCCTTCACTCCAGCCCTTGCTGCAGAAAGGTTCGGGGAACAGGGTCCGAGTGGGCCAATACGGCACCACTAGCAAGACTTGCTCCTCGTCCTCCCAGATATTGCACAGTGTCTGTGCGAGAAGGCTCACTGGGGGAAATGCATACTTTCGTAGGCCCCGCGGCCAGCTGTGTGCCAGTGCGTCCATGCCGAGAGTTCCCTGGGTCAGGGAGTAGAACATCTGGCAGTGATAGGTCTCTGGAGAAGCAAACAGTCCTACCTGAGTGGCTCCGACCCGTCTCCAAATCAGCTGGACCGCGAGGATTGCACGAGACAGCTCGTCGGCTGTACGGTTAAGCAGGCCCGGAATGTAAACAGCACAAAGTGACCTCAGTACCTTCCGACTCCAAAGGAGGAAGTGGCGGGCGAATTGTGACATGCGACAGGAGCGCAGACCACCTTGTCGGTTGATGTACACAATGGTCGCTGTGTTGTCTGTTCGGACCAGCACATGCTTGCCTCGTAAGTGACCTTTGAGACGGTTCAAGGCAAGGTGCACTGCTAACAACTCTAGGCAATTGATGTGCCACTGCAGCTGCAGGCCCGTCCAAACCCCTGAGACTGCATGCCCATTGTACGTGGCCCCCCAGCCAGTGGTGGAGGCATCCGTATAAACCACAACATGCCTGGAGATCTGTTCTAGGGGCACCCCTGTCCGGAGAAAAGCAAGATCTGACCACGGGGTGAGGGTATGGTGACAGGTCGGTGTAACTTGGACCAGGTGAGTGCCGCGCTTCCACGCCCTCCTCGGGACTCGGCCATAAAGCCAGTGCTGGAGCGGTCTCATATGTAACAGGCCAAGCAGTGTAAGTGCCATATGCCCCAGGAGCCTCTGAAAAAGTTTCAGTGGGACCACTGTTCTGCCCTTGAACGTATTCAAGCAGGCTAGCACCGACTGCGCACGTTCCTCTGTGAGGCATGCTGTCTGTTCGACCAAATCCAACTCAATACCGAGAAAAGAGATCCTCTGCGTCAGCGAGAGTTTACTCTTTTCCCAGTTGACCCGAAAGCCAAACAGGCTCAGGTGCCGGAGCACCAAACCCCTGTGATCGCACAACTGATCCCGAGATTGTGCTAGTATCAGCCAATCGTTTAGATAGTTGAAAATGCGTGAGTAGGGCCTTTGTTGATGCTCTGGAACCGCCCAAGTGCTGCCATCTGGTGAAGGAGGAGGATGAGTGAGGTCCGGTGCTTGGCCATCCGCAACTCTCCGTGCCCTCCTGAGACCCAGAGATGGAGAAAACTGCAAAGAAAACTTTTCTTGACAATCTTCCCAAGGCTGTGGTCATCCCTGTTGCCTGTGAACCTTTTCCTACCACACTTTTTCCTTCCAGTCAACTTTCTATTAATATATTTTGATATAGCACTCTTTGAACAGCCAGCCCTTTCAGAAATGACCTTCTGTGGCTTACCCTCCTTGTGGAGGGTGTTGATGATCATCTTCTGGACAACTGTCCAGTCAGTAGTCTTTCCCATAATTGTGGTTGCATGTTCTAAACTAGCCCAAGAGGTAACCAGTTTATACTTAAAATTAATCAAACTAATCAAGCTCAAAATTGAATATTCTATCTTTTACAGATACTGAATTTAAAATTTTCCTAAGCTGTAAGTGGTAACCATCAAAATTGAAACAAAAAAAACTCTTGAAATATTTCAGTTTGTGTACAATGAATCTAGAATATAAGAAAGTTTTTTTATTAAATTATAAAAAATAAAGATATTTTCCATGATACTAAATCTTTTTTTAGATGCACCTGTATGTATATATACATATATTTGCATTTATGTATGTTATAACAAAAATACATGAATATAAAATGTATTTATGAACCTTTACATAAAAGCAGATGTCTGTGCTATGTCCTCATTTAGGCAGCCTAAAAAATGTGTATGTGTGACCATGCATTCCTATGAAATTAAAATGGTTACTGCAAGCCATTAATCTGTTGTAATTATTTGCAACTTGATAATTAATTTTTAAAAGCTTTTCAAAAGTGTGACCTATTTTTTTGTCTTTTCTTTTTTGCAGACGCTCCAGCCTAGTCATTACAACCAAAATATTTTGGGGTGGAAAGTATGTATGTTTAACATTTATTATAAAATGAATCATGGCATTATGCGACCAATACTTCTGATTCTTTAATGTTACACTTATGAGTTAAAGGGTTAGTTCACCGAAAAATGAAAATTATGTCATTAATGACTCACCCTCATGTCGTTCCAAACCCGTAAGACCTCCGTTCATCTTAAGGAAACACAGTTTAAGATATTTTAGATTTAGTCCGAGATTTTTCTGTCCCTCCATTGAAAATCTATGTACTGTCCATGTCCAGAAAGGTAATAAAAACATCATCAAAGTAGTCCATGTGACATCAGAGGGTCAGTTAGAATTTTTTGAAGCATCAAAAATACATTTTGGTCCTAAAATTACAAAAACTACGACTTTATTCAGCATTGTCTTCTCTTCCGGGTCTGTTGTGAGCGCATTCACTGCAGTTTAGTGATATCCGGTTCGCGAACGAATAATTCGATTTAACCGGATCTTCCTGAACCAGTTCACCAAATCGAACTGAATCGTTTGAAATGGTTCGCGTCTCCAATAAGCATTAATCCACAAATGACTTAAGCTGTTAACTTTTTCAACATGGCTGACACTCCCTCTGAGTTAAAATAAACCAATATCCCAGAGTAATTAATTTAACCCTCTGGAGTCGATTAACGCGGATACGCGTTATGAGTCATTTTCTCCTGATAACCCCGAAAAGAACTTAAATTACACTTTCAGTTTTAATCATACAGATAAGAGCAATACATCAATCGAATCTGTAAAGGGTCTACTTTTTTTTGGACACAGACATAATAACAACAAAACTTTGTGCACTTATAAAATAAAGATAACAAACAAGGTGTGCTGTCTGCAGCCTTTGTCTGCGCTGATCTTCATTTACAAACACGTCATTAATATGAACTGTAACTCCGTGAATATTCAACGAAGAGACATGAGAGAGATATCTATAGAAAGCTTGACATGTCTACTTTTAAACTAAACAAGTGCCGCCGAAAACAGATATTCTGTGATAAAGTAATCTATATGAAAACAACGCGATGTCTGTTTTTCATGTCTCCCTTCATTATATCTAATGTGACCACGCCCCCGCGCTGAACGCACTATTCAGATTCAAACTGAAGCGCGCGGCTTGAATACGCCCATAACAGAAGAAAAAGCAGCAAGACTGTTCTTCAAGTTTTTATTTTACTGTTTGCTTCGCGATGAGAGGAATACGACATTATTCACCCCAAAAAGATGTCATGTGTTTGAGGATTTGAGAAATGGATTTCCTCAGAAAAAAAAGAATGAAGCACTTTATTCAGCAGAGATCATAAACATGAGTAAGTCTCTTTTTATTTATTTATATACTTGTACTATTTTTCACATATAGTGTAAACATTTTACTAGTTAGACTTTTTCCAAAGACTTTTTCCAAACTATAATTCCTGACTAAATATATAATCAAGTGAAACATTATGAAGTTTCAATAACAATATACAATACTATACCATTCAAAAGCTTGATGTAAATAATATAAATGTAACAAATAAATAACTGTAGGCTAACAAATGTAAAAACAATGCTGTTCTTTCAATTTATTCCCCCTAAAAAACCTAAAAAATATTCTCAGCTCTTTTCAACATTAATAATAATAATAATAATGATAATAATAACAACAATAAATGTTTTTTTGTAGAAAATAAGATTAAAAGGATTTCTGAAGGATTGTGTGACTGGAGTAATGATGCAAAACAATTTGTTTGAAAGTCAGCTTTGATTGTTCCTGATAAACTGTTTAACTGCTCCCCCAAGTGGATATTAATGTATGTTGTGGGGTAGTTAAATATATTCTAAATAAACTACAAACATAAAATTATATTGATTTATTTTGTCTTCACATTCTTTCTTGTAACTCCTTCCTCTCAGTGACACAGCTGACTGAACGGCTCATTATGCAGCTCATTATGCAGGCCTTTTGTCTTCTCAGGTGTAAATCACAATGATCACAAATATGACTTTTACCAACAAAAAGTGTCTTAGAAAATTTAAATCAATATATTGTTTTCTGTGAGTGAGTAAACAAGATGATTTTCACATCATTTAGAAAGAAAAATTCTAGGCTACAAGCTCCAATTCTCAAAAATCCCGGGAACCATTGTTCTTTGTGTTTTATGGCCTTATTCAAGTGATTTAACATTTTTAGTTTTTCACTAACCACGCATAACATTTTTTTTTTCTCAAAAATACAATCATGTTCATGCATGCATTTTACATATTATTATAGCCCAGTTTGTGCTGATTACAGTGAGATTAGACTTTACCCATTTAGATATTTATAAGAAACTGAAAAAAACACAAATGTCAGGGCATGATAAAACTTCTCCAGGCCCCAAAAATACCCTTAAACTCCAGAGGGTTAAAGATTGACTCGTTCTCGAGTCAAGAACCGGTTGCATCGGTTTTCGGATCACCAGTAGTGATGGGAAGTTCGATTCTTTTCTGCGAACCGGTTCTTTCGGACAGTTCGATTCAATAAACCAGTTGAAAAAAATGGTTCACCGGTTCTTTTGCGCTCAACGTAATGACGTCATTGGCGATGATAGGCCTTCATTCAAGCCTTCGGTTTACCCATGCTCATAACATTAGCACAGAATCAGTTCAGAAGCAATCACTAAAAGAACCAGTTCGGTTCAGACGCTCTGTGTGTCAGTCTGCTTCACGCTGAATCACACATGCGCAGTATCATCAGCTCTTCGGTTCTCGAATCAGACGCGTCCGACAGAAACGGTTCTTGACTCGAGAACAAGTCAATCTTTTGTTCGTTATCTGGCTCAGCTTGGTGTTTGTTTTCTCTTCACAGCAGTTCAGTCAGTGTACTGTTTGAGTAAATGAATTACTCCGGGATATTGGTTTATTTTAACTCAGAGGGAGTGTCAGTCACGTTAAAAAAGTTAACAGCTTAAGTAATTTGTGGATTAATGCTTATTGGAGACGCGAACCGTTTCAAACGATTCAGTTCGATTTGGGGAATTGGTTCAAAAAGAACCGGTTAAATAGAATCATTCGTTCGCAAACCGGATATCACTAAACTGCAGTGTTGTGAACGCGCTCACAACAGACCCGGAAGAGAAGACAATGCTTAATGAAGTCATAGTTTTTGCTATTTATGGACCAAAATGTATTTTCGATGCTTCAAAAAATTCTAACTGACCCTCTGATGTCACATGGACTACTTTGAAGATGTTTTTATTACCTTTCTGGACATGGACAGTATACCGTACACACATTTTCAATGGAGGGACAGAAAGCTCTCGGACTAAATCAAAAATATCTAAATATATAACTGTGTTCCGAAGATGAACGGAGGTCTCACGGGTTTGGAACGACATGAGGGTGAGTAATTAATGACATAATTTTAATTTTTCGGTGAACTAACCCTTTAATGTAGCTGTTGCTTTTTACTTCTGGTATATGAACACTTAAGTCTTTACAATAGAGTTATATTTTGAATTGAATAAAATATTTTGGCCTCATTTCTAATATTAAACCAAGTAATGTTTCAGCAATATAATTTACTAAAGTTGCATAATAGTACATATGCTGCTGTTTTCTAGAGCAGAGACTGAGAGAGGACTGTCAAGAAAACACATTATAGAAGGTGATTGGACCTCAAAGCATACATGTTACAGAGCAGCAGCTGACATGGACTGCTTTAAATGCCTCATTCATTCAACTAATCATGTGCTGAATTGATTCGTTACTCTTCTGTAGGATTGAAGGCATCATTGGAGAGACTGCAGTTAGAATATGTGGACGTAGTGTTTGCAAACAGACCAGACCCCAACACACCCATGGAAGGTACAACTTAATTTCATTTAATTTGCTCTAAACCTTTAAATATTAAACTCTACTATAACTCATCCTGTGCTGTTTTTGCTCCAAATTGATTCCTCAAATAATGTGTAAGCAAGATCTTTGCTATTTGCCCATTTGGCCTTTTGTAAGTTGCCAGACTGAATTAAATCTCAACCAATGTTTTCAGGAGAAAGGGTGGCTGCTCTTTAAAAAGCAAGGCAGAGATGTTATTTGATCTACTTTTATTAGCCTATCTGCCCTTTTAGAAAGTTCACAAAGTTCAATGGTTGAAACACAAACAGCTCAGGGGTCCGTAGACATCTGCTGTTCTTGTCATTAAAGAGCTTGACACTTCTATACTCTGTTTCTCTCTTGCGCTCTTAGACAGATCTCATATAGTCAAGCGAGAGCAGTAAATGACTCTGGTGTTGGTTATTAAGGATGGATCTTTTCCAGCCCTCATTTTAAGCTTTTTTTTTTTTCTTGAGCCGGTGGATATTGACCTAAAGCACAAGTTGTTTATTTTGTCTTACTCGTATTGATTCAAATTATTCAGCAAGATCCAGAAACGATTTATCATTTAAACTCCCCGCCCTTGCATTTATCGAGCTTGTTTTCTTTAGCTTGTTAGTATTTCACACGTTCACGCGTACCGACATGTTCTGATGGCAGCGTGATATGATGTATGGGGCTGTAAATGTATGTATGATCTGATTGGCAGAGACTGTGCGAGCGATGACCCATGTGATCAATCAGGGAATGGCGATGTACTGGGGAACATCACGCTGGAGTCCGATGGAAATCATGGTGAGTCAAAGTCTAACTTTTAGATGTTACACCCCTGTAATCAGCTTCAGCCGGCTGCTTTTGTTCCTGGAAAACTTGTGATGAATCTAAAGATGCTTCTGTTTAAAATAAGTGGTGTCAGTGAGACAGTCTAACCTGAAATACTGGGCGGATCAGAGATCTAAAACAGCACAGCACTGAGTCAGATGAACTGTTCACACTGACACTTTACAGTTATCATAATTTTACAAATCAGTGAAATGATAATTGTCTTATTTGTTTCTATTTAACTGAGAAAATGTATAATTTTAAGGGAAAAATAAGTTGATTTTTAATTTCATGGCATCAACACATCTCAAAAAAGTTGGGACAATGCCATGTTTACCATTGTGTGGCATCCCCTCTTCTTTTTATAACAGTCTGCAAACATCTGGGGACTGAGGAGACAAGTTGCTTAAGTTTAGGAATAGGAATGTTGTCCCATTCTTGTCTAATACAGGCTTCTAGTTGCTCAACTGTCTTAGGTCTTCTTTGATGCATCTTCCTCTTTGTGATGCGCCAAATGTTTTCTATGGGAAAAATATCTGGACTGCAGGCTGGCCATTTCAGTAACCGGATCCTTCTACTACTCAGCCATGATGTTATAATTAATGCAGTATGTGGTCTGGCATTGTCATGTTGGAAAATGCAAGGTCTTCCCTGAAAGAGACGATGTCTGGATGGGAGCATATGTTGTTATAGAACTTGGATATACCTTTCAGCATTGATGGTGCCTTTCCAGATGTGTAAGCTGCCCATGCCACACGCACTCATGCAACCCCATACCATCAGAGATGCAGGCTTCTGAACCGAGCGCTGATAAGAACTTGGGTTGTCCTTGTCCTCTTTAGTCCAGATGACATGGCGTCCCAGTTTTCCAAAAAGAACTTCAAATTTTGATTCGTCTGAACACAGAACAGTTTTCCACTTTGCCACAGTCCATTTTAAATTAGCCTTTGCCCAGAGAAAACGCCTGCGCTTCTGGATCATGTTTAGATATGGCTTCTTTTTTTACCTATAGAGTTTTAGCCGGCAACGGCGAATGGCACGGTGGATAGTGTTCACCAACAATGTTTTCTGGAAGTATTCCTGAGCCCATGTTGTGATTTCCATTACAGTAGCATTCCTGTATGTGATGCAGTGTCGTCTAAGGACCTGAAGATCACGGGCATCCAGTATGGTTTTCCGGCCTTGACCCTTACGCACAGAGATTGTTACAGATTCTTTGAATCTTTGGATGATATTATGCACTGAAGATGATGATAACTTCAAACTCTTTGCAATTTTTCTCTGAGAAACTCGTTTCTGATATTGCTCCACTATTTGTCGCAGCTTTAAAGGGGGAATTGGTGATCCTCTGCCCATCTTGACTTCTGAGAGACACTGGCACTCTGAGAGGCTCTTTTTATACCCAATCATGTTGCCACTTGTCCTAATAAGTTATTTATATTTAAATTATTTTTTGTATTTTCATTTAAGTTTAGTTAAAGCTTTAGGGCCCTATTTTAACGATCTAAACGCAAAATATAAAGCGCACGGCGCAGGTGCACTCAGGGCATGTCCATCAGGGCAATCCACTTTTGCTATTTTAACGACGAAAAAATGGTTGGCGCGACCGGGCGCATGGTCTAAACGGGTTGTCCATATTCTCTTAATGAGTAATGGGTGTTTTTTGGGCGTAACGTGCAATAAACCAATCAGAGTCTCATCTTACATTCCCTTTAAGAGCCAGTTGCACTCGTGCCATGACGGATTTGCGAACAGCGCCAGACTGAAACTAGCAAACACACTTACGCTGCGCCTTGCATCGCATTGCGCCAGGTGTATTATAGGGCCCTTAGTGTTTTTTGTGTTTAGCATTTAATTTTTATTTATTTTAGTTTTATATATAATGTTTAGATTTTTATTTTTATTTTAGTTTTTTTTTGTACAGTACATAACGTTAAACTCAATTATAATATAAAGTATAATACTAAATGTATAGACGGTTAAAAAGTCAAAAACATAAACAAACATTACTCCGCATGCGTGCTTTTGAGGCCCAAACTTAACTTCCGGTAGACTTCCGTAAAAAATCAATAACAACAGCAAAATCCCTCTAGAGTAGTTTATTTCTGATAACACAGTACATTTGGTCCGTAAATCAGACGGGCTGTTTTGAAAAAGCAAATTCATTCTCTGCCAGCAGGAGATGCTTTTGGAGTGGCAGAGATGGAGGTTTCCCCGGTAACGGCGTACACAAAGTAGTGCTTTGGTCACAAACACTGCTTTATCAGGCATTGCATGCAAGATTAAATGAAAATGACATCAAAAATATTGCAGTGGTCAGTTTTGATATTGTGACGGGCGCCGCAAATAAATCAGTACATGGGAAACACATCCCACAGCACAACATCTTGAGTCCAACTCTAACAGTCTGTGTCTGTAGTCAGAAGTTTAATTTATTTTAATTTATTTTTTTCTTTCATGGTTTTAGTTTTTGTTATCTATAATAACCTTGAGTTAAAGAACTTTCTCATGGACAAAGACATTTGTTTGTGTTTGTGAATTGTTGTCCACACGTGTGTGTGTGTGTGTGTGTGTGTGCGTGTGTGTGTGTGTGTGTGTGAGTGTGTGTGTGTGTGATATAACACATTTACAGTTGCAGTTGATAATTTACAATTTAGTTTCAATACATATGTAGTCCAGATGGACTGTTGAGGGAGTGTTGAATTTTGTCACACATTTCATCAAAAAAGAGCAGGAGAAATCCCGTTTTCCATGATTTGACCTTTTTAAGTTCAGTTTTGGCACAAGTGCTCCTGTATTCATACGTCACACCAACCTTATCATTTTGCTGGTGCTTTGTAGGAAGCGTACTCTGTGGCCCGACAGTTCAACCAGATCCCACCAATCTGCGAACAGTCAGAGTATCACATGTTCCAGAGGGAGAAGGTGGAGGTGCAGCTTCCCGAGCTCTTCCATAAGATCGGTGAGTGATGCTGCTGTTGCTCAAGCCACAGAAACACTGACCACATGCATCTTTTCAATGGGGTTTGTCCTGTCTTTTCAGGTGTGGGTGCGATGACATGGTCCCCGCTGGCCTGTGGGATAATCTCAGGGAAATACGACAGCGGGGTGCCAGCCTACTCTCGCGCCTCACTGAAGGTACTACATATCCCATGAGTCTCTCTGTCTCCTCTTCCTGGTCCTCTGGAAACATTAGTGGCCTCATACGTGATTCCTTTGTGTTTGGTGTTCTAATGTGAATGTGTTCCATGTCTTCCAGGTTCTATAGTTGGTGTTTTCCAGTAGATGTGTTTGTTGTTGATGGCATGAATCCACGTGCCTGATCTTCAACATATATTTCTTTATGTGAATGAGTTTTTCTATGGTAACTCTGAGGAGGATTGGCACTTGTTTCATTAGTGTTTCCATCTCTTTCAAGCACACTTAACCACACACAAGTGCACACTAAAAGCACCCGTTTCTCGAGCTCTATGTTGGCGTAGTCGCATGTTTTTGGCTCATTGGTGTTTTTGTGACCCATCATCTTCCTCCTGTAGTCTTGTGTCATACTGTTGATCATTCCTGATGTCTTGTTACCTCTGTGTAACGTACATGTGGATTGACACCTGACTATAACAGAACCGTGCTGGTGATCTGAACAGTGATGGGTCCGCTGGATTTGGAGACCCATGAGTGTTTAGATCACTAGACCACACTGGTCCTTTTCCACTGTTAATTCATATCTACAAATGATGGACCTGTATCTGGATTATTTATCCTGGTCTAGCACACACACAAACATGTTTTTGCTAGTCAGTACAAATGATTTACTTTAAAGTCAACATGAAGTCCAAATTTAAGATATCTATTTACATTTTTCTTATGTTTTAGGTTTTTGCTCTAGTATTTATATCTTATTTTATTAGACCTTTATTTAACTCTTTCCCTGCCAAACACAGAAGTATTAATATATATATTTAAAAAAAAAAATGTTTATTTATTTATTTTTTTAAAGTAGAAGGCCTGATCTTTATTTTATCATATTGCATGTTCAGATATTCATACAACAAAATATTTTAGGGTCATGAAATGTAAGCGGAAAATCAGCGGTGGCTGGCCATTTTTCTTCCAACGCTGGCTGGGAAAGCTAACTTTTTTAGGCTACTATAGTTAATTCCGTTTTTCTAAGACATTGCTGTTTAACAGTAATTTAGTTCTGTTTAACGTGAATTCAGTAAAGATACAACAATAATATATATTATGATATATGTTAAATTTCAATTATTAACGTTTATTCACATATTTAATATGCATATTAAATCATATTCAATAATTTCTCTTGGAAACATGACGCATTACCGAATTCAATGAGGTGCAAATGTGTTTCATGTTGACTTTAAATTGATAGTAATGTGTAATTTTTTGCTAATCAGCTTAATCAACAAGTTCATATATACCTTAAAATCATTTATACTATATTTTTACTTCAAATACAGCTTTCTCAGAAGTCACTTCAAACTGATCGTGTTTGTGAGTGTGTGAATGAGGTCTCTTTACCCCCTAAAGTTCTCCGAGCGAGTTCATCTCTGCTCCTTTGAGCTTTTGGGCGGACAGAGTCACGTGTTTAAAAACAGGCCCTCGCCCACACAGGTGCTGCTGGGTGTTACGTGTCCGAGAGCATGTGTGTGTGTAAGTGCACCGCTGTAGGCGTGGGACCCTGTTTTTGAGCAGGTGTGCTGTGTTGTTAACAGGGCTACCAGTGGTTGAAGGACAAGATCTTGAGCGAGGAGGGCCGACGCCAGCAGGCGAAGCTGAAAGAGCTGCAGGCAATCGCTGAGCGGCTGGGCTGCACGCTGCCACAGCTAGCCATCGGTACGCCTAACCCAAAGACACACTGCCGCTCTCTCTCTTTCTGTCTGTCTGTCCGTCCGTCCTGTGCCTCGCTCATCCTTTCCCCCTCTCATCCTCCCCTTCCTCAGACCG
Organism: Carassius carassius; assembly: GCF_963082965.1. Classification (NCBI taxonomy): domain Eukaryota; kingdom Metazoa; phylum Chordata; class Actinopteri; order Cypriniformes; family Cyprinidae; genus Carassius; species Carassius carassius. The sequence goes on from NC_081798.1 coordinate 18,910,422, forward strand.
CCGTAGCGGAAGCGTCTGTCCGTCTGCGGATGGCTTCACCAAACAAATGCGATTAGTTTGTGGCTGTTAATGGAAGAGTGATCCTCCCAGCATCGTATTCTTGCTTAAGTGTAGGGATAAATAGAATAGTTTAAAATTGATTTTGTATAGTGTTTTATGATGCTCAGTGTGGTATCTGAGATGGGAAGTGTTGTGTAATGCTAAATAGAGAGAATGGAGTGTAACGTTTCAAAGAAATATGTGCTGTCCGATCTAGAGCGAAGGCTTTTATAAGGACTGCGACGTTTTGATTTAAGTACATCCTTTTAAAGTACTGTAATCTAATCTTGAGAGCTGAGAGCTTGTGATCACGGTCTGCTCCACAGCGTAATAGTCCCGTTAAAGGCAAAGCCATTAGATTTAGACACTCAAAGCCTGTGTTACATGATATATTATTTATTTTTGTCTGAAATGTAACAAAAACATAATTTACGTATCAGACAACTATGTGGTATACTCTTATGCTTATTATTAAATATTGAATTAATTATTAAAAAAATATATTTATTTTTGTATGAATTACTTGTATTAGTAATTGTTTTATCAAAATGTATATATTAAAAATAAACTAGAAACTGTATGATCATTATTATAATTATTATTATTTTATTTATATTTATTTATAACAAATAATCAAAAAAAAAAATTATTTGTACAAATTATGTGGGATTTTAGTAATTATCTCATCAAAATCATGAATTTAAAAAAAGAAATTGTTTTATTGTATTCTAAGTAATTATTTTCATAAAAATGTTTATAACGAATATTTCTAAAAAGTTTTTTTTTTTTTGTAATCATTCAATCAAAATAATTATTAATAAAACAAAAAATAACTAAATAAATAAAATAAAAAGTCTGGCATTTGTGCAAAAACACTGTCCCACAGGTCCCACTCTGTATTTTTGAATTACTGCGTGTTTCTTCATCGCTCTCACTGACTTAAATTGTGACTTGAAGCAGTCCTGCTCAATCGTAACCCCACAAATGTGTCTCCCGTGGTATAAATGGTATAGCAGCACACATTACTGTTTTCATACAGTCTATACTGCCGTTACAGCACCCACCCCAGTCTGATACTCTTCATAAGTCAGATCCATAAAATTTCAGGAATTACCTCTCAACCTCACAAAAGTCATACATTGGCATCGTGTACGTGACACCACACCTCCTGTGATTCATCGACTGCAGGACGCTGGGGAATAAAAACCTTGACAGGACATTAATCCCTAAATCACGTCCCCTTCCCTCACCTGTCCTGTAATGCAGTCGCACATTACATTTCACACCTCATTAGTTGGTTGCCAGCCCCACCCAGGCTGTGCAGATCCCTCTTCCCCCGCACAAGTGTGGCCAATCGATTCCCAGCACAGCCTTTACACCACCGCCAGGGTGTTTAAAGATAGTGCTGTGGGTCAGATCTGCTGTCAGGGTTAATGAACTGCGCACGCATAGTAATGGACAGATGATTCTGAGGGATGACATCATAGTGTGTTATTGACAGTGGCTGTCAATTATTAATAAAGTAGCTTAACTTCAGTGAAGCTTCTCTTTTGATAAAGTTGTTGCAGTAAGTTACTAACAAAAGGAGCTAAGTACACTGACATTTTTGAAGAAATACTTAAAGATGGAAATAATTAAAAACAGTATGTTTACTACTATAGGAAAAAAAGAGTATTTTAAATATATATACACATAAACGCACACACACACACACACACACACACACAAGACAAAGTACTTGTAATTAAATTACTTTTTTTTTTTAAACTCATAATCAGACTACAGCTGCTTTTTTTATTGATTACTCGATTACATATTTACACAATAATATTTTTACATTTTCCTTTCTAAGTTGCCTACATAACATACAGGTACACAAAATATTTAATTTGTTAGAAAGTGTTTTATTTTGACTATTTATTTTAACATAATTTTAATTTGAGATTTTTTTTTATAATTTAATTATTAGCTTTTTATTAAACCCATATATTATAATTTTGTCAAATTATGCAGGGGCAGTTTTATTAAACTTGAGACGCTTTACGGTTTTACTTTTAATAATAGCCCTAGTTTAATAACCCTGATTAAAATGAACAATCAGAGTGAATCAGTTCACTCATTCATTTTTGCCTCAACTCACTGATGTGCAATCAATTGTGACATAAAACTAACGTAGTGCTTTGTCAAATTATACCACAAAAAATATACTAGAAATGTAGTAATACAAAAAATAGTAAAATCACTACATTTAGTTTCTCCCCAACACTAGTTATTGATTTTCCTTTGTTACAGTTTCGGTGTGATTGTATTCCATATGCACTGCCCTTCTCTCTCTCTGTGTGTGTGTGTGTGTGTGTGTGTGTGTGTGTGTGTGTGTGTGTGTGTGTGTGTGTGTGTGTGTGTGTGTGTGTGTGTGTGTGTGTGTGCGTGCTTGCGTGTGTTCAGACAAAGCATTCTGTTAGGCGTAAAGTTCTAAAATCTATTAAAATCTGCTGTGGATTTACCCAGAACATCGGGGCTTAATGTTTCATATCATTTGCAGTGTTTGACACAGTGTTGCCTTGAAAAATATTTGCACGCTTCCAAATGGCCATCGGATTACAGGCACACACACACACACACACACACACACATATAGCAGTACAGTAAACACTGCAGTGCCAACACACCGTGCCACAGATGCCGCACACACACTCACACGCACGCAAACAAACTCCCAGGAGGGGTTCAAATCCCCACAGAGTTTCCTTCCTGTCTGTGTGTGACGGCGGTGTTGCATGAACCGTGTTTAGGGAACCGCAGCGGTCAGCATGGCTCCTCTTCACCTCCTCTGCACTCCTGCAGATATCACTCGTCTTCCTGCAAAGAATAAAAAGCTCGCGCAGCTCTGATTTTGAGCTCGCTCAGTGTGTCCTGGTGCTGGGAGCCATGGTAACAGAGTGGTCTGGCAGCTGCTGTGTGTTAAGTGAGATGCTTCAGTGTATGTAGGAGTGGAAGAAGTAGCTGCTTTCATTTCAGAAATGCCTTAATTTGTATATACATATACATGTTTTGTTTTAAATAGAACATGTATGTTCTTGTGATGGATGGGTTTTACTGTAAGAGTGTGTCATGTGTTGTGTATGATGTTATTTATGCTGTATGTTCAACATATTTGCTGCTCGTCTCCAGCATGGTGCCTGAGAAATGAAGGTGTGAGCTCTGTGCTCCTTGGAGCCTCCAGCACGGATCAGCTCATGGAGAATATAGGAGCAATACAGGTGAGAATGCATGTGGAAAGTGTCAATCAAATGCTAAGCCCCATCTTAAAATCATTATTGACCAATCTCAGTGTTGCTGCCATATAGAGTGCTCCAGTTTCATTGGCCTTCGGATCGTTGCAGAAAATTAGCTCTGTGACCAACAGAAGTTAATTCTTTCTGGGAATTTTAACATTTGGAAACTTTCCATGGGACTTAACGTGAATTTTAAGTTTTGATCACCTGCACAGATCATTTGTAGAACACTGCACAATAGAGCCGGTCTATTAAAGCCACACTACTGTATTTGAGCCCAACAAACAACATCCAGTCAAGTTAGTTTTGATTATATTAATAGGGTTAATATGTTTGATCTATGGTATTGATATTTGACTCGCAAATACTAAATCTCAATATTTATATACAGTAGCTAGCTAGGCAGTAAACCATTAGTTTTTTTTTTTTTTTCAGTTACAATTTTTCTGTATCCTGTTTTAATTTTTCTAGACTCTGCATGTCTAATTGAAGACTGAGTAAAAAAAAAAATTACATTTTAAGGCTCTATGCAATATGTTTTATTTTCTTTCTTAAATTCCGTTTTATTTTTTCGTCTGCATCGTTTATTCACACAGAGACATGCAGAACATGCAGGATTCATTGGTATGTTTGTGTCTTAGTATCAGTGTTGAGGAGTAACTAGTTACATGTAACGGCGTTACGTAATTTAATTACAAAATAAATGTAACAGTAATTAGTTACAGTTACTAAGAAAAAATGAGTAATTAAATTACAGTTACTTATGAAAATTGTAACGATTACAAAGAGGATTACATTTGAATATTTACACACATCCACATACAGCTTATTTCTTTCCCAAATTGCACTAAGACATATGGCCCATAATCTCCGAGACGGGGAAAACACATCGTAGAATCCAGTCATAAAAATGGAATTCAGCCTATAACGCGGACGCAATATGCCACATTTTGGACGAATAAATCAAAAGTAGGTCAGTACACTTGAATCAAAACCCGATATGGACTGATGTCTGTGAATATTAAGCCGCAAAAAGACTGAATATGAATCCTGCACGTTCTGCGTGTCTGTGGAAATCAGGCGCTGACTGGACATCGGGAGAACCGGGACTATTCCCGGTGGCCTGGCAGACGATTTGGCCTTCTACTTTAATATTGTTATTGTATAATTGCAGGCCGAATATACTAAAGCGATTATTTCCGAATCCGCCATTCGATAATTAAATCTCTAATAAATCATGAATCGGTTAGTCGTGACTGGCAATGGTTGGGCTCGCGCGCTCTCCGCGCCTCCGCCGAACGGTTTGGATCAGACTCCGAGTAATCAATGCGAGAGAGAGAGACCGGAGTGAACTGTGTAAGCGCACAGCTGGAGCAGAGAAGCGACACTTCTGTTCAGGGTTTCAGGTGCAGGTCAGTTTCATCTGTAAATATGCTAATGTAGTTTTGTCTTTGTTTACTTAGTCAAGCAGCAGCAGCACATTGCTCACAATCACTCAAAATACTGTATAAACGACGTCATTATTATCTATTGTAATGTTACAGTAGTAAGTTAGCAGACAAATCATCATATTTTATCATAGGTTTAGGGGGAGCTAGTGCAGACAAAAACACAACCCTTAGGAAAATTAATGTAGCCTATGGTATGGCACTAACCGTGGTTTAACTATGGAATTTGTAGTAAAAATAAGTACAAGTGGTAATTCATTTGCCAAAAAAACTAAATTGCACTTACAAAACATGGTTAAGTCAAATAAAAATCTTCAGTAGGCCTATTAAAGTCATGAGAGAGATGGATGGATAATGGAAGTGAAGGTGCAGTTCAGGAAAGAACTCTTAATTACGTTGCAAGTCCCCCAACCTAAGGATTCAAATCTTTTTCATGTCAGGTCCAAAAAAAAAATAGGGTTGTCCATGTTTCAGAATGGGTTGTGGGTGTATGAGTGTGAGATTTCCCAGCCTATTTTTTTCCCAGTCCGCCCCTCATGGAAATTAATCTAGAACAGTCACTTCATGAGCATTTTTTACTTATTTTGAGAAACTATCATCATATCATATACAAAGAGACAGCAGTGTTTCAAAAAGACACCAATGTTTCAGGAGTTTAGTACACAAAATAGGACACATGCTTATTAGATAACCGTATTTGAGTTGATGTATATGCTTTTATTTTTTTATTAACTATTTTTCTCCAAACCATTGTTAGATGCAGTTAGATGCCTGTAGTTATGCAAAGATTTGGTTTCAAAAACAGTATCTATAAACTATTTCTTTTGATTTTAAATCTGCTTTGAACTTCAGATCAATCTCTAAGTAAAAGGCACTACTAAAGTCTGATTGTATGGTGGATGTGTTCAAATGTGATCATCTTAATTCAGGTGAAGAAGGATGGTGAAAGTCTGACAGTATTGAGCACTACTTTAAGGTTAAACCTGCATGGTGTAAAATTGTTGAAGATGATTAACAGTTGCAAATTAACATTCATTAGAAATTTATAAAAGTAATCAAAATGTACTCAAAAGTAATTAGTTACATTACTTTATTAAAGTAATTAAAAAAGTTACACTACTATTACATTTTAAATAGGGTAACTTGTAATCTGTAACCTATTACATTTCCAAAGTAACCTTCCCAACACTGCTTAGTATTCACAAACACTAGTCCATATCTCCTTTTCATTTAGGTATACTGACCTACTTATGTATCCATCCAAAATTTGGCAAAGTCTATGTCATTCTGCGTTATACAGTTAATTCCGTTTTAATGACTTGATTCTGCTATTCCATCCACATTTGTATGCTAAATGTAATCTTGCTCACGTTTTCATTGAGAATTTAATAGGCTAGCTTTCATGGTGCTAACTAGCTCAGCTGGAATACTGTTTCTTCTGCCTTCTGCGGGCCAGTTTTGTGTTATCATACGAGAATGTAGGATATAGTTTGATGTAACACACTGATTTGGGAGATGTCTTCAGTTGTCAAATATGTCTACCGTTCTAGAATTATTCCAGTTGCAGTATTTCCAAAATTCCCCAGCGTAACTTCCCATGGAAAGTTTCACCTCTTTGCAACACATTTTCTTGCATATTTCATTCATTTTATTAATCTTCAGAAATTCACACAACTTGAATGAATTTTGAAACCCTTAATTGTTACAGAAGTAAAAAGCTAAACATACAGTAAGGCTATAAATGAACTACACCAGAGTCACATGACTTCTGGCTTTATATTCATTTTTTTTCTTTTCTTTTTTCTGAAAAGAAAAAAAAACAAGGCTCTATTACTTGATGTATTTGATGTTGTAGAATAGCTTGTGTTCATCACAGACCTTATTTGAAGCATTTAACTAAAAACCCATTGACTTGAGCACGGTGGGACCAGAGGAGCTTATTTTGGATACACCATCCCTACAGCACTCTATTATTAGACATTAAAAGATATTTGTAACTGAAAGTTATCCTAAACCCAACATAAACCATTGCCTAGCACTTAATAGTGATAGAAGGTACCTATATTTTGATATTTCTTGCACAAATATTTTAGTTAATGGCTATCAAATGAGTCTTTTCTGTGCTTAGCTGGCTGTGAGAAGCATTTGCATCCATTCTGATTCAAATTCTCTGCCATTTTAATCATGTTACGGCAGTTTAACAATATAATGATGTGCTTTCCAGTCTCATAAGTATAATCCATTAGATTTTGATCACTTTATGAGACCATTTTACAGCAAATCATGCTGCTCACAGAAATCTCTGTTCCTATGGGACGTTCTGTGAAGCTGTAAAGTCTGTCTGAGCAGGTGGGCGGAGCTTAGCCAAGGGTCAATTGCTGGTTTTGAATATATATATATATATATATATATATATATATATATATATATATATGTATATATATATATATATATATATATGTATATATATATATATATATATATATGTATATATATATATATATATATATATATATGTATATATATATATATATATATATATATATATATATATATATATGTATATATATATATATATATATATGTATATATATATATATATATATATATATGTATATATATACAGTGTTGGGGAGTAACTAGTTACATGTAACGGCATTACGTAATTTAATTACAAAATTATTGTAACTGTAATTAGTTACAGTTACTAAGAAAAAATGAGTAATTAAATTACAGTTACTTATGAAATTTTTTACGATTACAAAGGGGATTACATTTGAATATTTACACACATCCACATACAGATTTAACTGATTTCTTTCCCAAATTGCACTGACTATTCTGAGACATACCGCCCTAATAATTTCCGGGATGCGGAAATACAGTCTGGTTCGTAGAATCCAGTCATAAAAACGGAATGCCTAACGCGGAAGGAATATGCCACATTTTGGATGACTATATCAAAAGTAGGTCAGTACACTTGAATCAAAACATGACATCGACTAGTGTCTGTGAATATAAAGCCCCAAAAATGCAATATATGACTTGCACATTCTGCCTGTCTGTGGAAATCAGGCGCGGACTGGACACCGGGAGAACCGGGACAATTCCCGGTGGCCTGGCAGACAATTTTGCCCCACTATTTAATATCATTATTGTATAATTGCCTGCCGAATGTACTAAATTGCGAATCCGCCATTTGATAATTGAATCTCTAATAAGTCATGAATTGTTAGTCATGACTCGTGCGCTCTCCGCGCCTCCGCCAAACGGTTTGGATCAGACTCAGAGTAATCAATGCGAGAGAGAGAGAGAGACTGACTAGAGTGGACTGCTGGAGCAGAGAAGCAGAACTCCTGTTCTGGGTTTCATCTGTAAAGATGCTTTTTTGTCTTTGTTTTTTTATTTATTTAATCAAGCAGCAGCACGTTGCTCATCAGTCATCACTCAAAATACTATATAAAGGACATCATTATTATCTGTTGTAATGTTACAGTAGTAATTTAGCTGAAAAAAAATTCAGATTATTTTTTATAGGTTTAGGGGGAGCTACGACAGACAACAACACAACCCTTATGAAAATTAACATTTTAATATTTAACTATAAATCCAGAGAAAATGGTTACTATTGTTTAACTGTGATAACCAAAAATGTAAAATTATTTTACAAATGTATTTATTTAAAAATAAATACAAATCCATTTGCAAAAAAACAAGGTTATTTTACTTTTATATAGGCTAATAAAAGCATGGTAATTTTTTGTAAGGGAAAAACATGATTCGTGTACAGTATTAGGATTTTTCTATAAAGATATTGTAGTATTGTATTATAAAGTATAGTTTTGTTCAATCTTGAGTATTAAAGTCATGAGAGAGATGGATAACAGGGCAAAATAAAGAGACTGAAGAGAAAAATGGAAGTGAAGGTGCAGTTCGGGAGAGAACTTTTAATTATTTTGCATGTCCCCAAATTAAAGATTTAAACCTTTTTTATGTCAGGTCCATACAAAAATAGTTTTTTTAAATTAATGGCAAAGACATGGTTTCATTTACTACACATAGTCCTGCCTCAGTATAGGAGTACACGAGCACATAAACATAATTTCTAGAACTGCTCTGTGTCACTTCATGTGCATTTTACTTATTTTGAGAAAACTATCATCATATACAAAGAGACAGCAGTTTAAAAAAAACACCAATGTTTCAGGAGTTTATTACACAGAATACGTCACATGCTTATTAGATAACTGTATTTAAGTTGATGTATATGCTTTTATTTATTATTCTTTAATTTTTACAAATTTAGAAAGTAATCAAAAAGTACTCAAAAGTAATTAGTTACATTACTTTAATAAAGTAATTGAAAAAGTTACACTACTATTACATTTTAAACAGGGTAACTTGTAATCTGTAACCTATTACATTTCCAAAGTTACCTTCCCAACACTGTATATATATATATATATATATATATATATATATATATATATATATATATTATTGCTGTCAAATGATTAATCGCATCCAAAATAAAAGTTTTTGTTTACATAATATCTGTATGTGTATATTTATTATGTATATAGAAATACACACAAATACAGTATATATTTCAGAAAAAGTGGTTGTTTCTATATTAAATTATAAACATAATGATTTATTTAAATATAGACATGTAAATGCATGTAAAAATTTTCAAAATATACTGTATGTTTGTGTATTTATACATACATAATAAATATACACAGAACACACACATATTATGTAAATAAAAACGTACTTTTTTATGCAATTAATCGTTTGACTGCACTAAAATGTGTGTGTGTGTGTGTGTGTGTGTGTGTGTGTGTGTGTGTGTGTGTGTGTGTGTGTGTGTGTATTTTGGTTGTATATTTAGGTTGTAATCACATTCATGAATAACCTGGATATATAAATATTAAAAATATATATTATAAATATAAAAATATTAGGAGGATATTAGTGAATTTGAATTAAAACTGTTAATTCATTAAATCTCTTTTTTTTTTTTTTGTGCACGTTTACATAAGAGAACCACTTTGTAAGATACACTTTGTAACACCTGATTGAGAGCTGTATATAAACATGGAATCCAGACTCAGTTTGCAGCTCTTTTGGCAGGTTCTTCCAAAGTTATCCTCCTCCATCGTCCACGAGGTGGACAGTATCCTGGGCAACAAACCCTACAGTAAAAAGGACTACCGCTCCTAGTGTGGGACCGGACGGGACCAGATGCTCCACACCCACCTTTGCCTGATCCTCCGTTCGCTTCAGCTTTTACTGAATGAGTACCGGCCGCATGAGACGGGCAAGCACCCACAAACCCTGGAGAGCAAGACTTTTAGAACACAAAGGGCAAGAAACGTGAAAAAAAAAAAAAAAAAAAAAAAAAAGACACATCACTGACTGAGGGGTTGACATTCAGGATAGAGAGCAATGCATTGAAGATATGTGCTTATGGATTCTTCTGTATGAGTGCTTTAAACCAGATCATTAGGGTAATTCAGAACAGAATGAAAAATAATATGCTTAAAAAAATGTTTTTTTTTAAATAACATGCTTGCTTGATTAATGGAAATATAAAGTTTTTCTCTTTTTTTTTTCGTATTGAATGCATAAATGGAGCTCAAGCTGAAATAGGTGATCCATAGCCACTCATGTGATCCATCTGGGTTTGCACACATCGTTCACGTCATCGAGGTGTCCTGCCCCAGAACTCTTCACTGTGTCGTCTGCGTTACATATGCAAATGCCCCCCTTTCGCAGGCAAACCAATAAGCACTTTAAGAGAACAACAGAGGGAGTGGCTTTGTGAAAACTGATTTAAAAGCAGCTCCTCTAGTGTAGAACGGGGCAAAAATCAATGGCTTTTCCTGATTCTGCACAGGGCATTGCTTCGTCTCTGTGTCCGCTCCTCACTGTTTAGCCTCAAAAACGGCCCTGGCTTCTCGCATGTCATTGCTTTGCTAACAGGGCCGCCAGAGATCACTCCATCAGATGTCTGTGTGATTGCTGAAGATCACTGCAAACTGAGGGCCATGAGCCTCGGAGGTCTTCCATCCACAGTATCCTGCTCCCAGCACACGTTTAGTGCTCTGAAACTACAGTTACACGCTGAGTTATTAGAGTTTAAGTGTAGATCCATTATCTGAAGTACTATTGAGATAAGCATGCTTTTGAAGTATTTAATGTGATTACTGCAACATTTTACATCTGAAGAGTGAATGTTAAGAAATTTCAAAACATGTTCTGGTCATATTTCACCCCTGAATCAATATCTATATAAAATATAATAAATACAAAATAATGTTATTTTTTATTTTAGGACCATTACAACTGATTTATTCATTTAGCTGTGACAATTTCCATGATAATTAAGTTCATTTCTGGCATTTCATATTACTGTAAGGTGTGTGTGTGTGTGTGTGTGTGTGTGTGTGTGTGTGTGTGTGTGTGTGTGTGTGTGTGTCCTGCTAATATTTGTAATTGTGTTTTTTTTTCAGTCCAGACACAATGCATTACAGTATTATGACTTTTTTTTTAAGTAAAAGAAATTTAAAAAAAGAAAGTGAGAGAAAAATAATCATTCTTTAGTGGAAATAATTATCACATAATGTAAAAAAAAGAAAAAAGGTCCTAAAAATATATAAGATATTCCATATAAAGATAATTATTTTTTTAAGACCATTAAAAGTTTTTTCTTTTTCTTTTTTTTTGCTTATTTTGACTTGTGACCATAATTCAGCACATTTTTCCTACAAATTGTGTTTAATATTATTTATATATATATATATATATGTGTGTGTGTGTGTAACAGTATTATACTGTGTAACAGTATTAATAAAAACCTTGTTGGTCCTAAAATATTGATTTTAGGGTGAAATATCAGATTTGATAAAAAATATATTGATTATTAGCAACACATAGACACATGGGGTGGTGATAGCCCAATGGTTATAAATAATGGGCTGCTAACACAAAATTTGCAGATTTGATCGATAGATCAATAGAGGCGACACGCTTCTGCTTTATCATCTTGTGATTGGACGTCTATTAGTAGCAAAAACAGTGTAGCTGGGGCCAGCAGAACTCCAGCCCTCCACAGCACAGCAGATGTTCCTAGCCAATAAGAAAGCAGACTGTTTAAACAGCATTCTCTCACCCGCCCAAAAGGAGCAAAGGCCTGTCTGTGTCAGCAGCTCAGGGACTGCGCTAGAATCTCTATGTCTGCCTGTGTTCATGTGTGTGTGCGTGAAATACACTGTATGCTGTTCCTTCATCTCATTTCTGGACACTGGGCATTTCTTCTATATGTACCGGTGATGATACGTGTGGCTGAAGCCAAAGATATATCCCACATCCCGTCAGTAACGTGACTCCCGTGTCCTCTTTCCCACGGAGAGACAATGGCTCATTTAGCAGCTTGTATATGTGCATCTTTCTTCACTTTGTATATTCACTCTGCGCTCTAGAAATAGAAGTACATATATATACATACTTAGTGCAAGTATACATAGTGCAGCCGGTATGAATGATAAGCAGTCTTTAGAAGTTTTTTTTTAATGGAGGTTGGTCTCTAGAAGTTGATCAATAAGATAGTAATGAAAATCAAACCGTCCCTGATCAAGCACAAGGGGATTGCATGAGGTTCATTTGGAAAGCATGCTGCGGGATCCATGCGCTCACTGCTCTTTTAGCACATTAAATGCACAATTCATATCCGATAATGTTGGCGAGACTGACATTTTTGTACAATTCTGAAAAGATGAGCTTGCTGTTCTTCGTGGTAGTGTTTAAAAATACTCTAAAGATCAGAATCAAAGGTATGGGAGTTAAATTTGACTTCGTATAACAACTCTATTCATGACTTCGATCAGCTGTAAACAGTTGAATGTTTTAGTTTGGTGTCAGTTCATCTCATCTGTGTGTGTGTGTGTGTGTGTGTGTGTGTGTGTGTGTCTGAAGAGCGTTTGGAGCCACGTACATTTCCTGATTATAATAACCATGCAGTTACTCCTAAGAGTCTCTGAACGATTTGCACTTTATTTGTTTGGCAGTTGCTTATTTGGAGATAATTCATTTACATTTATAGTGTTAATGTTTTTTTTTTACTTTTCCCCCTTTAAAGGAATGTATTAGGTTCAGGTCAATTCATGTCATAATTTAAAATAAACCAATGATGTTGTTAACAGTGATGTACCTAAAACAGAAACATTCTTTTAAAAGCAGAGATGTGCAGCTATGTGACGATCTTTGAGTATTCTGTGACATTTAAAAAAATGTGCAGTTTTTTTATTTTTATTGCATTGCAGTAATGAGAATCTGTGGGAAAATGTACTTAATTTTCATGGAGATAGGCTAATGTCACAACTAATCATCCTAGAAAAATAGGCTTTGGTTATTTCATGCTAAATGTAACAGATTTTACGGTCAAAATATCTTCTGGAAATTGCTTTGTGAAATTCACCCTGTAAGACAAATAAATAAAATCAAAGAATTAATTAAAATATATATATATAATAAAAGAGAGAGTGAGAGAGAGCAAAAGAAACAATAAGTTGTAGCCAAATGCTTGCAAATAAATAAAATAAAATGAATTCATTCTTGATTTAAAAAAGAGAGAAACAATAAGTGATATAGCCAAATGCTTACAAATAAATAAAACATTAAATAATTGTTAAAAAAAAATAAAGTAGCAAAATACTTACAAATAAATAGACAAATTCAGAAAAAAAACAATTGATGATAGATTGATAAAAATAAAAAAGTGATTGCCAAATGCTTACAAATGTGTCAGACATATTTATGAATTTTTTTTATCATGCTAGTATAATGATGAAAACAAAACAAATGATATTTTAATAGTTTGGAGCATTGCAAATTCCTTACCGTCACCAAGTGTTTTTCTGTTTGTAATGTCCATAGAGCTTCAGTTATACTGACTCTGAAACGTTCCTTTATATTTCATTGTTGTACATTGAAATATCCTCCAGATGAAATGGCATCACCGCAGTGAGTTTGAGAACGAATGTGAGCAGTAGATTTGTGATCAGAGGCAGTTATTAGTTTGGTTTCAGTGTTGAGATTCCTCTTGACTGGACTCGTGTTTTATTTCATCAGTGTTGTCCCTCGTCAGTGTGTTTCTGCAATCATTGACTGCTTTGATAGAGTCGGAAACGTTCAGTGAATATCATTGACTGGTTTTCCAAGCCTCCGAGCAGTTTGGCTGGATTTTTATGAGAGACCTTTAAAGAAAACAGGGAAAAGTCTAATAGTTATTAAATCTGTAATTATCAATCCAGATTTGACAGATATGAAGAGTATCGTTTTCAAGTACCATACTTTAATTCCCGAGGAGATTATTTTTCATGTTTAATATTTTGCAAAGATACAGACAAACATGATTTTATTTTTTTACCATTCTTTGTTGCCCTTCACCGGAACTGACCTGATGATGATGACAAAGATTACAAAGAGCAATTATTTGCACTGAATATGCATTTTGGAGAATTCTGTGAACTGTATACAATGGCAAGCTACATTTCCACGCTTTGTGGAGAAATACTGTATGTGGAGTCAGATATATCTGTATATAGTTTGACCTTTGTACATATCTATACATACGAGTATTCATGCTCCTGATCACTCCAGCCTTTGGTTCTTTTATTTTCATCGAGAGGCATTTGCTGACTGCATCGTGCTTGAATCTGAATAAAGACATGTACAGCGCCAGTATCTATGAAATGACGACTATAAAACATTGAAAATGAAAAAAAAACTGCTGTTTGTGTCTTTGGTTGTGTCAGAAATGCATTAATGGAGTTGAAGCTGCAGTATTTCTATCGCTATTTTGGTTTTCTGTGCTGGTATTACCATTTTTACATGTAATCTGGATCATATAATCAGATTCCAAAACTAAGCACTCATATTTATATTACATTTTAAAATACTCATAATCAGACTACGCTTTATTGATTCATGATTACAAACAAGAGCAATAAACCATTCATAATGTAGTGATTGTTATTATTGCTTATATATACATTTTACTATTATTTTATCTTAAGAAAATAAGATGATAATCTAAGAAAATAACAGTTGACATTTATTCTAAAGAATGTTTTACAAATACAGCCCCTGGATAAAAAAATAAAATAAAAAAAATAAGACACCTTTTGCCGAATTAAAAATATAGTGCACAGCTGCTGTTTGAAATATTTCACACATGCTTTAAAAAAACAATTATTATTCCAGGGTGGCACAAGTAAAAACTTTTTCAACAGGTTCACATATTAAAGAGTTTGCAAAACATTTACAATTGCATATTTTACAAAACATAAATAAATTCAAACTTTATGCAAAACGACCAAAAGCATGAAAAATGTTTTTTCTTCTAATATTAACATATACAGGCCCTCCTTTAATAAAAGGCCATCATAGCACCTACTGCGAAACATCATTTCATGTAATTTCATATAACACCGATGTTTCTTTATCAAACGTTACAGTCTGTCAAAGAGGTAAAACAAATACAGCTCGTGTTCAGCTACTGATTCTGTGAAATTAGTAAAAACCTGGGACTTATAAAACACAATCCAGCAGCATAAACAAAGAGTTATGAAATCCAAAGGCACTTTTTTCTTGTCGAGTCAAAAGTGAATCTGGCAACAGTACTGAAACACAGACAACATGAAAATCCCCTGAAAGCGTGATGAAGGATGGAGTCTGAGCTGTGAGGAGTAAAGTGCATCTGTGTGTTTGTGTCCCGCCGCAGCGGCTCAGCTGGGACTGATTCTCCTCTAGACCTCGTGAGGGACACCTAAAAAAATACAATTACAACCTCTGAAATCACATTATATCACATCACACGTATGTATTACAGTTGACTAAAACTGAACCTGAAGCCATTAAAAGCAGTTACTACTTTAAAATACTTGTTAACTGAAATAAAATATTAATAAAATTAAACACTTCATTAGCTAAGTTAACTAAAACTGCAATAACTATAAAAATGGACTTAAGAGAAAAAAAAATTGCTAAATGTGATAAAAACAACTACTAAAAAATGGATTCATATGCACTAATAAATAGATTTAGCTCTAAGTTTGTAGTGTTTTTCTTCATCTCGAGCAGGTTTACGTTGTGAGCATGTGAGGCCGATCCATCCACTCAGACACAGGCATCGTCCGTTCCTGCGGTCGCACAGAGAGCCGTTCTCACAGTCGCAGCTGAGTGCACAGTCAGGTCCGAACCGCATCACACTGCAGTCTGACACACACACACACATCACACACACAGTCATAAAGACATCATCATCATGAGCGTGCAGCGGTGTCCCTGCACTCACCGCTGTCACACCGGACGCCCGTCTTTCCTGAGGCACAGATACACCTGCCGCTCACCGGGTCACACGCGGTGTCCTCCGCACAGTCACATGACCGAGAGCAGTTCACACCAAACCTGCCCTGCTCACATTCTGAAGGACAAAAAGAGCGCTTTGATTTGGTGCTTTTTGTTTAATGCTTATTTTATTTCAAGTAACGAAAAATCTGTTTAAGGTTTTAATTAATTTTAGTGCTTTAACATAAAATTAACCATAATAAGAAATGTTTCCTTGGCTAAAAGCAGAAATAAAACGAGCTGAAATGTGTTTTATTATTATTATGATTATTATTAGTATTTATTAAGTATTATATTTAATTATACATTAAAAACAATAATTATACTGTATTGTTATTATTGTACATATTGTGTTGCTAGTATTATTAAATATATTAAATACAAATATTTTTTAATCTTTAGTTCTAATGTTTGCATATACGTTTTAATTTAGTTCTCTCTCTGTGTGTGTGTGTGTGTGTGTATGTGTGTATATATATATACTGTACATGTGTGTGTGTGTGTGTATACATACATATTTGCATTGCAAAAATAAAAAGTTTGCAGTTTTTTTTATATTTTCCTTTAGCTATTAGCTAATGTTTATTGTATGTTTATCTCAAATAATGGCTTTATGGTTTTAGTTATATAGTTAAGATAACAATAATATGTGACCCTGGAGCACAAAACCAGTCTTAAGTCGCTGGGATGTATTTGTAGCAATAGCCAAAAAAACATTGTGTGCGTCAATACTATCGATTTTTATATTATTCCGAAACTTATTAGGATATTAAGTAAAGATCGTTTCCTGAAGATATTTTGTACATTTCCTACTGTAAATATATCAAAACATTTTTTGATTAGTAAAATGCATTCCTAAGAATTCATTTGGACAACTTTAAAGGTGATTTTCTCAGTATTTTGAACTTTTTGCTCCCTCAGATTCCAGATTTTCAAATAGTTGTATCTCGGCCAAATATTGTCCGCTCCTAATAAACCACACATCAATGGAAAGCTTATTTATTGATAAAAATCGACCCTTATGACTGGTTTTGTGGTCCAGGGACACACGTTAAATACATGATGCAACTGATTTGACTAAAGTATTATGTGTAAAGGCTTAATATGTGCACATCTTCATGAAATATACATCAATTCTTAAGAAAATGAATTTCAACAATCAGGAATTGACTTACGGTTTAAAAAATTATACTTAGGAAAAGAATCTCATATTTGAAAATAAAAGGCAGATTGACTACAGTCTGTGTGTGTGTGTGTGTGTGTGTGTGTGTGTGTGTGTGTGTGTGTGTGTGTGTGTGTGTGTGTGTGTGTGTGTGAGTGTGTGTGTGTGTGTGTGTGTGTGAGTGTGTGTGTCTGTGTGTGTGTGTGTGTGTGTGTGTGTGTGTGAGTGTGTGTGTGTGTGTGTGTGTGTGAGTGTGTGTGTCTGTGTGTGTGTGTGTGTGTGTGTGTGTGTGTCTGTGAGTGTGTGTGTGTGTGTGTGTGTGTCTGTGTGTGTGTGTGTGTGTGTGTGTGTGTGTGTGTGTGTGTGTGTGTGTGTGTGTGTGTGTGTGTGTGTGTGAGAGTGTGTGTGTGTGTGTGTGTGTCTGTGTGTGTGTGTGTGTGTGTGTGTGTGTGTGTGTGTGTGTGTGAGTGTGTGTGTGTGTGTGTATGTGTGTGTGTCTGTGTCTGTGTGTGTGTGTGTGGACTGATGTAGATGATGAACGTCTGACCTCTTTCACAGCGAGAGCCGTGGAATCCAGCGGGACAGAGACACTGTCCGGTTCTGGGGTCACATGAAGCCCCGTTCACACAGTCACAGAGCTGCTGACAGCCAGAGCCGAACAGACCGGCGGGACACGCTGAAACACACACACACACAAACACCGTCAGCACACAGCAAACACTCGGTCAGTGCTGCAGGGAGAGCTCCTCCTGGATCTCACCGTGTTGACAGAGATGACCGTAATATCCCGGCTGACACCGGCAGCTTCCTGTCACGCGGTCACATGTGCTGTTATTCTGACACAAACACTGCAGAGCACAGTCAGGACCGAAGAGACCCTCGGCACACTCTGACAACACACACACACACACACACATTAAATCATAAAACCCAGCCACAGATACAAACAGAACACAGCTGAAGCAGGACAGCATATACAATTATATATATATATATATATATATATATATATATATATATATATATATATATATATATATAATACATAATAAATATGTATCAATATTATAAAATATTATATTTATTTCTTATTTGTCTCATTTAAAGACTAATATACAGTCAAATGTTGCAATATTGTTAAACTATACTATATTTTTATTATACATATGTACTATTATATATAATTATAGAATGTTATAAATGTATTATTACATACTTGTTTCATTTAGATAATGATATATTTTTTTCAATCATTCCCCCCCCCCAAAAAAAAAAAGTTTTTTATTATATATTTTGTGTTTGTGTTATTTTTTTTTTAACTGCTACATTATTTCATATATAATACTTAACAGATAATTGACAGATTCAAATATTTGAAAATGTAATTGCACTTTGTAATTGCACTTTGATTTATATATTTTAGCTGGATCAAATGAATATTTGTAGCTATATTGCATTTCCATCACACATCAAACTAAAACAAGAATCCAGATCGAATAAGTGTTAAGAAAGAAGTCAATGGATCCATAAGCATTTATTTTATAGATGAACAGATCAATTAATAATAATGCATTTCAAAAGAGTCTGTCCAGAAATAAAAGTTTTTACTTTCTGATATCAATTTGACACTAAATATAAATCAAGACGCTGTAACATGATTTTAAATGCGGTTTTGGTGGCAGTGTCTTCTGGTGGTACTTGGGTAAAAACAGGAAGTTAACCCCACACTGAAACTGTTTGCACATGTATTTAAGCCAATATGTTTGAAGTTTAATTTACATCACATCAACAGCATGTCGAGTTTCTGACGTCAGACTGATTAGAATATTTGACCTATTTATTGACGTCAATTTGATGGCTTTTCAGCATCAGTTTTCCACTGGAATGACTCCTGGATGATGGATCATGTCAGATTAATAAATGGTTATTAAAGCTAGAATAAGAGCATCATTATGAGCTCTAGCGATGATGATATATGTCACCTCTCTCACAGCGCGAGCCGGTCCAGCCGAGGCCACATGAACAGTTTCCAGAGCCGGCGTCACACAGGCCTCTGTTACTGCAGTCACAACGCTGAGAGCAGCCCAGTCCGAAGCGGCCCGCGGGACACACTACACACACACACACACCGCTGTCAGACGTCTGAGAACACACATCTAACCGTCACCGAACACCAGCTCACCTTCCTCTCCCACACACACGCCGGTGACCGGGTCACTCCTCGCCCCCTTTCCACAGACGGCCACGCGGCCACAGTCCGGCCCGTAGCGTCCCGCCGGACACGCTGAACACCAGACCGGACGGGACGAGAGGAGAAGAGAGCTGTTGAAACACTGCTGTCTGAGACACATGCATGTATTTGTGAGTGTTTGTTATGTGACTCACCGAGATGACAGCGGGCCCCGATGAATCCGGCCGGACACTCACAGGCGCCCGAGACTGAAAGACAAACGCCTCCGTTCACACACTCACAGTGACGCTCGCAGCCGGGACCGTAGAAACCCTCGGCACACGCTACACAGCAAACATCCAAAACAGCAGCATCAGTACCAGTCAATACACTCCACACAAACTTTACAATCACTCACCTATTATAGTCAAATAACCTTTTATCTAAAACGGATTCACAATTTCTCTCTTCTTTTTTTCTTTTTTCTTACCCCTTTTGACATTACTACTTTAATATCATATAGTTCATATTTAAATATTTACACCCTTTAATATTACAATAATTTAAAAGCACATTCACTTGTTCACAGTATTCATATTTTGTTTCATGGTGAAAGATTGTATTTTTATTTTTAAATCATTTATTTTAACCTCACATTTGTATTAATTTATTAAGTGTTTTTATTTAATTGATAAAATAATATTATTTATAATAATAACTTTATTTCTTATTCATTTTATTTGAGCTTTTCTTATTTTATTTTTAGTGTTTTAGTATGTTTTTATTTTCAAATGTATTATATTTCAAACTTTTATGAGTTTATCAATTTTAGGCAAGAGTATAGTTAGTTTTATTTTAAAATGTATTTAAATTTACATTTTTGTCACTTTATATTATATTTGCTGTGTTTTAAAAGTTACCTTAAATTTGATATTTTTAGGATTTTATAAATTTTGGTTTGTTGCATTTTTGATTGTATTTTAGTTTGATTGTATTTATTTTAAATGTATTACTTTATGATTTAAGTTTTAATGAGATTTTTATTTATTTATTTTATTATTGATATTATTTTATTTGCTTGTGTTTTAAAATATCCTTAAATTTAAATGTTATATTTTTAGGATTTTATACAATTGGTAAGTTTCAGTTTCATTGTATTTATTTTCAAATGTATTATTTTATGTTTTAAGTTTAATTGAGATTTTTATTTATTTATTCATTTATTTTATTTTTATTTTTCATTTTAATTTGACTTTTTAAGAAAGACTCATTAATTTTTTTTAAAGATTTTTTATTTTATTTTAACCTCAAATCTAGTAAGTGTTTTCATTTATTTGAATTTTAAAATGTACCTTGATTTAGCATTTTTTAGGATTTTCTGTATTGTTAGTTGCTCAGCTCACGAACCCCGTGCAGTTCTCGACTGATGTAAACCACAGCAGAGGAACAAACCCAAAACATCCTCTCAGTCCCAATATGAATCCAGTGGTTTGTGGAAGCTTGAATGCATCCCTCACCCTGTTCACACTTGGGTCCTGTGAATCCAGGCGCGCAGTAACACACTCCAGACACCGGGTGGCACAGCTGGTTTCTCTCTGAACACTGACACAGCTGATTACAGTTGATGCCGAAGGTGCCGGGCAGACAGACTGTTGAGACCCACACGGATGATGAGGTTTTTTAGAACGACTCTTGTGCTGCAGTAATTTGTGAAGCTGCAGACTCACTCTGCTCGCAGCCGTTGCCCGTGTAGCCGCGAGGGCAGCCGCAGCGTCCCGTCACGTGATGGCATGATGTACCCGGCGGGCAGGAGCAGCGCTGGACACAGTCCTGACCATATGAGCCCGGCAGACAAGCTGACACACACACAGAGTGTTACACACACACACACACTGGACACAAACAAAAAAGACCAACTTTGACGAGACATAGCCCCACGTGAGGATTTCAGACAAGCATGTGCGTGACCACTGTGTGAGAACATACCTCACAATGGGGTATAAATTGTTGTTAAGTTGATATAAACATTAAAATAACATCTGAAATGTAACGAGCAGCATTTGCGGATGAGCGTACAAATCCTGTTCAACATCCTGGACACTGAAGTGATGGTCACACAGGTTATGAACTGACCTTTCTCACAGTGTCTTCCTCTCCATCCTGCAGGACAGAGACACTGTCCGCTCACATGATGACAGGGAGCAGCGTGATCACACTCACACCGGCCCTCACAGCCGAGTCCAAACCGCCCGGATACACACGCTGACACACACACACACACACACTGCTGATCATGATCATTACACCCTCACTCTTCCCTACACACATAGATTACACGTCAAATAAGACATTTTTCACTTCTCTAGAAAGGTTTTTTTACGATCATTTGTTCCCCATATGTTCAGAGAAACACAAAAAGCCCACACAAGCTCAGTTTATTTCCAGTGTTGATGTATTTCTACTGAGCTGAGGTGGACAAATGAAGCTTTGGTTTCCATCACAGAATGTTCTTGTGTTCAGCAAACGTCTGTAGAGGATCTTACCATTCTCACAGCGCTGTCCCGTCCAGCCCGGCTTACAATCACAGCGACCCGTCTGTGTGTCACACTGAGCACCGTTCAGACACTCACATCTGTCCTGACAGTCTGAGCCGAAGCGATCCGCTGGACACTCTGACAAAACACACACACACACACACACGCACGCACACACACACGCACGCACGCACGCACACACACACGCACGCACGCACACACACACACACGCACACACACACGCGCACGCACACACACATCAACATGAAGCATATATTTACAAAACATTGATGAGCATTATATACAAATAATAAATGATATACACATAAATAAATATAAGACATTGCATAATTAAATGTATATTAGTAGTACACAAATTATACATAAATGTAATAAATATGTTCACTTAATTATACACTTTACAGAAATTGTAAATTATGCATAAATATATGCAAATGCTGTGCATCACATCAGTTACAGAAAAAATATTATCACTTAAATGGGTGGGGGGGTATTTTTCCCTTGCCAATATAATTTTTAGTATATATAAGTAAATAAATATAAATAAATACATATTTCTTCCGTATATATATATATATATATATATATATATATATATACAGTACAGACCAAAAGTTTGGAAAATTACTATTTTTAATGTTTTTGAAAGAAGTTTCTTCTGCTCATCAAGCCTGCATTTATTTGATCAAAAATACAGAATAAACAGTAATATTGTGAAATATTATTACAACTTAAAATAATAGTTTTCTATTTGAATATACTTAAAAAAAAAATAATTTATTCCTGTGATGCAAAGCTGAATTTTCAGCATCATTCCTCCAGCCTTCAGTGTCACATGTAACATCCAGTCTGTCACATGATCATTTAGAAATCATTCTAATATTCTGATTTATTATGAGTGTTGGAAACAGTTCTGCTGTCTAATATATTTGATGAATAAAAGGTTAAAAAGAACTGCATTTACTCAAAATAAAATAAAAATTCTAATAATATATATTCTAATAATATATTTTCTTTACTATCACTTTTTATCAATTTAACACATCCTTGCTATGTTAATATTGATTTTATTAAAAAAAAAGAAAGAAAAAAAATTACTGACCCCAAATTACTGACCAGTAGTGTATATTGTTATTACAAAATATTTATATTTTAAAAACATTTTTTTTTACTTTTTATTCATGAAAGTATCCTAAAAAAGTATCACATGTTCTGAAAAAATATTAAGCAGCAGAACTGTTTCCAACTTTGATAATGAATCATATTAGAATGATTTCTAAAGGATCATGTGATAATGATCCTAAAAATTCAGCTTTGCATCACAGAAATAAATGATCATTTAAAGTATAATAAATTTAAAAACAATTATTTTAAATTGTAATAATATTTCACAATATTACTGTTTATTCTGTATTTTTGATCAAATAAATGCAGGCTTGATGAGCAGAAGAAACTTCTTTCAAAAACATTAAAAATAGTAATGTTTCCAAACTTTTGGTCTGTACTGTATATATATATATATATATATATATATATATATATATATATATATATATATATATATATATATATATATATATATATATATATATCCTGAATATAATGTGTAAATGCAAATATGGATATTTTGTCTACATCTCAATATAACTATACCTTTATTATAAGCATATAAATATAATTTTTATTATAACTGTGCATACTGTATATAGTTATCAATGTAAATAGTTTACTGTATTAATTTTTGTAACTGCATCTCACTAATCTAAACCAAAATAAGTATTTGGCTGGGGTGCCAAAAGGTCCTCACAGTTAGTGACAATGCTAATAAACATCTTTTCTACACACTTCAGCATGGCTGAGAGGGCTAGGGAGATTACCAACAACAACATATATTTACAAATAGTGATTGGAGTGAATAGAGATACAGTAATTACAGCTGCATGTGATAGACAGTAATAATTCATATAGTTCAATATCTGCACTGATACATGTACAGGATACATAGGCATACTGTTTTCATTAAAAAAGCAAGAACATCTGCCTATTGACATGCCTAATAGTATATATATATATTTATTTATTTATATATATATATTCAGGCTTATAAATATAAGTGACCTGACATTCAGCCAAGTATGGTGACCCATACTCAGAATTTGTGCTCTGCATTTAACCCATCCGAAGTGCACACACACAGCAGTGAACACACACACACACACACTGTGAACACACACACGGAGAGCCCCGGGGAACAGTTGGGGGTTCAATGCCTTGCTCAAGGGCACCTCAGTCGTGGTATTACTGGCCCGAGACTCAAACCCATAACCCTAGGGTTAGGAGTCAAACTCTCTAACCACTAGGCCACGACTTCCCACATATATAGTCACAATTTACATTTATATATATTCACTATATATTCAGATTTTTATAGAATTATTTCTTGTTTGGCACCTCATAACACACACACACACACACACACACACATATATATATGGTAAAAAAAAATTATTCGAGAGCAAAAAAACAGAAACAACTGGAGAGGAGGAATGGAACGGACCATAAGTTTAAATAAATAAATATTAGATTCAATTATTTATTAAACACTGTATTTTTTTTATTATATATATATATATATATATATATATATATATATATATATATATATATATATATATATATAACACTTGTATCACATATACTCTGCTTTTTGCTTTATTTTGAAGTTTAGCTTAGAGTTTGAGACTAAATGAACCTGCATGTAAACGTTCACCCTGGAGCAGCGCACATAACTCTTACGAGGTGCGAGGAGAAGAAACCAAGATCTAGAAATAGAGGCCGGGACTAAAGTGTCTGCGGTTGCCAAAACCATCTCACACACAGGTTAACAAATACTGAAAAGTGAAATACCAGCATGACATTATATATATGATGCAATGCCTGGAAATCAGTGGCTATTTTCCTTCCCAACTTCGCACCTCAAGATCAATTGTATGTATTTATTATATATAAAATACATAAAATATAGAAACATTTACATACACTAGATTGTGTCATGTCCTGGTTATTTTGTGTTCTCAATTCTCCCAGTTAAAAAATAAAATGTAAAAACACTGAGTTTCCACACTGCCAATAATAGTTTCCTATGCTAGTCAGCACACTGCACTTTACACTGTCAAATACAATAAAGTGTGTATGTATCGAACATTGCTTATATCATAGCCACTCACCCAGTTCACAGGCTGAACCCGTCCATCCGCTGGGACATAAGCAGCGGCCGCTCTCAGGGTCACAGGAACCCCCGCTCTGACACAGACACCTCTGAGCACAGCCCGTCCCGAAGAAACCCGGAGAACAACCTGGAAAACAGCAATACCAAATCTGAACTAGAACACCAAAACCATATACACTCATACAGGAGATGTCATAACATCAGAAACACTGCTTTTCTTCTTAAGAGGCTACTCTACTTGTCATCATCAATGAGCATTATGGGTATTGTGTTCCTGGTAACTTTTATGAAAATAATACATAATACACATCTAGGGGCCTGTTTGTGTATGAAAGTGGATTGTGTTGAAACAACACAGAATTACTGCAGCAAGTCCCAGTATTTACTCAGCTGTAACTAGAGGATAATCTTTGATAACTCTAGCCATGTTCAAAGTCACATAAATCACCTTTCTTCCCCATTTTGATGCTTGGTTTGAACTAACAAAATAATAAAAAATAAATTATACGCAAACTTTGGAAAAAAAGCTTTAAAGCACAAATTTTTGAAAACAACACAATTACTGTCTCAGTGTAAACTACAAAGACCTGAAATTTTGAAATCAGTGACATCGTGCACATGTATATTATGTTTTCATGTCGTGTGTGTTTAAAAGTGACAAATACTGCAACCATAATAGTGCGATTTTAGTCTTTAGTTTTTGAGGATCTGAATGAAAGGGGCTCAATTTGACAGCGATGTCGTCATTTTAAACTTTCTACACATCAAAGAATCTGGAAAAATAGATCACTGTTTCCACAAAAATATGAAACAGCACAACTGTTTTAACATTCATAATAATAATTGCTTCTTGAGCAGAAAAATCATCATATTAAAATGATTTCTGAAGGAACACAGGTATAAATTACATTTAAAAAATATTTAAATAGGAAGCAGTCATTTTAGGTTTAATACTATTTCACAATATTACTGCTTTTACTGTACTTGTGATAAAAAAAATGCAGCCTTAATGAGCATAAAAGACTTCAAAAACCTTACAGATTCCAAACTATGTATATATATATATATATATATATATATACACTGAACAAAATTATAAACAATACTTTTTTTTTTCCCCCTATTTTCATGAGCTGAACTCAATGATCTAAGACTTTTTCTATGTACACAAAAGGCCTATTTCTCTCAAATATTGTTCACAAATCTGTCTAAATCTGTGTTAGTGAGCAGGTGTGGCATATCCAGATGCTGATTAGACAGCAGGATTATTGCACAGGTTTGCCTTAGGCTGGCCACAATAAAAGGCCACTCTATAATGTGCAGTTTTACTGTATTGGGGGGGTCTGGGGGTGTCCGAAAACCAGTCAGTATCTGGTGTGAGCACCATTTGCCTCACGCAGTGCAACACATCTCCTTCGCATAGAAATGATCACGTTGTTTATTGTGGCCTGTGGGATGTTGGTCCACTTTTCAATGGCTGTGTGAAGTTGCTGGATATTGGCGGGAACTGGAACACGCTGTCGTATACACCGATCCAGAGCATCCCAAACATGCTCAATGGGTAAAATGTCCGGTGAGTATGCTGGTCATGCAAGAACTGGGATGTTTTCACTTTCAGGAATTGTGTACAGATCCTTGCAACATGAAGCCTTGCATTATCATGCTGCAACATGATGTGATGGTCGTGGATGAATGGCACAACAATGGGCCTCAGGATCTCGTCACGGTATCTCTGTGCATTCAAAATGCCATCAATAAAATGCACCTGTTGTCCATAACATACACCTGCCCATACCATAACCCCACCGCCACCATGGGCCACTAGATCCACAGCGTTGACATCAGCAAACCGCTCACCCACACAACATCATACACACTGTCTGCTTTGTGCCCTTTACAGTGAAAACCAGGATTCATCTGTGAAGAGAACTCCTCTCCAGAGTGCCAGATGCCATCGAATGTGAACATTTGCCCACTCAAGTCGGTTACGATTACGAACTGCTGTCAGGTCGAGACCCCAATGAGAATGACGAGCATGCAGATGAGCTTCCCTGAGACAGTTTCTGACAGTTTGTGCAGAAATTGTTTGGTTATGCAAACCGATTGTTGCAGCAGCTGTCTGGGTGGCTGGTCTCAGATGATCTTGAAGGTGAAGATGCTGGATGTGGAGGTCCTGGGCTGGTGTGGTTACATGTGGTCTGCGGTTGTGAGGCCAGTTGGATCTACTGCCAAATTCACTGAAACACCTTTGGAGATGGCTTATAGTAGAGAAATGAACATTCAGTTCATGGGCAACAGCTCTGGTGGACATTCCAGCAGTCAGCATGCCAACTACACGCTCTCTCAAAACTTGAGACATCTGTGGCATTGTGCTGTGTGATAAAACTGCACATTATAGAGTGGCATTATAGAGTGCCACATCTGTGAGGTGGATGGATTATTTAGATTTAGACAATAATTCTTGTGAACAATATTTCAGAGAAACAGGCCTTTTGTGTACATAGAAAAATGGGGGTCAAAACAAAAGTGTTGCTTTTATAATTTTGCTCAGTGTAGTATATGATGTATATATATAAAACATTGTAATGAATGAAGCGTCAGTATCTTACGTTGTGAGCAGGTGTCTCCTGTCCAGCCTGCGCTGCACTCACACTGACCGCTGACAGCGTCACAGCTGCTGTTATTGTGACAAACACACGTCTGAGAACAGCTCACTCCGTACAGGCCAGCAGGACATGCTACAGGCCAGACAAACACACAAACATTACTCCCTGGAAGACAGATAAAAGAAGTTATAATCCTGCATTTAACTAAAAGCTCACTTTGGTTACAATGTGGGCCGATCCAGCCGGGCCGACAGGCACATTCACCGCTGACATGATCACAGAGCCCTCCGTTCAAACACACACACCTCTGCTGACAGTCCAGACCATAGAAACCCTGCGGACAGGCTGGACACACACATAAACGGTCAAAAATAACGTATTCCTTAAAACGACTGATGTTAATATATGAGAAGTGGAACAAACATACCTTTTTCACAGAACGTTCCAGTCCAGCCAATCTTACAGGTGCAAGCTCCGCCCACATGGTCACATGATGCCTGGTTTTCACACTGGCAGCGATGCTTACAGCCCGGGCC
Organism: Carassius carassius; assembly: GCF_963082965.1. Lineage (NCBI taxonomy): Eukaryota > Metazoa > Chordata > Actinopteri > Cypriniformes > Cyprinidae > Carassius > Carassius carassius. Next base: position 18,938,857 of record NC_081798.1, read on the forward strand.
GAATGATCCAGCAGTGCATCCTGGGACAGATACAGATCACATCAAATGCATGATAAATACTGTAACATTTATAACACATATTGAAGTATTCATGGAATACAGAGGGACTGTCAAATCTAAAATGAGAACATATGAGTCAACTTGCAAGACCATTTAAAATTAACAAGTGAAAGCAATATTATATTATTTTAAAAAGCCTCAAATAAATGTTACAGTACCTTAGATATACAGATATATATATGTATATTTATATACATTTATAATATAAATGTTAAATGCATCAACTGCCCATAATTGTATTTTTTATTTTGCATGGCTTTAGATTATTTTCCTAATGTTTCATTATCAAATATTCCATAAATACTGTATCATTTCTAACAAACATAGCAGCATACATGGAATACAGAGAAACTATTAAATCTAAAGTAGTTCTGCTCTACAAGGAAAAACAGTACCATATCATATCTCCATTTAATAATTATTGTTACACAAAGCAAATTTATGAGCATGCAAAAAATGTTGGTAATATTTATAAATTAATGTTAACCGGCAAAACCATTTAAAATGAGCAAAGGCAAAATGGTTTTAATTTTGTTAAAAAAACCTAAAAGAAAAAGTTACAGTAACGGACCTTAAATTAATATTTTCCCTATTCATATCAATTTGAACCAAATGTATTTTTATTAAAAACATATATATTTTTCAACTATACATTTTTTAAATTATTTTTCCTTTTTTAAATTTATTTATTTATTTGTGCATTTTCCACTATACTTTCTTTGCATTCAATTATCTTTTTTTTATATAAATACTGTAACCTTTTTTTAACAGGAATATAGAAGGATTAAAAAAAAATGTAGAACAATAAAAACCATAAACAAATGGTAAATATACAACATATTGAAAGTGTGCATGCAGGTGTTTGACTCACTCTGGTCACATCGTGGTCCAGTGAAGCCCGCCTCACAATGACAGCGTCCCGTCTGAGCGTCACACCCTCCGTCACCATTTCCACAGTCACAGACACTCACACAGTCCAGACCCCAGCGGCCCGTGTCACAGGCTACCATCAGTGGACGAAGATCACAAGTCAAACACTTGAGTAAAGGTACAGATAATAACATATGCATTTCCATTATTGTTTTATAACTGCACTATAAAAAAAAAAGAAATCAAATTGACCTTTCCTGCAGTTGTGGCCCGTCCAGCCTGGAGGACACGAGCAGCGTCCGGTTACAGGATGGCAGCGTCCTCCATTATCACAGGCACATCTGAGCTGACAGCCCACACCGAAGCGTCCCGAGGGACACACTGAACACAGACACATTCACCAAACACCACATACAGGACAGATGTGTGTGTGTGTGTGTGTGTGTTTGAGAAGAGCAGAGATTCACTCACTGTTCTGGCACAATCTGCCGATGAATCCAGGAGCGCAGACACATGTGCCGTCATGAGGGTCACAGCGGCCTCCGTTCTCACACGCCGGACACGATTCCTGACATCCAACACCCCAGCGACCCTCTGCACACTCTGATGCAGAAATACAGAGTGTGTTTGGATTATACATCTGGACAGCATTATGTCCAGAGATCAATTTGACTCAAAATATTATGTCCTGGGTCAATTTGACCCACATCACATGTCTAAGTTGTCTGAAATCCTGGTTAACCGAGCTTGTTTTTCTTGAATCTGAGTGCGTGTACAAAATTGTAATGCTGTGATGACAGTTGGATCCAACAAAAACAATAAAACTAAAATGTTAAAATAAAAATAAATGAGTAAATAAAATAGTTTATATTCACATTTTCACAAAAAAACTACCCATATAATTATTTTATTTATACTTGTAATTATGTTTCGATGTTTTTTAACACAATATGAGGGGATTAAACAACATGACAACAGGCAGAATGATCATTTTGTCTATGAGCCACTTATAAGTTTACAGTACTAAAATACCATAAATATTACTGTAAAAAATTTTTATTATAAGCTAGGGGTCTCTTCTATAGATGTGAAGACAATATTAAATTACAGAACAATATAAGTATGGCATGTTGGTGTCAGCAATATTACCTTTTTCACAATGTTTTCCAAACGTTCCAGCGGGACACAGGCATTGGCCAGTGATCCTGTCACATGGTGCCCCTGAGCAGTCACATGACTGAGAACAGCCAATCCCAAACCTTCCATCAACGCAATCTATCACAGTAATGGCAAAACTATTTCGTGCTGAACATTTGAAGCACAAATCAAAGCATAATCAATTTCTACATGCAGCTTTATTGATCTGATCAGTGACTGATGCACTGAATACTTTAGCTCTAATGGCTTTAATGCCATATGAACAATATATGTATTTTTAATATGACTTTATTTATCTGACCAATGATTGATGAATGTCATGTACTGCATCTATTATTTGACTTTATTATTGTACCTTGGTCACACTTGTCTCCTGTCTTTCCAGCTGGACACTGTGGTTGACACGCTCCGGTCACATGATCACAGGTCACTCCAGCCGGACAGGAGCATTTATTATCACATCCAGAGCCAAAGAAGCCTGATTCACACTCTGCCAAGAAAAACAAAGAATACTGGTCAGATCATATCGTATACTGTATCTCCATCTCCAACTATTAATTTGTTTAATTTAATTAATTTTTAGATAACATGTTTTAATTTCAAATGCAACTTTTCAGATTTTAAAATTAATAAACATATAAATGTTTTTTTATTTTAAGCTGTCTTTAGTACATTTTTATTTTATGTTTTCCAATTATTTTCATTGTATTTCATTCAAGTATTTCAAAGCCAATTTAAAAGAAAAAATGGTACAAATGCCATGTATCAACTACACATTTTTATTGTATTTATTATTTTATTTAATTTTAGACTGCATGATTTTTTTTTTCATATTTCAGTAAAATAAAAAAATATTAAAATGATGTGTATCAACTGTGCATTTCATTGATTTGTTTTGAGACTGCAATTTTAAAATAAAAATATATATAAAAATAATTGTAGTTTGTTTTATTTAAAGATTGCATGCTTTTCCTTTTTCATTTTCCATTAAAGCATTTCAAAGCAAAATTAAAATAATAAAAAAAGATTAACTATTAATCTTGTTTAATAATTATTAATACTATTAATCTTATTGAATTATATAATGATTGATTTTATCAAATAAGATTATAATTTTGACAGTTCTTTTCCTTGAATTTGAGTTAAGCATTTGCATCAGGTGACACTTCAGATGTTCTTATGCAAACAGACCGTCTTTGCAGGTGTCGTCCCGATAACCAGGCTTGCAGACGCAGGTGCCATGATGACGGTGACACTCTATGGTATTCTGCTGAACACACTGACACTCCTCAGAACAGCCCGGGCCAAACGTCCACTTAGGACATGCTGCATGAACACACGGGACAGGAAGCAATAAGAGATCTAATGTACTTTTGCAAATGGACCCTGTTTTTAACTACGCCACAAAGCACAGTGTAGATAAAATGTCAAGGTATAGCACTCACGTAGGTGACAGAACCTTCCATACAGTCCTGGGTCACACAGACACGCCCCATAAGTGCGATGACACCGTCCGTTATTAGCACAATTACACTTCTTATTACAGATCTTCCCATAGAGACCCTTGGGACAACCTGAAGTGATTGCATCAATATCAATATTATCAATGGTTTATATTTTGTCTATCTCTCCATAAAGTAAAGGTGTTCTGCAAACGGACCGTCCTGACACAGCTCTCCACTGACCCCTGGTGGACAGCGGCAGCTCCCGGTGAGCGGATCACACACACCGCCGTTCTTACACTTACATCTCAACGAGCAGTACCTGCCGAACCAGCCCTCTGGACACGCTGGACAACACACACACACACACACACACACACACAAGAGAGAGCTTTTAGAAATATGTAGTACGATAAACACTTAAGAAATTAACCCTGTATAACCCAGTATAATATTTGATGCACAATTTTTTTTTTCTTAGAATTGAGCTATGAATTCATAATTGCAAGGAGAGTTTAATGCTGAAGAATAAAAGACTGACTTTATATCACATAATTCTGACTTTATAACATGAATTAGTTTATTGTAAAATCAGAATTGCAAGATAGAAAAACGTGCAATTGCAACTTCATATCATGCAATTCTGGGAAAAGTGACTATTACCTTTTTTATGTTTTTATTTAATGGTGGAAACAAGTTTCCATATTGTATAACCTTTAAAACTGTAGATCTTTGATCATAAAACTATGCATTTAAATATCATCTTACTAAGATTACACCTCATTAAGTCATCTTGCTAATAAATATTTTTGGAGATCTAGAGTGACAACCGATATTTACTGTATATCATTTTATGTAAGTAATCTGTTATGCGGTTATAAAGATCAATCTTATTGATTTATACAGAACAAGTTATCAGCATTTCATCTTTTTATTACTTTTTTGAATATATCAGCATCTGCACCAAATTGCTGATTTTTGCTCAGTTTGGGCCTCTGAATAGTTTGAGATCCTTATTCTTATTGTATCAAACTATCAAACAAATATGATACTTAACAAAACCACATATGCAAAAATCTAATTTTTTGCATACATTTTTCTTATTAATATTTCATATGTCAGGCTTTACAGGTTTATAATGGGATCTTATTAAATGTGTCAGGTTTTATTGTAAATGATTTATCTGTTTAAATCATCTTTAATCAAAAAATAAAATCTTTCTTCACCTGTGAAATTACTTTCTGTATATGTAATCAAGTCTGAGTTTTCATTTTGTGATTACTGATATATTTATGATTAAATATAAATATTTATTTATATTTGTGGGTCTTTCAGAGAAACTCACTCTCATTACACATGATTCCCGTCCATCCGTCAGGACAGTCACAGCCGTTTCTGTGTTTGTTACACACTCCTCCATTAGCACAGTCCTCACACGACAGATTGCAGTCGGAGCCGAACGAATTGTTCAAACAAACTGCACAGACCAGAGGAGACAGGATTCGCCCATTAAAAGAAAAAAAAAAGCTAATTTTCATCAGGGTTATTACAGCTAACTAAAACTAAAGCTAAAATCATACAACCCGAATTCCGGAAAAGTTGGGACGTTTTTTAAATTTTAATAAAATGAAAACTAAAGGAATTTCAAATCACATGACCCAATATTTTATTCACAATAGAACATAGATAACGTAGCAAATGTTTAAACTGAGAAATTTTACACTTTTATCCACTTAATTAGCTCATTTAAAATTTAATGCCTGCTACAGGTCTCAAAAAAGTTGGCACGGGGGCAACAAACGGCTAAAAAAGCAAGCAGTTTTGAAAAGATTCAGCTGGGAGAACATCTAGTGATTAATTAAGTTAACTGATATCAGGTCTGTAACATGATTAGCTATAAAAGCTTTGTCTTAGAGAAGCAGAGTCTCTCAGAAGTAAAGATGGGCAGAGGCTCTCCAATCTGTGAAAGACTGCGTAAAAAAATTGTGGAAAACTTTAAAAACAATGTTCCTCAATGTCAAATTGCAAAGGCTTTGCAAATCTCATCATCTACAGTGCATAACATCATCAAAAGATTCAGAGAAACTGGAGAAATCTCTGTGCGTAAGGGACAAGGCCGGAGACCTTTATTGGATGCCCGTGGTCTTTGGGCTCTCAGACGACACTGCATCACTCATCGGCATGATTGTGTCAATGACATTACTAAATGGGCCCAGGAATACTTTCAGAAACCACTGTCGGTAAACACAATCCGCCGTGCCATCAGCAGATGCCAACTAAAGCTCTATCATGCAAAAAGGAAGCCATATGTGAACATGGTCCAGAAGCGCCGTCGTGTCCTGTGGGCCAAGGCTCATTTAAAATGGACTATTTCAAAGTGGAATAGTGTTTTATGGTCAGACGAGTCCAAATTTGACATTCTTGTTGGAAATCACGGACGCCGTGTCCTCCAGGCTAAAGAGGAGGGAGACCTTCCAGCATGTTATCAGCGTTCAGTTCAAAAGCCAGCATCTCTGATGGTATGGGGGTGCATAAGTGCATACGGTATGGGCAGCTTGCATGTTTTGGAAGGCTCTGTGAATGCTGAAAGGTATATAAAGGTTTTAGAGCAACATATGCTTCCCTCCAAACAAAGTCTATTTCAGGGAAGGCCTTGTTTATTTCAGCAGGACAATGCAAAACCACATACTGCAGCTATAACAACAGCATGGCTTCGTCGTAGAAGAGTCCGGGTGCTAACCTGGCCTGCCTGCAGTCCAGATCTTTCACCTATAGAGAACATTTGGCGCATCATTAAACGAAAAATACGTCAAAGACGACCACGAACTCTTCAGCAGCTGGAAATCTATATAAGGCAAGAATGAGACCAAATTCCAACAGCAAAACTCCAGCAACTTATAGCCTCAATGCCCAGACGTCTTCAAATTGTTTTGAAAAGAAAAGGAGATGCTACACCATGGTAAACATGCCCCGTCCCAACTATTTTGAGACCTGTAGCAGAAATCAAAATTGAAATGAGCTCATTTTGTGCATAAAATTGTAAACTTTCTCAGTTTAAACGTTTGCTATGTTATCTATGTTCTATTGTGAATAAAATATTGGCTCATGTGATTTGAAAGTCTTTTAGTTTTCATTTTATAAAAATTTAAAAAACGTCCCAACTTTTCCGGAATTCGGGTTGTAGTAGCAAAACCTTTTTGTTAACTTGCTAGCGCAAACTGTCTTTTAGCTTTATAATAGTACTGTCAGGATTTACTAAAGACACACAGTTATGAATTAGTGCTGAAAAGGTGTGGACACAGTTATTTTTGCGCCTGACCTTAATGAATTCTGTATTCTTTCATTTGTGCATTGTTAATAAATCACTCGCAGAAATTTCTCGCAGCACTGTTTTGGAACTGCGCTCTCACGCTAATTCGCCCTGATTATTAAAACTGGCCCAGTAACTATTATATTATATTCACATTTAGTCATTTAGCAGACACTTTTATCCAAAGGGGACTTACAAATAAGGCCGATATAGAAGCAATCACAATCAACAAAAGAGCAATGATGCTATAACAAGTCAGTTAGTTTAAACACAGTACTAGGTTAGGTTTTTTTTTTTTTTTTACATTATTAAGTAAATTAAAAAAATGATAGATTAGAAAACAATTGAATACATTTTTTTAAGAAAACTGATAGAGAGTGCTAGAGTTAGAGGGTGAAATAAAGATGTAAGAGATGTGTTTTAGCTGATTCTTGAAGATGGCTAAGGGCTCAGCAGCTCGGATTGAGTTGGGGAGGTCATTCCACCAGGAGGGAACATTTAAAACATTTAAAAGTTCATGAAAGTGGTTTTGTGGCTCTTTGGGATGGCACAATCAAGCGACGTTCACTTGCAGAACGCAAGCTTCTAGAGGGAACATAAGTCTGAAGTAATGAATTTAGGTAAAGGGGTGCAGAGCCAGTGGTAGATTTGTAGGCAAAGATCAATGCCTTGAATTTAATGCAAGCAGCTGGTAGCCAGTGCAAATTAATAAACAGAGGTGTGACATGCATTATTTTCGGTTCATTAAAAATCAATCTTGCTGCCCATTCTGGATTAATTGTAAAGGTTTGATAGAACTGGCTGGGAGACCTGCCAAGAGAACATTGCAATAGTCCAGCCTCGACAGAACAAGAGATTGAACAAGGAGTTGTGTAGCATGTTCCGAAAGAAATGGTCTGATCTTCTTGATGTTGAATAAGCAAATCTGCAGGACTGGACAGTTTTAGCAATGTGGTCTAAGAAAGTCAGCTGATCATAACTCCAAGGTTTCTGGTTGTTTTTGAAGGAGTTATGGTTGATGTACCTAACTGGATGGTGAAATTGTGATTAAACAATGGGTTTGCTGAAACCACAAGCAGTTCTGTCTTGTCAAGGTTAAGTTGAAGGTGATGGTCCTTCATCCAGCAAGAAATGTCTGTTAGACAAGCTGAGATGTGAGCATCTACCATCGGATCATCAGGATGGAATGAGAGGTAGAGTTGAGTGTAATCAGCATAGCAGTGGTATGAAAAGCCATGTTTCTGAATGACAGAACCTAATGATGCCATGTAGACAGAGAAGAGAATTGGTCCAAGAACTGAGCCCTGAGGCACCCCAGTAGCTAGCTGCCAAAGCAACACTTCTTATTTTTATTCTAAATTAAATTTAGAAAAAATTTATTCTAAAATGACTAAACCTAAAGAAACATCAAAGTAAAAAAATAAAATAATAATAATAAAAATATAGAGAGATATATTTTAAAGAAACAAAAAAGACAAGAAAAAAAACTTTGCCTCTTACTGAATTTCTCAGTTAATGTGCTCTCAGCGCGCAGTTCTCCTGTGTCATCCTCATAGTCGTCATATCGCTCCAGGATCTGCTCATAGTCCTGCAGAATAGTGAGCTGAGGTCGGGGTCTGTCCACCATCTGACCACTGCTCAAAGCCTCTACTGACTCCTCCAGCACTAGGACAACAAACCATTATTTTGATAATAAATTAATCTAACGGTTATTAACACAATTAATCAACAATAATTTCACTGAATAATCACTAGGCTTTGATTGATTATTCAGCTTTTGCAATTACTGTAGTTAAAAAATTAAGCTATGCATATTCAAAATCACTTCAGCTTTTGAAAATGTCAAAAACAATTACTGTATATTATTATTATACTATTGCAATTATTATATCTTTTTTTTTTTACAATACAAATAAACATATTTGGCACATAAAATGAGATGGCAGAGATATGGTCTTATTCATCATTTAATTAATAGTATGAAAAAGTAACTGACTGACACATCATTCAGCCTAACAACTCCTTTCTGGATATGGAATAAAATGAAGGTAAATTATGAGACATTTTATTTTTGGATAAACCATTTTATTCACAGCATTATCTCATGAATTAAAATACCTGACAGTGTTATGATCATCAAAACAGTAAAGTATTAATTCTAACTTAAAACAAGACTGACATTGTTTTTTCATGTTTATTTCTTTAAACTGCTTGCTTTAAAGCAATCTATTGTATAACGCATACATACAAACATATGCATGATCACTATGATAAGATGCTTTTTGTTTTCTCACCGCTGGCATTTTTATTGCATGTTTATTTTGTTATTGAGAAATCAAAGAATTTCAACTCAAGCAGGAAATTTGGATGGCATTTGTAGCACAAGTCAATAAGTAAGAGCTTATTTGAAATTGATTGCTGTAACAAATAACAAACTGTGTTATTGCAGGCACTTACAGTACATTAGGTCAAATGATATCAAGAAGCTATTCAACAACAAAAATATTTGTCTACAAGTTGTTGATAATGTTGACTAATTGTTTTAGCCCATTCCAGCACTGACACCAACACACACACATTTAATTTAATTAGCCTTTAGTGAAGTGACATTCGGCCAAGTATGGTGACCCATACTCAGAATTTGTGCTCTGCATTTAACCCATCCGAAGTGCACACACACAGAGCAGTGAACACACACACACACTGTGAACACACACCCGGAGCAGTGGGCAGCCATTTATGCTGCGGCGCCCGGGGAGCAGTTGGGGGTTCGGTGCCTTGCTCAAGGGCACCTAAGTCATGGTATTTACGTTTGCTCAGTAATGTTACATTACACAAACTATATTTGAATATCTGCAATTTCAGTCAAACATCTTTCATTTTTGGTGTTTTACGACTTAAAATCGTGAAAACTTAAATCAAATGGAATCATATTATCTATGTTAAAATGTGTCAAGGAATGAAGATCTGATCTGATCACATCATTGCAAAATGCAGTTTTATGACCTTGAATAAACTAAATTAGGTTTTTACATTAAATCACTTCCCAACAATGAGTCAGTTAACACCAGAACAGACCTTTACATTAAAAACAAACTATACACTAATTATTGTTTTATATATATATATATATATATATATATATATATATATATATATATATATATATATATTACAACTTTAATGATAGTTTTTGATTCAGTTATTTTTCAAAATCATTCTAGCTGGCAGAATATTTAACCTGTTTGATGTATTAATATAATATAATATAATATAATCAGGGTGCGATTTGTGAAAAAAACAGAGGGGGGCGGGGCTGTTTTGAAACATTTTAATTCATAAAAATAAATCATGAGAACATGAACTATGAGGTCATGCGCTAATTAGCATATTTATGACGTAAGTGCGTCATATTGTATTGCCTCCCTATAGTCTGCAATTTAATTTAGCCATTTAATTTAATTCTCAATAAAACACAATTGATGTCGGCTATACTTGCTTGTAAAATAGAGTTAGAAGCAACATAATATCATTTTTTTGCTGTTCCTCTCTGCGCTCACTGAACACAACAGATACAGAGAGAGAGGCTCGCGCTGGGAAAGAGAGACCTCGCGCTCGTACGGCAGCACCAGAGAGTCTCAGAGACTAAGTAATGATTGTCCAAAAAGTCGTTAGATTTGTCGCTAGTCGCTTTTTTGGAAAAAAGGCGCTAAATCTAGCGACAAAGTCACCAAGTTAGCAACTCCACTGCCCAGCGGACCCAGCTTCAATCGTCTCGCAAGTGTTGATAGGCTATTACTCGTGAGGTGTAACCAATCAGATAGCACCGTGGGAGGGACATTGAGCAAGTCTGCAGAGTGATTAAAATAGAGAGGCTGCATGGCAGTCAAAGTAGCGCATTTTAAAATAAAATTGACTTTAATCAAACCACGGATCCGTGATAAGTTTTGTGATCCGTCTCGCCAATAGTGTAGTAGCACTGATCACTTTGAGGGGGGGATAAATTTATCCCCCGCCGGGGATAAAAATAATTAAGCAGAGGCAGGGATACATTGACCAGAAATGGGGAAATCCCACGCATCCCCCCGACAAATCTCACACTGAATATAATATAATATAATATAATATAATATAATATAATATAATATAATATAATATAATATAATATAATATAATATAATATAATATAATATAATATAATATAATATAATTTCCCCTATTTGATGAATCTCTCATATAAAGTTTTCTCTAGAATGTTTGGTCCCACTTTATATTAAGTGTCCCTAATACCTGTCAAAGTAACAACATGTGTATGTAGTATGTAACCACAGAGTAAGTACACATTGGTACATAGCATCTACAGCTATAATATTTCTGTAACTAAACACATGTAACAACCCTCTGAATGGTTTGTTTAAGTACAAATGTGTAACAGGACATATGTAACTACATTTTGTAACAACATGTATAAGAATAATTGGAACCATTTGATCCAGGGGTTGGAGATGGGTAGGTTTAGTGGTGGAAATGAGATCCAGGTGGCAGAGATGGGATCCAGGCGGTGGATATGGGATCCAGGTGGTGGAGATGGGTAGGTTTAGGGGTGGAAATGGAATCCAGGGGTTGGAGATGGGTAGGTTTAGGGGGGGAAATGGAATCCAGGGGTTGGAGATGGGTAGGTTTAGGATTTCAATTGGATCCAGGTGGTGGAGATGGGTAGGTTTAGGGGTGGAAATGGGATCCAGGGGTTGGAGATGGGTAGGTTTAGGGGTGGAAACGGGATCCAGGTGGTGGAGATGAGTAGGTTTAGGGGTGGAAATGGGATCCAGGGGTTGGAGATGGGTAGGTTTAGGGGTGGAAATGGGATCCATGGGTTGGAGATGGGTAGGTTTAGGGGTGGAAATGGGATCCAGTGATTGGAAATGGGTAGGGTTAGGGGTGGAAATGGGATCCAGGTGGTGGAGATGGGTAGGTTTAGGGGTGGAAATGGGATCCAGGGGTTGGAGATGGGTAGGTTTAGGAGTGGAAATGGGATCCAGCGGTTGGAGATGGGTAGGTTTAGGGGTGGAAATGGGATCCAGTGGTTCGATATGGGTAGGTTTAGGGGTGGAAATGGGATCCAGGTGTTGGAGATGGGTAGGTTTAGGGGTGGAAATGGGATCCAGTGGTTGGATATGGGTAGGTTTAGGGGTGGAAATGGGATCCAGGTGGTGGAGATGGGTAGGTTTAGGGGTGGAAATGGGATCCAGTGGTTGGATATGGGTAGGTTTAGGGGTGAAAATGGGATCCAGGGGTTGGAGATGGGTAGGTTTAGGGGTTTAAATTGGGTCCAGGTGGTGGAGATTGGTAGGTTTGGGGATGGAAATTGGAATCCAGGGGGTAGAGATGGGTGTGTTTAAGGGTGGAAATGGGATCCAGATGGTAGAAATGTGTAGGTTTAGGGGTGGAAATGGGATCCAGGTGGTGGAGATGGGTAGGTCTAGGGGTGGAAATGGGATCCAGGGAGTGGAGATGGGTGGGTTTAAGGGTGTAAATGGGATCCAGGTGGTGGAGATGAGTATGTTTAAGGGTGTAAATGGGATCCAGGTGGTGGAGATGGGTAGGTTTAGGGGTGGAAATGTGATCCAGGGGGTTGAGATGGGAGGGTTTGGGGATATGTAAAGTGAAAGGAGTTTGATCTAGAGTTGGATTTGCATGACTGTATTACCAGTGTACTTACATGGTAACTCCTCAGGAACTGTCAACTTGATATAAAGTGTAACATTATGGACACCGACCACAATTTATATGAAAAGCCTAACTTACTGGCCGCTGATGTGTAACATCAGAGTAATTACATGATAAATCTACTATAAAGTGTAGAGATGGGTAGGTTTAGGGGTGGAAATGTTATCCAGGTGGTGGAGATGGGTAGGTATAGGGGTGGAAATGTGATCCAGGTGGAGGAGATGGGTAGGTATAGGGGTGGAAATGTGATCCAGGAGGTGGAGATGGGTGGGTTTGGGGATATGTAAAGTGGAAGGAGTTTGATCTCGAGTTGGAGTTGCACGACTGTAATACCAGTGTACTTGCCCTCAGGAACTGTCAACTTGATATAAAGTGTAACATTATGGACACAGACCACAATTTATATGAAAAGCCTAACTTACTGGCTGCTGACTGCTGCTGTGTAACACCAGAGTAATTACACGATAAATCTAATATAAAGTGTTACACTTTCTTTACCAAAAAGTGCTGTTAGTCCTGTTGCACATTTGTACTTTCATTACCAAAAAGTGTTGTTACCAATGTCTTGTTACACATTTGTACTTACACATATCATTCAGTTCCTTGTTACATATGTGTAGTTACACAAACATTACAGCTGTAGATACTATGTACCAATGTGTACTTACACTGTTGTTACATACTACGTACACATTTAGTTACTATGTAAGTACACAGGTATGAGGGACACAGTGTAAAGTGGGACCCAATGTTTTATTTAAATGAGTTCAAAATTAATTTATTGTTGATATTAAAAATAATTATGAAAAGAAAGGAGGTTCATGACAGGCTGAGAACTCACATATACATGAGTGTCTGTCCTCATCGAGACGATACCCGCGTCTACAGAAGCACTGGGAGGAGCCGGCACTGTTCTGACACATGTGATCACATCCTCCGTTTGCAGCCAAACACTCGTCTATATCTGTAATCACACATGTCTGGATCTAGATTCCTAAATCTCCGTAAATGTCTTTTTTTCTCTCTCTCTGTGAATGTCATACCATCACAGCTGCATCCATCAGCGTTCAGTCGATATCCAGCTGTACAGTAACACTCGTAACCTCCAGGATAGTTTGTGCAGTCATGCTCACAACACGAGCTGCCCTCTACACACTCGTTTATATCTGAAAGACACACACAGCTTTACCTCACATGCTTACTGTGACTAAAACAGGAAATGGTCTTATTAGATTTCTTTACCGATGCAGGTCTTGTGGTCGACGTCCAGCTGGTATCCTTGGTTACAGCTGCACACAGGTCCACTGGTTGAATGTTCGCAGTGATGAGAACAACCGCCGTTATTATGATCACAGCTGTTTACAATCTCCATCTCGATGCCTGAGAGTGAAAAACACACCCACACACAGCATTGGAAATGAATGGAAAACAAATTTCATCTAGTGGAAACGTTTGGTGATGCTCCAAAAGAAAATCTTACTGAAAGCTAATTTTTTGAGGTATCAACCTCAAAAACTAAACCTAAAACTTGTTTAGACTTACGACTTTCATTTTCTCTCTCTCATTTTTCATAATAATAAACGTATACTTCTATAACTTATTTAAAATTTTACAAAATGTTAAATGAAAACATTGCGGAACTATATATAAGTTCTGTCAATTAATTAAAAAAAATTAATAATTGCACATCGTGATTAATCGCATATTAAAGTTTTTACATAAACTGTTTTATTCTGTTCGGCAATTTACACTACAGATGATGAGAAACAAATGATTTAATTGCCTTTTCTTGTTTTGAGCACATGTATGTGAGACGTGTTGCATGCGATTTGACAGGATAGGTCCAGTCTCAGATCATACTCACGATAGCACTGCTTGCCATCAATACCCAGCTCATAGGCAGTGGGACACACACACATGAAAGATCCCCTGGTGTTACGACAACCGTGAGCGCAGTCTGCCTGGCCCGTCTGACACTCGTCAATGTCTGATGCAAAGACAACACATGTACAAACACGTATGCTACACTTTAAAGATCACTTGAGTATGAAGACATGATGAACATTAATGACATGTTAGTTTTCTATTCTATAAGATTCTGACACAAACTCTATAATCCACAATTAATATAGCTCACCATCCCAGGTACATTTTACCTTCACAGGTCTTGCCATCTTCAGCCAGCTGATAACCTGGACGACATCCACAGTGGGCCTGATCTCCATCCCTGTGGCATTCCTGGGAACAACCTCCGTTTTGCTCCGCACACGGATTCTCCGCTGATGACACAAGAACGGACTGTATTTTTTTACTATTAATGGAATTAGGTTGTTGGCACTAAGAGGGTTAATCTGACAATATTTTTAGGAACAATATGCAATGCAGTTTGCATCATGGCAATTTTCTTTTGTAGTAATACAATGGCTTTCATGCATGCATATATTATGTTAAGAAGAAAAGTCAAATAAAAACACTTTTTCTTACTTTTTTCGATCTCTTTCTTAACTTTATGTAATTATTATTATTATGGGTGACCTGGACATGTTTTTTTGCGAGATTACTTTTCATAACTGTAGCACAAATGTTTCATCATCCTCATCCAGCTGCTCTGAATAACTCTCTCACACACTCTGTGTTTAACGTGTTTCTGTCTGTCCAACAGCTGCAGTGAAATGATCTGTCTGCAGCCAACAATTACACTTTTACAGAAACAGAATGGCAGAAATTATTCTGCAATCATGATCCTTCATCAGAGAAAGACATGTCTGTGTTCAACTCCAAATGACCTCCGAGACGAGACACAAAGATGTCCCTGCTGAAGTCACCAGTTTGTGATATTATGTCATCAAGTGAATCAAAGGGCAACTTCATCCCATGGACAAAAATCACATTTCCACTAAATCTTCTCAGGCAGTTTTTGTGATTCTTTAGGACTTCAAAGGATGAAAACGCTTGGCTTGAAATACATTTGAACAATCAGACATTAAAAAGAATGCTTTATATCACTTGTAGAGTTAAAACTCAGTTTAATTCTCTGTCATTGAGATGCTAACATGGATCTGGTAATAGAAGTTATCATGCATTACATATCCATGATGTTTGACAAATGCTTCAATCTTATAGCAAACAGCTCCACTATGACCTGTTCATCAGAGCAAACACATTCATATATGTGTGCAGAGATCATTACAGTCAAGTTTCATCTGTACAAAATGAAACTAAATAAAACATAATTTATTTTCCCTCATATTGATTCAAACCTGAATGACTTTATACTGAATGTCAAAAGGACAAAAAAAAAAAAAATGGATGGTTCATAAAAGTACTAAATATAACTTTTAAGATATATAATGACTTTTTTCTCGCCAAAATGTCTTGTTTCAAACTAAACATTTTCACTGCAAATATTCATTCAATCCTACTAATGGAGTTTGGCATAATTGGTGTTAAATTGGGCATTTGTAGTGAACAATAACTTAAAAAAAATATAAAAAAAGTTGCATAATTAGTATGGCTTTCCTAAACTTGTAACAAAATCATCACTATCTTTATGGTTTTGTCTGTGTTGGAGCTTCATAGCCCCTACGTGTATTGTATTGAACAATAAGGGATGAAAACTTTGCTTAACTACGTTTTTTTCCACAGAAAAAAAATCATGTGTACTGTTAAACAAATTCCACATCATTCTCATACAAACTGTAATGCAATTTTGACTCCTTTTAGGGTGCTCACATATACTCACATTTGCAATGTTTCCCATCTATGTCGAGTCTGTAACCGGGTCGGCAGCGGCACTGGAAATGACCCGCCGTCTGCTGGACACAGAAATGCTCGCAGCCACCGTTCCCAAAGCTACAGGAGTGGATGGCTAAACAAGCAGACAGACAGAAAGACACACAGGTGAAGACGCTATGAGAATGTTATTGTTCAATTGAGAGATCAAACTAGTCATAATAAAGAAGAAAAAAAAAACTCTTGGTGAAGTGTTTGACTCTAGCAGACCCCAAGTTCAAAAGACTCCTGCTGCAGAAACATCAATGACTCAACCAACCAAAATATGAATGAACTAGAGAAAATCCCTTTATACCTCTCAATTATAAATCAGTCTCTATAAGCACAGATACAGCAGATAGATTCATGCCATAAATGCAATTTATTCTGTAATATTATTCGCCACTTCTATCCTTTGTCCTCTGTGTGTCTGATTAGCTGTCCATCATTCTCTCTTTCTCTCACTTCGTACCTTTATAGGAGGACTGCACTGTACAATACATTATGTCAGTTAAATCCAAATTATAATTTTTTTCAGATGGCAACATCTAAATGAACTTGTTTTGTTAAATGAAATTATGAATAGATAGATGGAAACGAGAGTGATGGACGATGGATAGATGGCAACAAAGAAATGGATGGACGAATGGATGGTTAGAACTATAAAGAAATGGATGGATGGAATGATAGAGTGATAGATGGATTGATGGATGGATGGACCAATTTTTGATGGACCAACACAGGACCAATTTTCTTTTAGCTTTACCTTCCTTTCCTATGAATGGAAAGACAGACGGACGGACGGACGGACAGATAGATAAATAGATAGATTGATTGAATTTTGCATAGTAGGTTCCCTTAAAAAGAATAAGCAAATAAATCATTGGATGGATGGATGGATGGATGGAATGACTGAGCGATGGACGAATGGATGGATGGATCGATAAAACAATGGATGGTTGAATGGACAGATGGAATGATAGATATTTGCATTGCAAATAGACGGATGGATTGATCAAAGGATAGATCAATAGATGGACGATGGATAGATGGATGGATGGATGGAACAATAGAGCAATGGATTGATGGATATGGATGAATGGAATGAAAAAGCAAAAGATGGATGGAATTGTAAAGCAATGATGGACTGATGGGCGGATGGACCGATAGAGCAATAGATGAATGAAGGGATGGAACAATAGAATGATGGATGGATGGAAAGATAAAACAATGGATGGTTGAATGGACAGATGGAACAAAAGAGCATTAGACAGATGGATGGAATGATAGAGCAATAGATTGATGGATTGATGGATAAAGCAAGAGACAGATGGATGGATTGAATGATAAAGCAATGAAAAGATGGATGGATGGAATGACAAAGCAATGGATGGATGGAATTATAAAGCAATGACGGACCGATGGACGGATTGATGGATTTATGGATGGGTGGATGGAATGACAGAACAATGATAGAATGATAAAGCAAGGAATTAATGGATGGAACGATAGAGTAATAGATGGATGGAACAATAGAGCGATGGACGAATGGAATGATAGAGCAATGGATGAATGAAATGATAGAGTGATGAATAGATGGATGGATGATGAATAGTACAATAGAACAATGAAAGAACAATGGATGGATGATAGGTGGATGGATAGATGGATGGATAGAATGATAAAATGACACACAGTGATACACAGTTTCAATGGTCCTAAAAACTTAATTTCCTTTACACCAGATTTGATGTCCTTTGATTTTGTGGTGAAACATGAGCCTGGGCAGGTCTGGCTGTTTTACCGATGCATGTGCGTCCGTCCACGTGCAGTCGAGATCCAGCGTTACACTGGCAGTGATGCGAACCCCTGGTGTTCACACACTTGTGCTGGCAGCCGCCGTTATGAACCTGACATTCATCAATATCTGCAGAAGAACATATAAACACACAATTTAATACTGTGTTAAGAATCATTCATCATATTCAGTTAAGGCCAGGTACCTGTACATATTTAATTCACCTCTAATTTCTGCAAAAAAAAACAGAGTCAGCTTGCCCGGGAAAAATGTCTGACTTCAGGAGTAAATAAATAACCAAACTATTTTTGTTAAGACTAAAGCAGCGGGGTAACAAATAAACAAAGAGAAATGGCCATTTGTTTTACATGCTTACCATCAAGATAAAGAACAAAGCACAAAAAAAAGAGAAAACAAGTACATTCACGGTTCACTGTAATGGTGTAGGTTCAACAGTTTTGTTGCTTTTAAAGTTACACTGCCTAGTGAGATCAGAGCTAATAGAGTCAAGGCCGGTTGAGAAAGACACTGTTACTGCTCTGAGATCAGCTTTAAGACAGGCTTGCTGCACTGGCACAGCTGCTATCCCAAAACTGAAGTGTTCTCCCATGTCAAAGTGTAAACAAAGGAAAGGGAGGGAAATCAAAAAGGAAACTGGTCCTGTGATAGTGTCAGATGGTCATAAAAAATATAATTTATTACCATCTGACACTATCACAGGACCAATTTCCTTTTAGCTTTCCCTTCCTTTCCTATGAATGGACAGACAGACGGACAGACAGATAGATAAATAGATAGATTGATTGAATTTTGCATAGTAGGTCCCCTTTAAATGAATAAGCAAAAAAAAAATAGTTTCAAAGAAGCTTCCCAACACTATAAGTCAAAGTTCAGAAATATGTTTCTACCGCATTTTTGCTGCTTGATTCAGAGTAAGCAAACATGACATTCAAATGCACAGGCAGTCGACTCTTGTTGATTTGACCGTAAAGACCATGAGCAGATTGGCAGGCCGCTTCTTAGGGTGTCCTCTTCTGCTAAGAGGAAAAAATCCTAAAAATCACTCAGGACTGTCTACATCCATACAATCTCACAGCAGGTCTCTTTAGCTTGTACACTGCTTTCTCTCCAAACAAAACCTGCGAGTCGCCGCCAACGCAAGCGCCACTGACTCCAAAATGAACAAATGAGCTTTGTGTTCAAGCACCCTTTGACCTCTAATATACTAATGACCAACTTTGTGTTTCTGTCACCTCATGACATCACCGCAGGAGATATTTTCATTGGCCCGTTTTCCATTAATAGCTGTAATTCTCTAATAGGAGCCAAATGGAATAGACAATTTCCCTTTACAGAGATTTATGTGCGAGTTTGGTCAAATCAAGGTCGCACAAAACAACTTTAGTCGAAGTTTGACTAAAGAGGTTATTTAAATCTGGTAACAATCTTATTATATACCTCACCAGCTGAGCTCAATTTTGAGTCTATGCGAGTATTCATAGCACTATAGGACAGCTGGCACTAAACAGTGCATAAAGTCAGTTGGTAATTGGAACCAGCCGGTTGTTTACCTACGTGGAATCTTAATTACTGACCGAGATGCCAGGAGGCTTTAATAATCACAAGCTTCCTGCAAAGCATGAAAATGTTAGTTTAAACTTTGTTGCACACATTTAAATAGGTCACTGATTTATTTGCATTGTGTCCTTATTTCAAAGACAATTTAACACAATCTCTCACCAATTGTGCTGGCTTTAACAGCAAGAAAGTTTGCAATAAAAATTTAATTTTAAATAATGTGTACGTTTTCATGAAAGTATGCTGATTTAAATAATGTAACATGTAAGTATCTTCCGTAGCTTCTAAAGGACAGTACTAAATGGGAAAAACATGACATTTAAACAAAATAAGAAAAATGCACAAATCTGCATCCTATATCTAGTGCAAATCTGAGCATCGTTTGAGACAAAATTGAGATTCTCTTCTGAATTTTTGGGGAGATATGTAAAACTTTCCATTTGTTTGTCATTTTTTTTTAAACAATTCGTGAATTTCTTTCAAATGCTAAGAACATCAAACAAACCTGGAACTGAACTGACATTCTGAACAGTCTCTTTTGATATTTAATTTCCCACTGATGTGGCATCTTTCAGCAAATCACCCCAGATTCTGGTTATAATGACATCCTGGAAAGCACAAGCAACAGCAGTTGCCAAAACACAACATTCACCAATTTTGCTGATTGCTGCAGCCCTCTGAACTCCAATCTGGCTTGGCTTTTTCCAAAGGTTAGTTCTGGTTCATCCGTCACTTGAATCAGGGTAACCCACACGCTGGAGTAATACTTCAACTATGCACGCTGATTCTGAGCCACTGATTCATGCCTGGGCCAGAAAAGTGTCTCCAGCCAGGAAAGCTGGCAGACCAGAGCTGACTTTCCATCTACACTGCTGTATGGTTTGGGTTTTAATTAAATTACCAAGAAACTTTTCCCCACATTGGTGAAAGTATTTGGTTTGGCTTCTATTGAATACTCTGGAACGCTAAACAGTGTTTATAGATGTAGCTTGAGGCATTGAGGAAGTTCCTGACTGTGTTCTGCGCTGATGACAGACCACCTTATACTGTTAACAAGATGTTTTAATACAGTGACGACTGGGACATTTTAAACATGAAAATAATTACTGATGCTTTACTAATTGAGAGATCAAAACATCTTAGAGAAGCTGGTGGGTTGTGGCAAGAACCACCCACATTTTCTTCAGAATTTATATTTATTTTAATTTCACAAGAGATAAAAGATAATATGTATACAGTGATGGGTGAAATGCATTACTAAGTAACTAATTACTGTAATTTAATTACTTTTCCCTTGAAAAAGTAAAGGATTACTCTTATTTTTATGCAATTTAACTACAGTTACTTCTGATGTAATTACATTAAATATTGTATGGACTATAACACAACTCTACAAAAAAAATAGTGTATTTAACATCAAAATGTTACTATATCTAATAATATTTATGATATCTGATGTTAAAATGTATGTCTCTAATGTAACCTCCTTTTAAATATTCTGGTCAGTTCAAGAATAATTTATGCAATTTATATATATATATATATATATATATATGTATATGTGTGTGTGTGTGTGTGTGTGTGTGTGTGTGTGTGTGTGTGTGTGTGTGTGTATATATGTATGTATGTACATATACATATATACATATATAATGTGGGATTTAGAAAGTAATGATGCAATACTTTTTAGAGTGAGTAATTAGGACAGAAGTTTAATTACACTGTTAAATATATAATTAGTAGCTAGTAATTAATAATTTTTTTAAGCAACTTACCCAGCACTATATGTATTTCAGTTTTGTTATTGTTAACTAATATAATGTACAATAAATGTAGAAATGAATACATGTTGCATTATATTTCTTAACAATACAGGAACTACTACTAGACACTAATGCAAAATATCTCAGGTGAAAGTCCTCAGTTCAAATGGACCAATAAATGTTCTCACCTGGTATCTGGTATCCCATAGTGAATCGGTTGTATCCATGGAAACAGTTTGGCCTATGGCAGTGTCTCAAATGATTCCAATAGCCCGAATAATAGGCCAGATCAGCTGGATGATAATTAAGCCCCATACACAAGAGACACAGCATGAACCAGCCTGTCATGATTTACCAGATACTGAATCATAAATACCTGACTATGTGTCTATGATTGAAAAAGCAGAAAATGTCTCACGAAGGTTTAAGCAGTCTGAGAGGGACGGACTGAAACAGCAGGTTTTATTCCCTCCCTTCAGCTGACACTCTCTCTCCTCCTTTCATGTCTGCATCTCATGTATTTCACAATACTTATGCAAAAATGTAATGAGTGTTATCAATTCTGCTGTTCTAATTTTTTCTACCATGAAGTCATATAAAAGGATTACAATTGTTAGGCTCTCTGGACTACTTGATTCTGATTGGATAATTGTTGTATTCTGTGGTCCAATATCATTCTGATAATCATTTTTATTTACAGAAATAATATATATATTGTACATTATATACCTGCGCAAGAAGCCGGCAGAGTTTCAACCAAACCGCTGCTGCAGCCTTTATATTCTGGCATTCAAATGCATATAAAATATGTGAAGAAGGATTTTGGTTTAATATGAAAGAGTTACGAGATCTAAACCATGTGTAGGAAGAAGACAAATATCTGAAACATCAGAAAGATGAATAAATCTTGCAATGGCATTTTTCAGATGGATATGAAGAACCAGTGGCCAAACACATTATATACACACAATGATAGAGGATTATATACAAGCAGAGAATCTATCTATCTATCTATCTATCTATCTATCTATCTATCTATCTATCTATCTATCTATCTATCTATCTATCTATCTATCTATCTATCTATCTATATCTATCTATAATAATTGACAGAGAGGATCTCTGCAATTCTACTTTTGAAATACTAAACTCGAATACTTACAATCACCCTAATTGTGCGGAAGTAGTGATGAAGTCCAACTAAAGATACACTGAAGTATATTTGATTGTGCTAAAGTAGAACTATTTGAATGGATCCAACAGAAAATAGAACCCAAACGCAAATGGTTTGACTGGTTTTCTAGTGGGAACACCATCTCTGCAGACAGTACCTGCCTTCTGAAAAGTATCAGTTGAAGAGAAACAGAGAGAGAGGAAGAGGAAGGGACTCACCCTGGCAGGTCTTGCCATCCTCTTTGAGCTCTTGACCTGTGGGACACTTGCAGTAGAAACTGCCGATGGTGTTACAGCAAAGAGCTTCACAACCTCCATTGGTCTCTTCACACTCGTTCACATCTGACGGTGAGAGAACAAACACATTATAGTCTGAACTACAGATGCAGATCATTTACAGATTTGCAGCAGCTTGGATAATTGTTTCCAAATGTTTACAATTTGGAGACACATGTACATATTCATACAAACCAATTACTAAACTTCTCCCATGTGCATGAGGGTGCATTATGACCAATTGAGCATAAATGCTAAATTAAGCATCACTATTACTATTGCTATAAAACGTTACTTTATAAAATAAATAAATAAATAACATTACAGGTCTATTACTAGTCTTTTTTTTGTAGAAACAGCCTGGAACAAGACTCAAAAGCTTGTTGCATAGGTCAAATGAGGTCTCAAGAAGTGCTTATTGCTGGAAATTCATTGCCATAATAAAACATAATTTACTTTTTCCATCTTTCCATCTTAAAAAAATAACTTAACAGTCCAAATAAAAAGAGATTTTGGCTATGAAAGTCTGATGCCAATGAGTAAATCATATGTGTAATGAAAGACATGTTTAGCTGTTCTTCACTTTAACAGGATTTGACAATAATGTTTTTTTGATTATTTAATTGAAGCTACTGAAATCTGGACCGCCAGTTGAGTTTTCATGGGAAAGTGCTTAACAGAAAGCCATCACATAGGGCTTTTGTCAGTTTCCATATCTTTTTACCCTATAAACACGTTGTTGCTTATAATGTTAAAGGGTTTGGTGCATTCTGGGTATGAGAAAGTACAACTACACATGTGTATATAACCTGTAGATATAGTAAAAACATTCTGCTTTTCCAATTATGGTAACACCTTAGAATAGGGAACACATTTACTTAAAAACTCCTACTCCAGCAAACTCCTAATTTGCTGCTTATTAATACTTATTAGTAAGGTAGGATATTTATTAGGTATCGGTATAGGGTAGAATTAAGGGATCTAAAATATGGTCATGCAAAAATAAGCCATTAACATGTGCTTTGTAAGTACCAATAAACAGCCAGTATTCTAGTAATATGCATAATAATAAGCAGCTAATAATGAGAATTGGTCCTTAAAATAAAGTGTTACCTCAATTATATCCAAATGTGTAAAATTTGCTGTTAATTTACTCATTTAAAAAACAAAATTAAAAATAAAATTAACATCAGTGTCTCCTGACGATATATTAAAGTCTTATGAAGGGAAACAATCGGTCTGTGCAAGAAAATGAACATTATTATTTATTGTTACACATTACATGTACTTACTATTATAATAACAATTAATAACAAATTAATTATTAAAAACCCTACTCCTAACCCTATAGTAAGTACATGTAGTTTACTAATATTACTCAGTACATAAATGTACTGTAACAAGGAAACCTTAAAGGTCCCATGACATGGATTATTTTCTTTTCTTTAAATGCTTTTTAATGTTTCCTTAGGTGTACTTATATTGTTAGTATGATTTTTACATTTAAAATTTAGAAATAAAAAGCATTTTTTATATCCTGATATTAGCTCTCTGGCTTGAATGCTCTGTTTGAAGGGGCGTGTCTGCTGTGAGACTCCGAGGAAACGACAACTGTTGTGATTGGCTGACATCTTTGCATTTGAAATGCGTATTACATGTGGACCCCTCTCAAATATATATATATATATATATATATATATATATATATATATATATATATATATATATATATATATATACTACAGCTGTCGAGATTAACGAATCGTGGATTTGTTGATTATATAATTTTTTCGATCTTTTCCCATCACATGAAAGGCTGCAGTGATGAGCAGCATTGAGTAGACAGAGTCTGTTTATCGCGTGAATGCAGTCATCTCGTCATTAGTGCAACACGTTTTCTCTCACAAAATGCTTTCACCACAACTAACAGCAAACACATGAATACAGTAAGAGCTTTGTGCAGCATAACAGCATCATTCAATGTAATGGCAGTTTGGGCAAGTGTGCAGATATACTCGCGATGTGTGAGAGCTCCGAAAAAAGGGAGCGTTCTTTGATCGCTCTCTGTAGTTAAATCACAATTTAAATAACAGATTTGTTTCATGCTACTAAGAGAAACAACGTGAAGTTGATCGTTTAGTCACTGGCTTGATTCACTGATGCATAAACAGTATTAAACGATTTAGAAAGAAAGTCTGTGTGAACTTGAATGATTAACTACACATCAGAAATCACTGATCACAGATCAGGCATTAATAAACACTGTTACTCACTGTTTGTGCCGGTGCTGTCGAATACATATCATAAAAGTCTGTTTGTAACGCCTGTGCTGACATTGCGACTGAATTAAATGTAAATATTTGGGCGGGCAAAGCAGAGAAAGGGGAGGTAACATTTCTCTTTACAACGTCACAAAGAGGAGATTCCAGATCAGCCCGTTTGAGCTTCCATTTTCTCAAAGGCAGAGAAAGATAGTAAAATCTCGATTTACACCGATTAAAATTTTTAGAAACTTGGGGACCACATACATGCTAGGGGAAGTCATATTAATGTTAAAAAACCTCAGAAAGTGAAATTTTCATGTCATGGGACCTTTAAAATAAAGTGCATAAAATACAAGTTTTTTATTGTATCTTATTATTTATGTAAAAAAAAGTTGAACACATTTTCGACATGTAAAACATCCAAGTTTCACATCATTTGGTACTTTGATAACATAATTGTGTTTATATAACATCATCTCAGGATTACGTAAAAGAACTAGTGAATTAAACCAGTTCATTGAAACTGTTCGTAAGAACCAGTTTGTAGAAAAGAATCAGATTTCACAGTTTGCCTGAGGCTCTATGAATAACGTTCAGTTTCTTGTACAGACCAATCGTTACGCTTCATAAGACCCCAATATAACGTCAGAAGCTACGGGTATTATTTTTGTGTTCCTTGATATGCTTTTTTATTCTAAAAAACAGGCAGCTGCTGACTTGCATTTTATGAATGAACAAGGATCATGGTTTCAGCTAAAAATCTTGCTTACTCTTCTACAGAAAAAAAAAACTAACTTATATACATCTTGGGTGGCCTGAGCAAATTAACAGCAAATGTTCTTCTTCTTTTTTTTATGAACTGTTACTATTAAGACAATTTCAAGGAAGTCCAGAATCTCCCTCTTAAAAAACCTAGCAAAAACTAAAAAACAGCAGTAAGTGTTCTTACCATGTCAAACAAAACCACTTCTTTTTGCCAGTGGACAAAAACACATCTAAATGAGGTGAAGATGGGTGTTTCGGCATTTGATTGGCCTCAAACCACTTTATGTTAATCAGAAAAACGAAATAGCTGGAAAATTGTGTCCTTCAACAGGCCAACCAGCCTCACAGCGAGAGGTTTTGCCATTCATTCAGCTTTCAATGCAAATATTTAGCAAAACTCTCCATTACACACCAGATATCCAGCTCTCACACTCAAACACATGGAGACGTTTAAAGGAAAATCAGTTTGTGAGTTTCCCAAAACATTATTTCAATAAAATCCTCACCACAACAAATTGGCCCGTGAAGAGATGAGCGATGCGTGCTGGAGGAGGAAATAAACATAATAAACCATAATGAATGGAGCTGCTACAGGAGGTGATCACACCATTACACACGTCTTACTCTATGTCTAGTCTCTGTCATTTTAAAAACTACACAACTTTGAAGGTTTATTAATCTTCAAGAAAGACACATCAAGCTAAATCTGCTCAATATGTTCTAGTATGGGTAGAAATACAATGCTTTACATTAGAAATCACAACTAAAGTTAATGCATGTTATTATTGTTAACCATTTTACTTTAAACTGTTTCCAATCTTTAACCATTACTAAATAGATTAAAGTACTGAAGAATGACATTTGGTGAAGGATGACGACAAACAATATGATTTGAATCTAGTTTCTCCAATAAAATGTTGGAAATGTAATTACTGTTGAGAAAGAGTGACACCTCCTTCACTCCTGTAAATTTGCCAACACTGTTAACATGTAAAACATAATCTAAGTCCAACACTTCTATTATATTTAACCACAAAGTGAATAAAATGAGTGACAGGTCAGTCATTCATAACGCCAGCCTCCACATCTAATCGTCTATATCAAGACTGTAACATCAACAAGGAAATGGAGATGAACCACATTCCTTCACTAAGAGGTCACGACCCCTTTCATGACCCAAGGCTGACTGCTGGTTAAGGATCGAAATAGACACCCTGTGGGAACAGCAGCATTTTCTTCCGTCAGGGGTCCTGCTTTAGGCCACACACCTGCACAGAGATGGAGACATGGGTTTCGAAGGAGGGTGTTGCCAGCAGTGTGCAGGGTCACTGAGGTCAAGGGTCATGACCACATCAAGTCTGGCACGTATTAGGAAGACTCAGTGTAACACACACTGAAATCAAACTAATCAAACCCCCACTCCCCAAAAAACAGCAAAAACTAAAGGACATATGATGAAAAAAATACTTTTTCTCACTCTTCTAATGTTAAGATTTACATTCAGAAGTTCCTCTCCCAGTCCACGCAGACAATTAGTACAAAAACAGCTCATTTAGCAACTAACAACAGTATTCATCTCACTACCGTCACCTCATAATCATTTGATGACAGTGTTTAAATAGAGTATCAACACCTTGTCGATAGTTAACACCACTGCTACTCATTCCACATCCAAAACTGAAAGACTGGCAACCAGAAGTGTCAAAATCCTATTGGCTAAATGGGCAGCGGGCAGCGGGCAGAGTCACAACGACCAAAACAAAAACAGACATTCCGACACAGAACAAACATTTCCAAGTAGAATAACTGACAATAGTGTTGTTTTTCAGAGAAACAAGTATGTGAACTTAATATCTGCAAACATATTATGGCATTTTTGTGTTTTAATACAGTCAAAACATCTGATCCACCCTTTTTACATTCATAAACAATTGGACTCCAATGAGGATGAAACCTCATCTGCAACAATTTTCACTTTCAAGGACTTTGTCAAAGACTGGATCTTTTGCACCTTAACTGAAAGGACGAGAGAAATAGAGAAATAGCAAATCTATCCGGAAGTATGGATATATTGATACTGGTGCAAGTATCTAAAGTTTCAATACTCAAATAAAAAATATCGATACTAAGCTGTTTTTATTTACCAGTGATTTTGTTTAATTAAAACAAAATAAAAATAATGCATACAATATGCATTCAATCGGACAAATAACTTATGTTAGCTAATAATTGTGTGGGAGGGATTTTCCTGCTTATCTGAACACACGCAAATGTTGCAAGGCAGAATCAATCAATTACAGAGAGCGATCACTTACTTCTGACAGTGCATTTAAATAGAGGTGCGTTTCCCGAAAGTAGCCTATGATAAGAAAGCAATGATGGTTTTGGGAAACGGCAGCCCAGAACAATGCAGAAAAATCATATATGTTTGAGTTATTAGACATAAAAACAAATTGAAATTGTACCCTAGTTCGTGCAGTACATTTATGTAAATTTGAATGTTAAAAGTTCATATTGCTCATGTTCTATTCTTTATTGTTAATATAATCATACACTCTCAGAATATCTATGATACTGGCCACTAAACGTATCGGTATCATATCGAAAACAAAATAAGTGGTATCGCCCATCCCTAATGAGAGAGGGAATCTTTTGTTTATATTTGTCCCTTCATTTTCATCATTCTTTAAGTAACAATTATCTTAAATTAATTGTTAAATTAAATTGCTTTTTTTTTGATACCTCTGGAATCTTGAGTGTTTTATACACACACACACACACACACACACACACACACACACACACACACACACACATTGTACTTATTGTAGAATATATATATATATATATATTTATATATATATATATATTCTACAATAAGTACAATTTAACATGCTCACTCTGTTAAGATCTGTTCTCCCATATCTGAAAGCAAACCACTGTCATTGGGAGAGATACAGTTTTATCTTTGAAAATCTTTTGGACAATTACTTTCAGGTGCAGTTTGTGTTGAGAGAGTGTGATGTTTAAATGTATTTTTCGGTTTAGCACAGTGCAAGTTGTCTGGAGATTATGAAAACTGGCCAGGAATTTGATGTAGTCAGTTAGATGATGTTCAGGCATGTTTCCATTGTGTTACAACAGACTTGTTTCACTAACAGAGACATTCTGTCAAAAAGAACAATAGATCATAAAGCTCTTACATCACAATCAGAACACACACACCACAAACAAAGAGTCAGACGATCTTTTAATTGATTTTCATCTATTCAAACTCACAAAAACACACCAAACTAACACGAAAAAACACACAGCAGTAATCCTTGTTTATGTTAAATAGCTAGAGGCAAATTAGAAGTGATGACAATTGTGTAAAAAAATAAATAAAAACAGCATAGATTGAAGCCAAACTGAAATTTAAAGGAATAGTTCACTGAAAGAAATGTAGAAAATGTACCTTCAGACCATCCAAAATGTAGCTGAATTTGTTTCTTCATGCAAAAAGATTTGTAGAAATTTAGCGTTACATCACTTGCTCACCAATGGATCCTCTGCAGTGAATGGGTGCCGTCAGAATGAGAGTCCAAACAGCTGATAAAAACATCACAATAATCCACAAGTAATCCTCACCACTCCAGTTCATCAATTAACATCTTGTGAAGCCAAAAGCTGCAAAGTTCTTACAAACTTGCAGCTTCTCACTTCATAAGACATTAATTGATGGACTGAAGTGTGGATTACATGTGGAATATTGTGATGTTTTTATCAGCTGTTTGGACTCTCATTCTGACGGCACCCATTCACTGCAGAGGATCCATTTCGGAGTAAACTTTATTTTTATATACCTGTAACAAATTTCTTCCTAACATCTCCTTTTAGTGTTAGAAAGAAAGTCACATCAATTTGAAACAACATGAGAGCAGGTAAGCAATGGGAGTTCTCAGTTTCGGATGAACTATTTCTTTAAACATTTGCAATCTCTGCCGGAAAAGAATTCGAATGGAATGTTCTTGGTTCTGTAAGTTATAAATCTATTATCCTCAAACACACACAGATGTGCAGATATGCACACAAACACACACACACACACACATACACACACACACACACACACACACACACAAACATGATATACATGTTGTTTTACAGCCCGTAACATCCACTGCTTGAGAAAACCTGTTCAACTTCTGCTCAGTGCCTTTGCCATATGTTCAGATCTTTGTGAATCTAAAGCACACAAACCACCTGTCAGAACCAACACATCTATGCAAAAACATTATTTCCATGTTTTCAAGCATGCTTAAACTTACACTGAAGAATTGATGAAGAATGAATAGCAACAGGAAAAACAGTCTAACACGTGTATTTTTGTCCACCAGCAATCATTCAGACCCTTTATGTATCAAACTGTGCGACTCTGATAGATTTGTGTGTGTTTGCATTCCAGCCATGTATCGACTTGTGTGACTTCCTCTCATGAAATCAGTGTGTTTCTGTGTAGACGGGGGTCCGTACCGTAGCTTGGCACAGCTGTTGAATCATATGGGTCAGACACAGCTAAAGAAAACCATCCAGATAGCATCACTAGGGTCATTAAGAGCGCAGAGAAAAAGCCGCCCAGCACATAAATACACTCATCAGAGAAGCAAAAGCCAGGGTCTGGCTCAAAATGATATTATGCATCTTATCTGGATCAGCAGGACAGTTTTCCATTGTTCAATGTTTTTATAAACAATTGAACAATGATTCAGCAACAAAAATTTTCAGTGTGAATTTATTTTTTATTCTTACTGTAGAAACTTCTGAAGAAAATGTCTTCATTGTGCATTTAATTTTCATTCTGTATTACTCTAAATGTTTTTATTTATTTATTTATTAAGTTTACTTTTCAATTACTGAAAACTTTTTTTTATCACACATACTGTTCAAATGCTCGGGTATAGTACACTTTTTTTTCATTTAGTTATTTATTTAGTTTAAGAAATTAAAATTTATATACAGCAAGGATGCATAAACATTGGTCAAAAAGACAGATGATGACATTTATGTTACAAAAGAACATAAATAACACTTAAAGCCTCTCTCTCTCTCTCTCTCTCTCTCTCTCTCTCTCTCTCTCTCTATATATATATATATATATATATATATATATATATATATACAGTACAGACCAAAAGTTTGGACACACCTTCTCATTCAAAGAGTTTTCTTTATTTTCATGACTATGAAAATTGTAGATTCACACTGAAGGCATTAAAACTATGAATTAACACATGTGGAATTATATATGGAATTAAATACATAACAAAAAAGTGTGAAACAACTGAAAATATGTCATATTCTAGGTTCTTCAAAGTAGCCACCTTTTGCTTTGATTACTGCTTTGCACACTTTTGGCATTCTCTTGATGAGCTTCAAGAGGTAGTCACCTGAAATGGTCTTCCAACAGTCTTGAAGGAGTTCCCCGAGAGATGCTAAACACTTGTTGGCCCTTTTGCCTTCTGTCTGTGGTCCAGCTCACCCCTAAACCATCTCGATTGGGTTCAGGTCCGGTGACTGTGGAGGCCAGGTCATCTGGCGCAGCACCCCATCACTCTCCTTCTTGGTCAAATAGCCCTTGATGCCTTCATTGTGACTCTACAATTTTCATAGTCATGAAAATAAAGAAAACTCTTTGATTGAGAAGGTGTGTCCAAACTTTTGGTCTGTACTGTATATATATAGTATTAATCTTCGGCTGACGCTGAGAGGATGCTGGTGTCGTGTGTTCGCCGCTGGAAAAAGCCAGGGGTACTGGACGTGGAGGGGGTTTGGCGGTTATTCATCGCTCTGATTTGCACCTGTCCTCTGTGACATTGCCAAAGCTATCATCATTTGAATGCTTGGCTTTTACGTGCGAAATACCCATCCCACTTACAACCATCATCATATACCGGCCACCTAAACCACACCCACGTTTCATTTCAGAATTAACTGAGCTACTCTTGTCAGTGTGCACCACATCAAACAATGTGGCAATTCTTGGAGACTTTAATATCCATGTTAATTCTCCCACTAGTCATTATACTACACAATTATTACAACTTCTTAAAACACTCAATCTCAGACAACTCGTGACAGTCCCTACCCATACAAAAGGGCACATACTGGACCTCATTATAACAAATTTTCCTTATAACAATGTTCATGTACATGATTTAGGCATATCTGATCATAATGCCATATCATTAGACTTTTCATTCCTGACCTCTCTCAACAAGCCTAAACACAAAATCTGCTTTCGCAAAACAAAAAGAAATTAACCCTGAACACCTGTCTTACGGCTGGGAGGGTCCTTGAGAGGCGCTACGTTGTCTCTGGGCTGACTGTCCATAAAACTGCTTATAGAGAGCACCAAAGATCATATTCCAAATAACTCAGTCAAGCACGATCAAAATACTATTCCAACATCATTAATAACAATCCAGGAAATTCAAAACAGCTCTTTAAAACAATAAATCATCTTCTCAGTCCACCAACCCTGAGGCAAAATAACAGTACAGACGATCAGTGCAATAAATTCCTTGATTCTTTCACCACAAAAATAACTACCATCCGTTCTAACCTAACACCCAGCAATGTCATTCCATCCATCCCCTCAACCTCAGCACCAACATTCTCTCATTTCATTCTCCCCACACACAGACAGGTTGAGACTCTCATACACAGTATGAGACCCTCAACGTGCTCACTGGACCCCCTTCCCACTGCTCTGATCAAATCAAATATGACTTTCCTAAGCCCTCTCATCACCACCATTATAAATTCTTCCCTGCCATTTTCCAATCTCACTGAAAACTGCATGTATCAACCGTCGGCTTAAGAAACCCTCCCTCGATCCTGATGTTTTATCAAATTACCGGCCCATTTCTAACCTCCCATTTCTCTCCAAAGTCATTGAAAAAGTCATTGTCACCCAAATCCACAATCACCTTCACTCACATAGTCTCTATGAAAAATTCCAGTCTGGTTTCCGCTCCGCCCATTGTACAGAGACAGCCCTGGTCAGGGTCACAAACGATCTGCTTGTGGCCGCTGACCAGGGCTCTCCATCCCTTCTCCTGCTCTTGGACCTCTCAGCCGCCTTCGACACTGTTTACCACGCCATCCTCCTCCACCGTCCGCAACACTTCATCGGCATTTCACACACAGCATTTCAGTGGTTTCAGTCCTACCTGACTGATAGAGTTGAGTATGTGGCCCTGGGGGGAACCAGGTCGAGGCCCCACACAGTCACATGTGGAGTGCCTCAGGGTTCAGTCCTCGGCCTCACCCTTTTCTCCATTTATATGCTTCCCCTGGGCCACATCATAAACAGGCATGGAGTTGTTTTCCACTGCTATGCTGATGATACTAAGCTCTATGTCAGGTTGGACCCCACATCCCCTACATCATCACTCCCCACTCCCCACAACTGCCTGCCTGGAGGGAACTTCCTTCAGCTAAACAGCTCCAAAACTGAAGGTCTCCTCATTGGGACCCCACACCAACTCCGATCCTCCACCCTGACCATTTACTCATTTGCTGGCTATGACATTTCTCTCACATCCTCTATAACAAACCTGGGGGTTTGATTTGACCCCCACCTATCATTTAACACCCACATCCAACTTATCTGTAAGACCGCATTCTTTCATCTCCGGAACATCTCCAAACTCCGCCCCTCTCTCTCCTTTTCTGATTCAGAGAAGCTGGTTCATGCCTTTGTCTCCTCCAGGCTCGACTGCTGCAATGCACTCCTCATCGGGATCCCTGGCAGGAGCCTGCAGAGACTGCAGTACATTCAGAACTGCGCTGCCAGGGTTCTGATGAGGGTGCATAAATCGGAGCACATCACACCCATCCTCCATAAACTTTACTGGCTTCCTGTTAGGTTCAGGATTGAGTATAAGATATGTCTCCTGACCTATCAGTGTGTCTACGGCAGCGCACCAGTGTACCTCCAATACCTCATCAATAGGCAAAACCCAACCCGACATCTCCGTTCCTCTGATAGCCACCAACTCCAGGTCCCCAAGTCCAAACTCCGCACTATGGGAGATAGGGCCTTCCAGGTGGCTGCGCCTCGACTGTGGAATACCCTCCCCAACCACCTAAGGACGCCACAATCTATTGAGGTTTTTAAAAATAATCTAAAGACTCACTTATTTTGTATTGCATTTTCTTAATATAATTCTGTTTTATTGCTGTTTTTGACTGTTTTTATGTTCAGTTTTTTATCTGTGCACCTGTAGCACTTTGAGATGTGTTCTTCATGTGTAAAGTGCAATATAAATAAAATGTATTATTATTATTATTATATATATAATGCATTATAAAGGCATTCACAATGTGTGTTGTAATGCATTAAATGTTACCACAGTTAAAATGCTTTAATATTTTAAGGCTTTTTTGTCATGTGTTTTAATGCATCATACTTTCTAAAGATGTAACAATAATTAGATGAGTATAATAGTGTTCTGAGGCTGTGGTTACAATTATTCATGAGAACATACAATGCATTATTTATTCATTAAATCTACAAATCAGCATATTACTTAGCAAATCAGCAATGATATTTCAAATAGAAAATAGGTAAATAAATAAATAATTGTTCATGTCTGGAACATAAATAGTGCTAAAAATGATCAGTTTACATAAAATACTTAAGGTAAGGAGTTTGTTCAAATCACTAACCCTGAGAATCAGCACTAGCAATAGCAAGTCTGATACTTGCCTTCATAGAGACTAGTGTTCTGTATCTGTGCAATAACAATTTCCTGATTAAGCAATAAAGTGCTCTACCACCCTGATGTATTTCTTACACTGACAAACTGATGAACAAACAAAAAGCTAAGAAGACAAAAATGTTCCTCATCCATAATTATTAATACTGTACAATGACGGAATATTGTGCTGTAGCTACCATGCACTGGAGATACACACTGCCCCCTGCTGCCTACATAGTACACTTAAAAGAAGCCTGCAGACAAAAGGGTCACAGTGTAAAACATATGAAAAACTGCAGCCACTCATAATTCATAACAACCTCCACTTCATAACTAACCACATTTGTTCATATTCACCAATGCATTTCTAAGATCAATCTTCATCTTAAAATGCATTGCTTTAAACAAAGAAATTAAAAATTATATAAACGCTTCATGCAACTGATCCATTCAGTCCGAAAGCACAATTTAAAACCATACAAAGAATGTCTAACACTTTGTCACATGTATTATGGGATGATATTCAGCTGTGGTCTTCCTCAAAAGATGACCAGTTGCACGATCCCTGTGCATGCATTGCTTTTGATTATGTTCCCTCTGATAACAACAACAAAACATATACATGACATTCAAATATCAAAGCATAATTTTCTATTCTAAAATAATAACAGATCCTAAAGCAACCACTGCAGCGATTATTCAAAGAAGAGAGCAAATAAACTCACGTAAAACCCAACTCCTTCTGTGATTCTATATCACAGACTTTTATAGCTAATCATCTGTGTTTATGCTCAAACATCTGCAGCTGCTTAGCTGCGACTATTACATCGATGCATGTGGGTGTGAAAATGGATATCTGATAGTGTCTGGTGATTTGTGGTACATACACCCAGACTGATCTCACAAGGCTAACAAACAAAACACAAGTATGTAAATGTTAATGTGAATGTACAAATTGTACATTATTCATACTGTGTATTTTTGCTTTATGGCTAGCTACCTGACTAATGCAACATTCAGTTTAATTGCACATACGTGGCCACATGGGCTGTGTGTACAGCCAGATGCGCACTTAAAAAGTCAAACTTGTATAAAATATATTTCTGTTCTTAATGTGACCACATTACCACACAAACAGACACACGTCTGACATCCGATAGGCAGCCATGTATGTAAAACCAACAATCATCTACTTCATGATGCTTTAATTAAAAGGTTATTTTTTTATTATCATTTATTTATTTTTTACAGATCTGGGGTTAAATTAAATGTTACCAAAGTAAGGAGACATAAAAAAAATTAAATAAATAAGAACACAAATAAAAGTGAATAAAAAGCAAATACAAAAAAAAATATATATATATATATATATATATATATATATATATATATATATATATATATATATATATATATAAAACATAAAAAAAATAATAAATGAACAAATAAATAAAACAAAAATAATAAATAAAAAATACAAAATAAGAATAGATAAAACAATAAATTAATGAAAAGAATGCATAAATAAAAAGTTATAAAAAATAAATCAATTAAAAGTTAATAAAGTATAAATACAAAGAAAAATAAAGAAAAATAATTAAAACAATAAAAACAAATAAAATAAATACATAAATATTATAAAATAAAAAGTATATAGAAAAAATAAAGAAAAATAAGAATGGATGGATGGATGGATGGATGGATTGATTGATTAATTAATTACTTTAGTAAGTCATGAGTCTTTTAGAAGAAATCTCAGCAATGTCTCTGTCATGGTTATGCTGCTGTGGAGGAATGAGGGAGCACGGAGACGAAGAAGTAGCAATGATCAAAGTCTTTATTATATCCAAACAGGAGAAAACACAGGGGAGTCAGGAGACACACATGCAGCACAAGGACTAGACGTTTAAGCACAGTATAATAATTAAAAAAAATTATTTAATTTTAATTAATTTAATTTTGACTTTTAGGAGTGTGTGGAATCAACATCGGCTCTCTCGTGTGTTGAGGAAACAATGATATCGACAGTGTTACGCATGCGCGGGATACTTTACTTCCTGAACAAGTGCGCACCCGAGTCCGTGTTGCTTGCACATTTACACGAACCGCGCCACAGCTCGGTTGCGCACCAGGGTCCGATGACAGCATTCACATTAGCGATTTTTCATGCGAACCATGCCCCGTTCTGCACTACACTGCCAGTGCGAAAGCCACCTAAGACAGCAAGCAGGACTCAGGAAAAACAGGGCTTAAATATACATGAAACTAATCGGACACACCTGGGATCAATTGAACTAAGTGGGGAACACCTGGAACAAATGATAATAAAAAGGAACGGGATGGAACAAATAAGGGCATATGAGGAACAGCGTGGAAAACCAGGACATGGAGCACGTGGGGAACAAAGCACAAGAGACTGAAACAGAGTCTGACATTACTCCTCCCTCCTGGAAGACGTTTCCATGTGCCTCATAACAACCAACGGGGAGGTTAGGGGTTTGGTGCTCTGGAGGCCTCACAGGATAATCTCCCACTGGACATGGCGGAGCAGGCAGACTGGGAAGCCATTGTGGAGCAGGCAGACATGGAAGCCATGGTGGACTAGGGGGCTCAGGGGGCCATGGCGGAGCAGACAGTTTGGGAGGCCAAGTCTTGGTACTTAGTCCGTGTAATGATTTTCAAGGTTGGGGTAAAGGAAGGAGACCAGGGTCGGCGTACGGGGCTCGTGAGAAGCTTTATTTACAATAATAAAAATTAAACAAAGAAAAACAGTCGCGGCAGGTGTGCGCACCTCGCAGCCTTCACTCTCCTGTACGTTTTCGTAGCCTTCTCGGTCCAGCACGAGTCCCCATCTCTCTCGTCCTTCGCCAGCTGTCGCGCTCCTTAAATGGTTCCCCACGCCAATCACTGCAACGAGATCCAGCTGTTACTTGTTTCTCACCTGAACCACTTACCGCCTTTTGTCTCTTCACACGCTCTCCCGTTGCAGACTTCGCTAAACCACGCCTCCCCCGCCACATACCCCCACCGCCCGACTCAGGTCGGGGAGCCATCCGGCCTGCAGCCCCCCCACCCCCCCCATTCCTGGAGAGGAAGTCGGCCACAGCCATCTGCGCCCCCGGCCTGTGAATCACCTTGAACTTAAACGGCTGTAAAGCTAGATACCAACAGGTGATTCGCGCGTTGGTATCCTTCATGCGGTGGAGCCACTGGAGGGGTGTGTGGTCCGAGCAGAGGGTGAACTCCGTCCCAGGAGATAGTAACGAAGGGTGAGAACCGCCCACCTGATTGCCAAACACTCCTTCTCTATAGTGCTGTACTTAGTCTCCCTTTTTGAGAGCTTTCGACTAATGTACAGCACCGGGCGGTCCCCCCCCCCCCCCCCCCACCTCCTGGGACAGGACCGCGGCCAGCCCCCTGTCCGACGCGTCGGTCTGCAAAAGAAAGGGGAGAGGACCATATCCGGTACCTCCTTTTTAGTGAGGTCAGTCAACGGGCTGGTGAGGTCCGAATAATGAGGAATAAACCTCCTATAATGTCCCGCCAGCCCCAAGAACTGCCTCACCTCCTTTTTGGTCTTGGGCCTGGGACAGGTTGCAATTGCTGCCGTCTTATCAATTTGGGGACGCACCTGCCCATGGCCCAAGTGGAAGCCCAGATACTTTACCTCCACCCGCCCAACTGCGCACTTCTTCGGGTTGGCCGTTAGCCCCGCCCGTCTCAGCGCCCTGAGGACCGCCCTCACATGCTCCATATGCCGCTGCCAGTCCCCACTATAGATGATAATATCATCCAGGTAGGCTGCGGCATATGCAGCATGGGGCCGCAGCACTCGATCCATAAGGCGCTGAAACGTAGCCGGGGCCCCGAACAAGCCGAATGGAAGCATAACTATAAATTGGTGTAATCCGAACGGCGTGGTAAAGGCTGACTTTTCTTTGGACATGGGAGATAAGGGGATCTGCCAGTATCCTTTGGTTAAGTCCAATGTCGAATAAAAATGAGCCGTGCCTAACCGATCGAGCAACTCGTCAATTCGCGGCATTGGATAAGTGTCAAATTTAGAAACTGCATTCACCCTGCGATAGTCTACACAGAACCGTACCGAGCCGTCCGTTTTGGGCACCAAAACTATCGGGCTCGCCCAATCGCTGTGCGACTCCTCGATTACCCCCATCCCCAGCATGGCCTCTAATTCAGCCTGAACTACCTTTTTTTGTGTTCAGGCAGTCTATACGGCCGGCTGCGAATTACGACACCCGGCTCTGTCTCGATGTGGTGCTGAATCAGGTCCGTACGACCGGGTAGGGGCGAAAACACGTCCACAAATTCTACCTGCAACTGCGCGATGTCAGTGAGCTGCGAGGGCGAAAGGTGGTCCCCTCCTAGGGCCAGTGCGAGGGGTTTTCCTTTAATAATCGCTTCTGGCCCGACATCCTCCTCCGCACTCACTACCGTCACTAGCAACACTGACTCCTCCCCGCTCCATTTTTTAAGGAGGTTGAGGTGGTAGATTTGCCGTGAGTCGCCTCTATCCATCCGTACCACCTCATAATTGAGATCTCCTATCCGCCGTGTGACCTCAAAGGGTCCTTGCCACTTGGCTAACAATTTGGAGCTAGAGGTTGGTAGTAAAACGAGCACTTTATCTCCCGGTGTAAATTCTCGCAGCTTAGCTCCCCGGTTATATAACTGGCTTTGTCTGCCCTGGGCCCGGAGCAAATTCTCCATAGAGAGCCGCCCCAGTGTATGGATTTTCGCGCGCAGGTCCAGGACATATTGAATTTCATTTTTGCTATCCTAGTGTCCGTCCTCCCAAGTCTCTCTCAGGACGTCTAGCACCCCCCGGGACTGACGTCCATAGAGAAGCTTGAAGGGGGAAAACCCCGTGGAGGCTTGGGGGACTTCGCGCACAGCGAATAAGAGGGGTTCTAGCCAACGGCCCCTATTTTTCGCGTCTTCTTGTACGAACTTCCGGATCATGGTTTTTAATGTGCGATTAAACCGTTCGACCAGCCCGTCCGTTTGTGGGTGATAGACACTGGTACGCACCACTTTAATGCCCAACAATCCGTACAATTCGCTTAACGTACGTGACATAAACGCGGTGCCCTGGTCCGTGAGAATCTCCTTTGGGATTCCCACGCGGGAGATTAAACGAAACAAGGCGTCCGCCACACTCTTTGCCGAGATGTTGCGGAGCGCCACTGCTTCAGGATACCGTGTCGGGAAATCCACTAAGACCAGCGCGAAACGGTGTCCCCGTGCGGATCGCTCTAACGGCCCGATCAGGTCCATACCAATTCGCTCGAAGGGGACCTGCACTAGAGGAATAGGGCGCAAAGGTGCTTTTGGAACGGCCTGTGGGTTTACCAACTGACATTCCCGACAAGACGCGCACCACCTGCGCACGTTCTCGTGAATGCCCGGCCAAAAGAATCGGGTCGTTAGACGATTTAGTGTTGCTGCTACTCCTAAGTGCCCTGCCATAGGATTACAATGCGCCGTCTGGAAAAGCATTTCCCGACGGCTCTGTGGTACTAACAGCTGGGTTGTATCTTCCTTTGTCTGAGCGTCGTGGGTCACTCGATACAACCTGTCTTTAATAACGGCAAAATACGGGTGGGATAGCGGACGCTCAGGGTGGAGGATCCGCCCATCAATCGAGCGAACCTGCTCGAAGGCATGTTTAAGCATCTCGTCCCGGGATTGTTCCAGGGGAAAGTCATCGCGGCCGGCAAGGTTTAGCCTCGCCACCTTGCTCGGCTCCCCTGGGACCGCCCGCTAGGTCCTGGGATAGATTCTCCCTCCTGAGCGCTCGCCCCGCCCCCGGCCGGTTCTTTCCCCCGACGGCACCCGCTGTCAAACACCCCAGCAAATGTTGAAACGCAGGCCAATTCGTCCCCAAAATTAGCGGATGCCAGAGGCATGGACTAACGGCCACCTCCACACTATGCTTTTGGCCCCGAAATTTAATGCCTATGGCTTTTAATGGGTATTCCCTTATATCCCTGTGCACGCACCTCACCTTAACCATGCGGCCCGTATCCAATGCCCCGGATTATATCAGGCTTTGATGGATGGAGGTCTGGTTACAACCTGAATCCACCAGAGCCTGATAGGTACCCCCCTTAATACTCACAGGTATTTGGTACAGCCCGGCTTGATCGGGGGCAGCCTGCGGGTCGTCCGGGATCCGGACCAGAGTCCCCACCTCCATCATCGGGCACCTGTCCACAAAG
The DNA here is from genome assembly GCF_963082965.1 of Carassius carassius. Lineage (NCBI taxonomy): Eukaryota > Metazoa > Chordata > Actinopteri > Cypriniformes > Cyprinidae > Carassius > Carassius carassius. The sequence goes on from NC_081798.1 coordinate 18,979,801, forward strand.
TGGCCTGGATTCCCCCAACGCCAGCAGGCTGGCCCGGGTCTCCCCGCGGCCCCAGTGGCGGGAAGTGGCTCAGGGAATTGACGTGGGGAAGCAGCCGGAGGGTCTCCACTCCCCCGTCATGGGGGGGCGGCCATCCCTCGTGCGGGACCTCGTGCCCCGGCCGCAGGCTCCATTGCCACCCTCCAGCGGGGTGCAGCCCTCGGTGGCCCCACCCAACGGGACCTAGGGAGAGGGAGAGATTTCGGAGCGGGGGGTAAAGCGGAGACAGGGGAAGAGAGAGAGAGAGACAGCAGGGAGGGGCTCGCCGACCCCGGAGCACGCCGCCAGCTGATCCTCCGCCAGCTGGATGGCCAGATCCAGCGACGCCGGGTGGTGGCACTGGACCCACTGGGCGGTCCTCTTTGGGAGGCGGGAGACGAACTGCTCCAGCACCCCCGCGTTGATGATGGACTCGGCGTCGCCGTCCCCGGCCAGCAGCCATTTGCGGCACGAGTCCCGGAGCTGCTGCGCCAACACAAAGGGTCGGCCCACCTCGGCCAGCTCCAGCGACCGGAAACGCTGCCGATGTTGTTCTGGGCTGAGACCGACCATCTGGAGGATGGCTCGTCTGATGTCGGCGTAGACCAGGAGGTTCGGGACGGGCAGTTGCTGGGCTGCCTTCTGGGCCTCCCCCAAACAGCAGAGGGATGACCCGGACGGGCCAGCTGTCCATCGGCCACCCACATGCTTCCGCCGTCCGCTCGAATAGGTCCAGAAACGCCTCTGGATCGTCGGCGGGACCCATCTTGGTGAGCTGCATGTGGGCGGGCGGGGCGCTGGGGGAGGCCGTCCCCATTCGTCCCTCCCGGTCCAGCAAGCTCCGGAACAGCTCGCGGTCCTCCTGCTGGACCCGCATCATCGTCTGGAACCGGTGGTCCTGGTCGGTCCGCAGGTCCAGCAGGGCCTGGCGGTGTTCTTGGTGCAGGCCCGCGAGCGATGAAATGATGTCCGCAAACGGCGAGGATGATGTGGCTGACGGAGTCTGCATGGCGGATGCTCTCCTTCCTCCCGGGTTTTGGCACCAGTGTAATGATTTTCAAGGTTTGGGTAAAGGAAGGAGACCAGGGTCGGCGTACGGGGCTCGTGAGAAGCTTTATTTACAATAATAAAAATTAAACAAAGAAACAGTCGCGGCAGGTGCGCGCACTTCGCAGCCTTCACTCTCCTCTACGTTTTCGTAGCCTTCTCGGTCCAGCACGAGTCCCCGTCTCTCTCGTCCTTCGCTAGCTGTCGCGCTCCTTAAATGGTTCCCCACGCCAATCACTGCAACGAGATCCAGCCGTTACTTGTTTCTCACCTGAACCACCTACCGCCGCTTGTCTCTTCACTCGCTCTCCCGTTGCAGACTTCCCTAAACCACGCCTCCCCCGCCACAGTCCGGCTTCCATGGAAGGACCTCTACCAACCACCCCCCCCCCCCCCCCCCAAAAAAAAATTGGGGGAGAATTTCAGTTTCAGAGGCACTCCGTAGGCCTAACTCTGGAACTGTGGCCCTGCCTGGGCTTGACTTGGAGACTAGAGCCCTTTCTGTGCTAGACTCAAGGACCTGAGCCCTCTCTGGGAGAAAGGTCTGGCTGCAGACTTGCACTTGCACTCTCAGGCTTGCATTCTCAGATTGCACTCTCAGACACTTGCACTTCCGCTAGTGACATCACTTGCAGTCTTTATTTTTTATTTTGTTCTATTTATTGATAACTGTTTGTTTGAATCAAATTGAAACATTTTACATCAGTAGCCAGGTGGTGAAGACAAGAAAAAAAAAAAATTACAATGTCATTTGCAATCGCTACTTGCACTCTCCGCTACCTGTGACGTCACTTGCAATCAACACAAATCGTGCGTGTTGCCAATGGAGACAAGACGCTGTGGTGGTGATTAAACGAATAAAACCAAATTAGTACTATAATGTACAGGGTCCTGCAAGAAAAAGATAAGACCGGCAAATCCGTGGCCACAGAACAGCAGAATATGAATGCAATGCACAAAAAAGTCTTTCGTTAAGCGTTTTTCTCCTGTAGAAAAACATAAACACTTAATATGGCATAATGTATTAAGATACATTAAGTTCAATTAAAAGACCAAATTCAAAATATAGTTATTATGTAATGTACTACAAGGCAAGCAGATGGCTATGAACACAATGCGCAAACTTTGTCCTCCCATACAGAAAAATGCTTAATGTGGCCTAATAACAGACTAAGATGATAAAGACAATTCAGTAGGCCTAGCCTATATGTCTTGTTGTTGACTCAACATATATACAGACCAGCAAATATGAACATGCATTATGAAATGCATTAAGTGATTTTAAAAGGATCAACTCCGTACAGGAAAGCAGACGAGTACAGAACGCAGTGCGTTAAATTGTACATTAAACGTTTTCCTCCTATAGAAAATCATTATGAATAAAACACATAATGTAGCTTAATGGACAAAGACAGTGATATAAACGAGTTGTAGACAGTTTATTCTATATGGAAAAATGATTAACGCGAAACTTTGCATGTTGCGTTTATTCTGGGCTCATCTGCGTGCCTGTACATTTTAGTTGTGTATTTTAATAATATAGAGAAGCATATTGAGTTTGGCCTTTATCATTTTAGTCCATTATGCCACATTTTGCGGTATGTGAGGAAAATACTATATACATATTCATTAAAATAATGAACTGTACATTTAATTTGATATTTTAATATCATCTTAATACATTAAGCCATGTTAAGTGTTTATGTTTTTCTATGGGAGGAAAACGCTTAGCGAGAGACTTTGCGCAAGCGTTCATATTCTGCTGTTCTGGACACGGATTTGCCAGTCTTGTCTTTTTCTTGCAAAAACCCTGTACGTTATAGTACTAAATTATGTTTAATCGTTTAATCACCACTACAGCGTCTTGTCTCCATTGGCAACATGCACGATTTGTGTTGATTGCAAGTGACGTCACAGGTAGCCGGGAGTGCAAGTAGCGATAGCAAGTGACATTGTAATTTAGTTTCTTTTTTCTTTTCTTCGCAACCTGGCTCCTGTTATAAAATGTTGGGAAATTCAAACAAAAAGTAATCAAAAAATTCAACAAAATAAAAAATAAAGACTGCAAGTGATGTCACTAGCGGAAGTGCAAGTGTCTGAGAGTGCAAGTCTGAGAGAGCAAGTCTGAGAGAGCAAGTGCAAGTCTGCAGCCAGACGCTCTTGCTCTCTGGGCTAAACTTAGGGATATGAGCCCTCTCTTGGCTAAACTCTGGGACTGAAGCCCTCGCTGGGATAAACTAGGGGACTGGAACCCTCTCTGGGGTAAACTTGAGGACTGTAGCCCTCTCTGGGCTGGATTCAGGAACAGAAGTCCTCCATGGGCTAAACTCAGGAACAGCAGCAGTCACTGGGTGGGAAGTGGGAAACCTACTGTATCTTGATGCTGGTCTGGGGCTAGAGCCATCTCTCAACTCTGATCAGGGGATAGAGCTGATACTGGAGTGACCTTTGGGGCTGGAGCCAAAAATGGAGAGAGATCTGGGGCTAGGATGAGGAAAGAGAATAGTCTTTTTTCCTCCTCCTTTGATTAAGGGACATTGGTGCAGCCGGTGGGCTTGACAGCCGGCAGTCTGGAGAGAGCCATGGTCAGTGGGCTTAACTGAGGAGCGGCCAGCAGGCTGGTTCTGGCTCGGGGCCGGACACTCTCCAAACACCAGAGGATCCCTTCCCTCCAGCTTAGTCGCGAGGTGTCTGAGAGGTCCATGGGGCAATATTAATTGGCCCCGTGCCAGGAAAATAACTGATGGTGGCATCATCATCTTATCGAAGGGAAGATTCTTACTGGATAGAATAATGAAATGAGCGGCTATTTCCATGGCCGCGGGGAGAAACAACCAGTAAAACAAAAAAGACTTTTCAAAACGAAAACAAAACGGGGAGAAGGGATACCGCTTACTTTCTGTTTCGGTACTGTCTTCTATTATGGTTATGCTGCTGTGGAGGAATGAAGGAGCATGGAGATGAAGGAGTCAGAATAAAGACAGTCAGGATTCAGGAAAAAAGGGCTTAAATAAATATGGAAAACTAATTGGACACACCTGGGATCATTGGAACTAAACAGGGAACACCTGCAACAAATTATAATAAAAATGACAGGAATGGGAAAGACCAAATAAGGGCATAGGAGGAACACAGGGGAAAACCAGGACATGGAAGACGTGGGGAACAAAACAGAAGAGACAGAAACAGAGGCTGACAGTCTCAAACTGTGCTCATATTTGCCTTACAAAGTCTGCCAACAGAAGTCAGAGATCTCAAATATTTCTCATCAGATTCTTCCAGAATGATCTGAGCTTCTCTCCACATAAATTTTTACAGCTCTAAATTCTTACTGTATGTAAACAATTATCTCAGTTGTGTCTATTTGTCTTTCTCCTAGGGAATTTTCAGAGAAACATCTCAGACAAAGTTTCCAGTACAATATCTAATTCCAATATTAAATATTTACCATCATACTCTTGACAAAAGAAACTTGGCAGAGCATCTCCAATGTCTGTACATACAAAGAATGACAGATTATACAAATACCATCCCAAGGCCATTATTCCAAAAACAAAATCAAAAACCTTCCCGGAGATCTCTCACAATGCAATTCAGCTAGACAAAAACCATTCAAATTCCTCACATATCTGTCTTTCGGAACAGCTGTGTTTTGTTTTTACACAGTTCTTCTTCCCAAGGCGTGTGTTGACAAGACAGAGAATCAGCACTGTCGCTCAAGAGTTCACAGGGAGTTTTGCTGAATACCACAATGTAAACATATAATACATAATAGTATACGCACTGAATATTATAAATTACACATACTTGAATAAACTACATTTTAAAACAGTTTCAAATAGAAAACATTTCTTCCCCGAAAACTGAAATAATATTTCACAATAGTACTGTTTTTACAGTAATTTTGATGAAATAAATACAGTCTTGGTGGGCAGAAGAGACCTGTTTTTTATGACTGATATATATGATATATATATATAGTGTCGGATGTAACGCATTACTAATTAATGCATTACTGTAATTACTTATCCACTGAAAAAGTAAAGTAAGGGATTACTACTAATTTATAGGTAATTTAATTACAGTTACTTATAAATTACTTGCGTTACATACAGTAAATGATTTCGACAGTACTAAAATCATTATTGAATTTGAAATCTAAATTTACCGTCTAAAAATCTAATTTAATGCAGTGTCTTTAACCCTCTGCACGCTAGCGCATTCAAAAAATAAATTAACAAAAAGTTCCATAAAACGATAAATACTATTCTAATCACTATAAAATCGTAGCTAAATATGTTTTTTCAGCAGCATATACCTGGAATACTTTACTTATTGAATTAAGAAAGATTAAGTATTTTGCTTCTTTTTCTATATCAATAAAAGGGTGGTTATTGAAGAGGTAAACATGTCTTCGTAATTTGAGGTAGGTTTATTTTGGTCTCTGTAACTATGTTTGCTGTAAAGTTTGTTTGTTTGTTTATTTTCTTAAGGTTTTTTTTTGTTTTTTTGGACTTATGGACTTTGGTTTTTACCATCAACCTGCCAGGGACTCCAGATGAAAATGAACCTGTATAGTTCAATCTGGCACATTTACATGAACATGATGGAGTGCCCATGTTAATTAATGTGCATCATCCCTTCTAAAATAAAGAATAAAGAACAAATACACATATAATGGGTGTTCAGACCACTGAAACCGTTCACTTTTCAACATTCATTTCAACACCAGCAGCACAGGGGAATGCTCCTTGTTGTTTGGTCAAGAAGTCTTTGATTATGACACTCAGAATGTGTGTTCAGTCCTGTTAATGATGCTTTGACATTTTTCAAACTTAATTAGACGACCTCCTGGCCCCCTGGATCTGGCTCTGAGCATTGATGTGTGTGTGAAACGTGTGGTCAGATCAGCACTGCATAGACACACGTGTGCGAGAGAGTGAGTTAGAGTGAATTTCCCATCAGTCTCGTCTCAGATGGATGCTGTCGTTTACGTGAGATGGGCGAGACACCAGCCTTTTCGTATCTCAGCATGTTTGGGAACTGAATTACTACAAAAGACAGCAAAGCTGACCAGATTTATTCTTAGGGCCTTTGAAAGGAGGGCTGTCATCCCTCTATTTCTCTCTCAGGGTCTCTAATGGTCTCTGAATGGCTTGTTGTCTCAGAAACACGTTGACGTACAGACAAAAGATTTGTTTTCGTTTGCTCTCATTCCCGTCTGGTTTACAAAGCTCCTGGTGTTAACAAGAGCTAAATATGTTTGGCAAACCCAGCGGGGCTGATCTTTAACCTGTGCTCTGTATCTGAGCATTACCTGTTTGGGCCTGACGCATACTTTGACCCCAGACATGGGAATGTTATGCTGGAGCCTGCAGGGATCTGATGACTCCGAAAGGAATGTCCAAATTACTACCTAATTTCTGCACGGGTATGCAGTGTACATGGATCATGTGAGTAAACTGTGACTACAGAATGTGGAAAGTGACCCAATGTTCAATTCTGACTGGCTAGTAAATTTATTACATGCATTAATAATAAATAAGTATACACATATACATATACTATGTGTGTGTAATTTACTGAGTAATAGTTATTAATAATAATTTATAGCCTGCATATTTATATAATAAGTAAGTAAGTAAGTAAGTAAAATAAGTAAGAATAAGTAAAGAATAATAAGTAAATTAAATTATTTTTATATCTAGGAATTAAAATACACTTAAACATTGATTTATAAATTCTTATAATAATTCCTCTAATTTTTAAAAATGATATCTATGTAACTGACTTAAATACACAATGTCTTTGACTTCACTCAGGAAGGTAAAGCAGGTGCAGATCAAGGCCATTGCATGAAGTGCTGCTGACTCACTTTGATCACATTTGAACCTGTCAGAGCTCCTCCAGGGCACTGCAGTCATCAGCACCCGCTCAAACACTAACAGCATCACGTCACGTCTCACACTGAATCACATGTTAACTATTTTTTTAAATCAGACACTGTCCTGGATGCAGGGCCAATTCATGAACTATACACTAATGGTAAACATGAAATCTAAAAAGACTCTTTTTACATTGTATAATTATAATGATTCATCAGTGCACAATATTTCACACACACACACACACACACACACACACACACATAAAAAAAAACATCAAATCAAATGTCACATTAACAGAGGTAAAATGGGTTACAAATGTCATTTTGTGTTTAAATTTAGAAGCTAGACTTAAAAAGATAAAACTAAAGCATTGAAATGGTCACAGAATGAAGATGCTCTCTGTCTGTCAGCTGGACTTGGAGATAACACCCTAATTGTGTTTCTTAATCAGCTGTCAGCTGAATGCACATGACGTCCAGACCCAGAGTGACCATGATGGGCCTTTCATCAGGCCAAGCACAGCAGGAATTGCAGCTGCTCAATTAGGAAAGATTAAGGCATCAGACTCTAGCATAAGAAACACGATTATGAAAACTCATTCTGACTGGAGGTTTTCAGCAGCAGGAAACTATAAAGACCCAGGCTATATATTCTCTCCTAACCTATAAAGGGCAAAATAAGGAAACTAAACAGGAAGGATACAGATGGGAAGCAGGGATTGTGGGTTTATCCAGAGGCAGGTTTACTCTGGCAGTAATGAGAGAGTCACACTGGTCTCTCTCTCTCCATTTCCTGAGATGCATTTTTTTTTGAATGACTAGAACTGTATATTTGTGTTTTAGTTGGTCAATGATGCAGTCTATTTCATTTGCCCCAAAACAGCAATGCACCAACAATGCGCCTGAACACACCCCGTTTTCAGACCAGCAGGCCTATGAGCGCACAAATGGGTGCAAGTGCATTTTCTATTTAAACAACGTGCAGCAGTACATGGACATGAGAACTGCATCGGGCTGAAACTAGCTTGCGTTGCACCGGTGTATGATAGGGCCTAAAGTGTGTGTTAATAATTGTATTTTATTTTGATTTAAATTTTTACTTCCATACAATACTTCCCAATAGTAAATAGAGATTGATGCAAAAAAAATTCTGAAACAACAACAAAAAATAGAAATAAAAAATAATTTTCAGTATCATTTTTCACATTTTATAGTAGTTACAACAATTAAAAAGAATATGCTATTTTGTATTGCAGTAGAATCCTGCAAAAAAAGACAAGACAATATTTTAAACCGTGTGTGTGTGTGTGTGTGTGTGTGTGTGTGTGTGTGAGATAGAGAGAGAGATTCATGCTTAAAGGGATAGTTCACCCAATTTTTGTTTATAATTCAAAATTTAAAGGTTATGTGGGGTTCAAGTGACAAAAATCATAATTGCAATTTTCACTGTTGCATAAACTTTTAGTTTAAAGAAGAGAAGGATTTTTTTTAAAAAAGGGAAGGATGGAGACATGTGACAGACTGTGAGAAACTGCAGCTGATGAACTCGTGGTGCATGTCATATCAGGGCGTCCCATTCACGCTCATCCTCTATTGTCCCGCTGTGGCAATTTCACCCGTGGAGAATTTCCCGGGTCATGGAACGGCTGCACACTAACCAGACTTTTTAATAACTGATTAATTCCTTGCAACAAACAATGCGGCCGATGCGACAGGAATGTCAGTGAGTCAGTCCGTTTAAAGGAGGATTTTCATTGGAATGATGCAGACTGACATCACTACATTACACGTACTGAACAGGACTCAGGGACACATTCAAACGTTCCCAGATCTCAGGAAAAGGCAGCTTAAACAGATGTGCAAAAGAGAACACTGACTGAAAAAAACTGTAAAAAGGAATAAAATAGGGTGACTGCGAGAGCCAGATGAATGAGTCTGATGAACTGTCAAGATGATGAACGTCAAAACATAAAACAGGTTTTCTCCAATATTATACTGGGTAATGTTTTTCAGATCACTGTTTTTTTTACTATCATCCAGCACAATGCAACAACCATGCCATGTCAGCATTGGAAATTAAATAACTGTATGGCATGGAAACATATCCAGGTCATTCCAGCCCATAATAAAAGGATTAAAACAAAATACGTTAAGGCTGTAATAAATTGCATGACTTTAAATCTGAACAGATTTTAAAACACTGGATATCATAAACTTATCCTCTTTGTAATAGTCAAACAGGAAACACTGTCCATCATACAGTAAATGACACACACACATTCAGACGGTATCACAACAAACAAACCCAGAGAGAAGTGTTCAATCAGAGTCTGACACAGTGTCTACACCGGAAGAGACGCCGCATCACAACAGCTAAAGTGTGTCTACTGTGCTGCACTGTACATGCATGTATATATTTCAGAAAAATATGTTGTTTAGATATTAAATATATTTATGTATTAGAAATATATGAATATAAATATATTATTATTACATGTAATTTATTTTTACATATACTGTATGTGTGTGTATTTATATATACATAATAAACATACACCGCACACACACATATATTATGTAAATGAAAACTTTTAATTTGGATGCTATTAATCGCACTAGTAACTTCTGATGCTCTCCAGAGCAACAAATACACACTGGAAAGTTCGCCAGATCTTCAGCTGAGCATACTTCATTCTCATGATAATAACCCTGGGTATGTTTTAAAACAAAATACTATTTCAGTCTTTGCAATGCAAAATTTCATGTATAATTTGATGTTTTACTTGATAAAAACTGTTTATGCAATTTTTTTTCCCCAGAGTTTATGCTGCTGACTATGTTAGACTGATATTTCACAGACCAACTGTCTGAATTACTCAAAAATCACGATGAAATGCACTCAGATATGTGTGGATGTAATACTACTACTACAACAACAACAGAGTTTCTCAGTCCCGCTATCCAGGATCAGGTCAAGCTGAGTTTTAGCAGTTGTCATGTTCTGTGAACTACAGCACAACAAAATCAGAAAACAAAAACATTTAAAATGCATTTGAACCCTAAACCGTTTAACTCTAGAAGGAGCCAAAGGACATTTTTTGCTGAAGAAAAGCTCTTTAAGCACAAAGGTGTTTGCCCCCGTGTCCTCCAGCTAATGGCCCATTAAATGAACTAATATAAAGCTCAGCACACAGGATGGGAAAGAAAAAAAATTAGCTGAGCAACTCACTGGGGCTACAGATTTACTCAGTAGAATTTATGTCCACTTTAATAGCTTTAAGACAGGCTGATAAACGAAGCATACAAAGCAATGGCTGCATACTAATGAACCATAAAGGTGAACAGCATGTTGCGAGTGGAGTCAGGTCAGAGAGGCCAACTCTGTCAGACACAGACAAGCAGATTTTCAGTGAGTGGTACTGGAGAGGAACAGACTGAAAGCAGTAACACTTCAATCCAAAAATGTAAATTTGCAGAAAATTTACTGGGGTTATTCAAGATGTAGCTGAGTTTGTTTCTTCATGGAAACAGATTTGGAGAAATGTATAGCATTGCATCACTTGTTCACCAGTGGATCCTCTGCAGTGAATGGGTGCCGTCAGAATGAGAGTCAAACAGCTGATAAAAACATCACAGTATTCTCTCGTTCTCTCGTACTGCGTCTTAGCTAAGACGCTACGGGAAAAGTCTCTTTTCACGAAATACTGAAGCAAAATATTATCCTTAATTTTGAATTTTTGTAAAGCGCATTTGCAGCAGTACACAGCCGTCTGAGAAGCAAATCAGCGGGACGAGCCATTCTGAAGCTGCTGGCCTTCGCCGCCTTCCACTGCCGTTCCTGCTGCGCTGTCCGGCGCCTATATCCTTTCAATTCTGTTATATCCAGCTGTTCTTTATGCGTGTGTGTGTGTTCGCCCTGCGACACACACTCGTAAAAGAGCTTGCGTCTTTTTTAAGATGCCTTCCTGCGGCTCGTCAGAACCCCACTCAGGGAGGGAGACCGGTACGTCATCTGTGTTTCCTGTCTGGGTGAAGATCATGCAGCGCTCGCGCTCACTGACGGCGGATGCCCTCACTGCGAGCTGTTGCCATGGTGACTCTGAGGACTCGCTTGGCCTTTTTCTCTGAGCCTGCATTCTCCGCTGCGCTGAGGCGCAGTAAAAGCGCCGCTTCCAGAAGGCTGGGCGAGCTCTGAGGATCTCGCGCCTTCTGCTCAGAAGCCCAGCAAACGAGCTGACATCGAGAAGGAGCCGAGGCGAGTGCTCACGCTGGCTGCGACGAGTCTCAGCCTCGAGTGGTCTGCACCGGCGCCCCTCCTCTCGTTCCCGGCTGGATGGTATTTTCCTTTCGGATGAGCGTACTTCTCAAAGCCCGCCTCATTTCTTCCTGAGCTTCACAAAGAGGTGGCAAAGGCTTGGAACGCTCCATATTCAGCGCGAACTCGTTCGTCTGTCTCACTAGCATTCTCCACACTGGACGAACTAAAAACAGGAAATACCAGTCACTTCCGCCGGTGGAACAGGCGATAGCGACGCACCTTTGTCCACCCTCTGCTGGACGGCGGATGAAAGCGGTGTTGCCATCTGAAGCCTGCTGCATGACGTCACCTCTGCTCGCGCGAATCTTTTCTGCTGCTGAGCAGGCTGCGTCTGCACTTCACACGATAGCTGCTTCATCGAAGCGCCGGTGTACGAGTTCCGCTGTGGCCGAGCTCTCACCCAAGCGCGCCGCTGTTTCAGTTCCAGGAATTGTGACTGTCTCAGCGTTTTCTGCAACGCGCGAGCCTGCACGGTTGCCCGCTTGCCTGCACACAAAAGCCGTTATCACAACAGCTTCAGCAACGCAGCTCGAGACCCCCGTTCTCGCTCTACCAGCCGTCGCCCCGCGCCGCGGGGACCGCGGCAGAGGATTACGGTGAGGCCGGGAGGAAGCCGTCCTAGGAAAGCGCCGGTGTACGAGTCGCCGTGGCCGAACTCTCGCCTAAGCGCGCCGCTGTTTCAGTTCCAGGGATTGTGACTGTTTCAGCGTCTTTTGCAATGCGCAAGCCTGTACGGTTGCCCGCTTGCCTGCACACAAAAACCGTTATCACGGCTGCCCAGATATTTCTCAAAGGAGGTGTAATTTCTGGTGTTCCGGCCATGGCCGATGATGCTATAAATGTGTGACGATGCCCACTGCTCAGTGCCCATCTCCACATATAAGCACAGCCCTTCACACAGGCCTCGCGCCCATAAAAGCGATTCAAGTCGATCGCGCGCACTGCATAGTAAACGTGCCCACTCCTCAGTGCCCACAATCACTATGTCGCACGCGTCATGTGGTTTCTGTAAAAACGAAACCCGTGCACGTTCGTCCGGCCATGGCCGATGGTGCTATAAATGTAGTGACGATGCCCACTGCTCAGTGCCCATCTCCACATATAAGCACAGCCCTTCACAGGGCTCGCGCCCATAAAAGCGACTCAAGTCGATCGCGCGCACTGCATAGTAAACGTGCCCACTCCTCAGTGCCCACAATCACAATGTCACACGCGTCATGTGGTTTCTATAAAAACGAAACCCATGCACGTTCGTCCGGCCACAGCCGATGGTGCTATAAATGTAGTGACGATGCCCACTCCTCAGTGCCCATCTCCGCATGTAAACACAGCCCTGCACACAGGGCTCGCGCCTATAAGATCGACTCAAATCGGTCACGCGCTCCACATAGTAAACGTGCCCACTACTCAGTGCCCACAAACACTATGTCCCACGCGGCGCCTGGTTTCTGTAAAACGAAACCCGTGCACGTATGCTCTGCCCAGGCGGACAGCGAGTCGAAAGCAGTAAATGTGCACACTTGCAGCCCACAGTTACTCGCAGACATCATGAGTCCCACAGGACCCGCTCAGCCCTCCCTCAATCAGTTAAGCGCCGGGACGGGGTCGAGGAGGAGCGATCTGCCCGCTGTGATCAGCGCGCTCCCCGCCTCAAATGCCACACGCGTAACGCCCATGTTACAACACACCGAAGCGCCGCCATTGCTCAGTCAACAGAGCACGCTTCGCATCCAGCCCTTAGCCATTCATGCAGATGCATGTTCAGCGCTTCGAGGGGTTTCGGATTGGGTGCTAGGCATTATAAGGAGAGGTTACTCGCTACAGTTTTTTCGACGCCCTCCGCGCTTTTTAGCGCGCGTCGAAACCACGGTCAAAACAGAATACTTTGGGCCAAAATATCAAAACTGTTGAGCAGAGGGGCTGTAGAGCCTGTGTCTCAAGCTCAAAGCGAGGGGGGGCTGTACAGCAGATACTTTCTAGTGCCCAAGAGAGACGGGGGTCTCAGGCCCATACTGGATCTAAGACAGCTGAACAAGGCATTGGTGAAACGCAGTTTCAGAATGCTTACGACCAGGAAGCTCCTCGCGCATATTCGCAGAAGAGACTGGTTCATGTCAATAGATCTGAAGGACGCGTATTTTCAAATACAGATGGCGTGCAGATGAGAAACTCGGTCTCAGTGTCAACTGGACGAAGAGTCGCTGAACCCCAGTCAGACGATACTGTTTTGGGTTTAGTTCTGGACTCACGTTCCATGACGGCGCGGCTGTCACCACAGCGCGCGTTGGGCATTCAGCGCGCGGCGAGTTCTCTCCGCTGCGGCGCGAACGTTTCGCTCAGAGAATGTCAGACGATGCTGGGTCTCATGGCCTCAGCATCTCCGGTTCTGCAGTTGGCCCTGCTCCGCATGTGCCCCCTGCAGTTCTGCCTGAAAGCGTAGGTACTGCGCGGAACTGTCAAGATGATGAACGTCAAAACATAAAACAGATTTTCTCCAAAATTATACTGGGTAATGATTTTCAGATCACAGGTTTTTTTACTATCATCCAGCACAATGCAACAACCATGCCATGTCAGCATTGGAAATTAAATAACTGTATGGCATGGAAACATATCCAGGTCATTCCAACCCATAATAAAAGGATTAAAACAAAATACGTTAAGGCTGTAATAAATTGCATGACTTTAAATCTGAACAGATTTTAAAACACTGGATATCATAAACTTATCCTCATGTAATAGTCAAACAGGAAACACTGTCCATCATACAGTAAATGACACACACACCTTCAGACGGTATCACAACAAACAAACCCAGAGAGCATCTCCAAACAAACCCAGAGACATCAAAACAACTGGTACCAATCAGGTGTAAGCCTGGGGACTTCCTCGAAAGTGAAGATGGTGTCGACGGACGCCTCCACTTCGGGATGGGGAGCGCTGCTCGAGGGCAGACCGTCCTTTGGCCTGTGGTCAGAACGGGAAGGGCTCCAACATATCAACTGTCTGGAAATGCTGGCAGTGGAGAACGCGCTGATGCGCTTTTGTCCCCGAATCAAGGGACACCACGTATTAGTCCGTTCGGACGACATGTCTGTGGTGTCCTACAGAAATCGCCAGGGCGGTATCGGGTCCCGAAACCTGTACAGGTTGGCAGAACGCCTCCTGGTTCGGGCTCAGCGCAACTTGCGCTCGCTGAGGGCAGTTCATGTGCCTGGGCTACAGAATCTGGGTCCAGACAGGCTGTCCAGAAGCAACATTCCCACGGGCAAATGGTCTCTACACCCGCAAATAGTCCGGCTGTTGTGGGAGAGATTTGGCAGGGCGGGGGTGGACCTCTTCGCGTCCCACGAAAACGCTCACTGCCCCGCGTTCTTTTCCAAGGACGAAAGCGCGCTGTCACGGAGATGGCTGTGCTGCCCGCTTTATGCTTTCCCTCCCGTCTCCCTCCTTCCGCAGGTGATGGAACGGGTGAGAGAAACGAGATGTTCAATACTGCTTGTAGCACCTTTTTGAAAGAACCAACCATGGTTCCCAGATTTGATGCAGTTAGCAGACATCGCCCCGTGGCCAGTGCCGTTGTGGAGGGACCTCCTTTCGCAGGCCAGGGGCTTGATTTGGCACCCTCAACCGGAGTTGTGGTCCCTCCATGTGTGGGTGCTCAACGGTTACCCGCTGATCTACCAGTGGGAGTGCTTAATACCATCACTCAGGCTATAGCTCCGTCGACACGACGGCTGTATGCCTCGAAGTGGTCGGTGTTCTCCAGCTGGTGCACGGCTCGGGGATGTTCACCCCTTAGTTGTGAGGTGACGGAGGTTCTCTCCTTCCTACAGGAGCTGTTGGATAAGGGCAGAGCCCCATCCACGCTCAAAGTTTATGTGGCGGCCATCGCAGCGTTTTCTGAACAGCGCTCGGTCAGTCAATAGGAAGGAACGATTTGGTCATCCGCTTCCTTAGAGGAGCTAGGAGGCTGAATCCTCCCAGACCTCCGTCAGTCCCTATATGGGACCTCGCGGCGGTTTTGGAGGCCATGAAGGGTCCCCCTTCTGAGCCTATCCAATCGATTAGCCTCCAGCATCTGTCGTTCAAGACAGTATTCTTGTTGGCTCTCGCTTCAGTGAAGCGTGTGGGTGACCTGCACGCGCTCTCGGTGAGCCTGTCGTGCTTGGAGTTTGGGCCTAATGACTCAAGGGTCATACTCAAACCTAGGCACGGTTATGTGCCGAAGTCCCTCAACACGCTGTTTCGGGCTCAGGTTATTGCCCTGTCTGCCCTGTCGGTGTCAGGAGAGGATGGAGACTCGAGTCTTCTTTGCCCTGTTAGGGTCTTAAGAGCTTATGTGTCTCGCTCCGCTGTTTTTCGACAGACTGAGCAGCTGTTTGTCTCGTTCAGTGGACGTTCCAAGGGAATGGCTGTTTCGAGACAGACTCTATCCAGATGGATAGTTGACGCCATAGCGTTAGCTTACGCTTCCAGGGGCCTTCAGTGCCCACTGGGCGTCAGAGCACTCTCCACAAGGGGCGTCGCCTCGTCGTGGGCGTGGTCTACTGGGATCTCCTTGCAGGATATATGTATGGCGGCAGGTTGGGCCTCGCCGTCTGCATTTATCAGGTTCTATAACCTGGAGGTTCCCGCCTTGCAAGCAAGGCTGCTGTCGGTATAGCCGAATCAGGGCCCTGATGGGAATTCTGAGTTTGTGAGCATTATGCGCTGCCGACTGTTATATGGGCAGTATTGTGTAAGACCCGCATTGCCACATTGGTCAGGCCTTGCCTCGACTGTGTGATGTTATATTGCCGCATCTAAGGTTGCTGCTAGATATGGGACGGAGGGCCCCCCCCCTTTCCTGTCCTGGACTCTCTGTGAGTCCCTCGGGTGACTGTGCACTGTAAATCCTGGGCGTTGCTTCAGGTTATTGGTGTGTGATCCCTGCGCGCACGGTGTTTTACATGGGGTTCCCGTAGCGTCTTAGCTAAGACGCAGTACGAGAGAACTCTCGTAAGAGAACGTACTCGGTTACTAACGTAACCTCGGTTCTCTCTAGAAGAGGGAACGAGTACTGCGTTCTCTGCCGTGCGTACGATTCACTCTGGTTCGCTTCGGCGATGAAATAAATCAGGTGAGTCAGCCTTTTCGAGCTCCTTTTATAGGGTTGGGCCACACCCGTTTCGGCGGGAAGTGGCATGATGGGCGCGAAGCGTCCTAATTGGTCTGATATTGCATCAGCCTGCGCTCGATAGGCTGTGCACTTGCTGCAGAGCAGCCAATGAGCGAGCGAGCCGTCTCACCTATGGCTGTGTACTGCTGCAAATGCGCTTTACAAAAATTCAAAATTAAGGATAATTTTTTGCTTCAGTATTTCGTGAAAAGAGACTTTTCCCGTAGCGTCTTAGCTAAGACGCAGTACTCGTTCCCTCTTCTAGAGAGAACCGAGGTTACGTTAGTAACCGAGTACGATTTTGATGCAAGAGGAAAAGGGGATGGATTTTTTTTCTCACTGGAAAAGAAAAGCTATTTATAAGAAGCAAATCTTTCAGTAAAAATGCTGTACTGAAAGATTTGTTTCTTATAAATAGCTTTTCTTTTCACAAGACATTAACTGAAGTGATGTGGAATATTGTGATGTTTTATCAGCTGTTTGGACTCTCAATCTGACGGCACCCATTCACTGCAGGGGATCCATTGGTGAACAAGTGAATAAAACTAAATGAAAATCACAAATGATGCTGAATAAACTAAGTTTATATATAACTTTACTTTTAGTTAACTAACCTTGTCATGAATGAAACGCATTACTAAAACATGCATGATTCCTTCATGTTTTTAGCATCATGACATGACACAATACATGACAGCTTTATCATTCATAAACTTTTGTCTCTGTAAATCCAACATCTTCTGTATTTGCGGTCATTACCTCAGATAAATGACTCCACACATTTTGTAGCACAACTTGTAAGAGTGAATATCAACTCAAATGATTTAGCGTCATTTCCACAAACAAGCTGGCATCACGTTCCAAGAAAATACTTGGGAATATTTATCATTCCTGCATATTTCTTTGTCTGTACTGTGTGCTAAACTCTTGATAAACATGTTTCCACCGAGCCCTTGGGGTTTCCTTGTCTAATCCGGTCTCCATTAGCAAGTAGCTTGTTTCTACCTACAACAGCCAAAGTTTGGATTCCATCAGAAAACAAAAGCCAACTAGAGGATGGAGTTTAGAAAACCCTTCAAGTTCAAGTATACCAATGTTAATCTACTCTCCTGTCTGGTTTGTTTGTTGATTGTTGATTTGGTGTTAAGACTGATCAGATCGCCCGTCAATCAAACTTCCAGCGAAGATTCAATTGGCCAAAAAAAAAAAAAGAAAGAAAAAACAAACACTAAAATAATCTGCTTTTTCAATGGATTCAGCATCCAGACACTTGTCGTAAAAAAAATAAATGAATAAAAAATAAAAACCTTAAAAAAACCTTAATATCTATTATTTAGGGATCCCAAATATTTAAATCACAGAGTCGCTATTACTTTCCCAAAAATATGTGATTACAGAATAAAGGTTTTTGAAAACCACTGTATAATAATTGCACAAAGATAGCAAGTTCTAGCTACTGAAATTTTTTAGAGGTAATAACTAGAAAAGGAATCCCTTTTGAATTTGGCATGACAATTTTTGGGATTTTATCAGTTTACCAGGGCCATATATTTTGATTTTATTCTCTGATATTTCCTTCTAATTTGGTTCTGTTCCAAAAGTTGCTGTTTTCAAACTACATCCACAACTAACTCAAAAACACAACCTGTATTGATAATGAAATGTTTCTTGAGCAGCAAATCAGCATATTAGAATGATTTCGGAAGGATCATGTGACACTGAAGACTGGAGTAATGATACAGCTTGGATTCAAATGAATAAATGACATTTTAACATATATTCATGTACAAAAGTTATTTTGAAATTGTAATAATATTTCACAATATTACTTCTTTCTGTATTTTTCATTTTAAAAATTTGTAAATAAATGTACAGACCTGATTGGTAGACATGTTAGTAGTGTATGTTTATACTTTATACCTCAATTCCATATGCCTTTCTCACCCACAGTGTATTTTGGGATTGTCTTATTTAAGAAGAGTACATGGACAGAGATGCTGTCTTAAAATGTGACTAACACAGGCCAAATAATGAGGTTTCCAGTAGTTCTCTAGGAGTCAGTGTTAACTGGTGTCCTGCAGAGGTTGAAAGCTGTATTTATAGCTCAGGGTCTCAGTGGTCAGATGTCCATTTGATGACTTGCATGACCTGCTGTAAAACTGACACCCCAGCAACAGCTCTAGACATCCTCCTCCATTAACATCAACAGACCCTCAGCACAGGTTCAATAGCTCAGATGCCCTGCAGCACCCTACAGACTCCAAACATGGCCCTCTGACCTTTCAAACACATATAATTCAAATAATATTTAAGCATGTTTTACCTTTACAACGCCAGCTGTTGAGTATTTTGCAATTATTAGAGAGGCCAAGCCCAGAAGGGGCTGTAGGAGGTGTATAAGGTGTTGTATAATCATTACTATAATTATAATAATGTTTATCATATTTCTATATACTATATACTTTATACTAGGGATGTAACGATAATATCATTATCGTGATATCGCGATAGCAAAACTATCTTGATATTATGGAGGTCACATGACGATATGAAACGATAGCTCTTCCAAGCAAAAAGTGTAGTTTTTAAAATATATTTAAACTTCTTATTCTAACATAAAAGATCTTTAAAGTTGTGTTTTTGACCATAATGCTTTGGCACAGTATCTGTCAAACCAACTTAAATCAAAAGCACAATACACTGCACTTTTCAAAGCAAAGCAAACACTTTGTTCAGACAATGTTTTCCACAACTCAGAACGACTCCATTCACAGTGAAGGAATGCAGTGAACTAGTTTATTGTGCGTGATATGAGTTTAGCGTGCATTTGGGAACGCAGCAGCTACCAGTTTTATTTTCATGGCAGATACACAGCATTTCACTAGATTTGTAATGAGACGTGTTTTTGTAGACCTGTTTTCACTGAAGCTGGACTTTTCCTTCCAAATAAAAACATGTGTGTGTGTGTGAATGTGTGTGTGTGTGTGTGTGTGTGTGTGTGTGTGTGTGTGTGTGTGTGTGTGTGTGTGTGTGTGTGTGTGTGTGTGTGTGTGTGTGTGTGTGTGTGTACCACAAGTCTTGTACCACAAGTCGTAACATTTAATGGGGGCTCGTCCGGGATCATCGACATTAAAAAGAATACCTGAAATTGTGATTATTTGTTTATGTGTTGGTTGCAATTCGCGCTTTTTAGTCTGTTGGTGGCGCATTCATGCGTAGTGGTATTGTGTTGCTTGTCTGCTTCTTCTGCGTTAATTTTAAATCTTTAATTTTTGTTACTAATCCGACATTAGAACAGATTCATTTATTACTAGATTTATTGCTGGTAGCAGACCACTATCAGATCTACATACGCAAACTATAATAGAAAATAAAAAAATAATAGAACAAATATACATAGAATTAAAAAATTAAATAAACAGAGTTAAATAAACAGTTCTTAATATTTTTTCAGGTAAGTCTTACGGTATTCAGGTACAGAAACTAAATAATCAAATGTAAAATAACACTGCATATCACTGTATAAAATAAATTAATAAATCTGTGTTCAAGCTACAGAAGTGATGGTCTGATTAATATCATGGCACTGAAAACAACAGGAACATTAAACTGCTGTTAATATACTGTTACACTTCCATTTTCTTTCTCAGTTGTTTAACTTCACCTACAAGCCATAAGCAACTGTGTTTACAAGGATACCTGCAGAGACGTGCATGTTGACATTTTCAAGTGTATGAGTCATTTCAGGCACAAATAGACGCAGAAGAGAACGTACATCTGCGTGGCTCTCACCATGTCTACTCCAGACGCGTGTGACATGGTGCAACAAACTCCTGACAGTAAACTGATGCCTCATAATATTTATGATGTAGGCTACTGACACAAAGTTCAAATGATTTACAAAGGTTGCTTTGTTGCGACTTTAGCTGTAGCGGCACAGGGCGGCGCTGTCGCATACACTGAAGATTAATAACAACAACTACAATAATAATGCATAAAATATATTGAATGTAACTATTATGCAAAATATTGTATGAGGCGATACATTTACATAACTTTCATGCATTATTATTATTACGCCAACAGCAAGAATCAATCAATGATAAATACGCATGAAAGCAAAGAAATATAATAATGCATGAAAGGTACTACATGCAAATATTATACAACAGTGTTGTATAGCATATCATGCATTATTATTTATATCAATAAAACAACAGCAACAACTACTAAATAAATATTTGCATGAAATTTAATTTAAAAATGATAATAATAATAAAAGACATTGCATAAATGATTATAGATTATACTACGGGGCCGTTGAATGCTTGAATCTGATTGGCTGACGAACGTTTTGAGGTGTGAAATTATTTTCTGGGAAACGCATGGCGAACGTAGTTCCAGGCAGCTCTCCTGAACGCATTTCAGTTCCATATCACTTCGCATAATTAACAGTAATAACGGTCAAGCAGTTTGCACAAAAAGGTGTTGTCAGCGCTGCCTTAACGATTTTATCAGTTAGTCTATATGGTGTAGCAACTTAAAGACTACACATGATATTTCTCACTAACAATGTAATAACAGCGCTGTTTAGAGACGCTGCAACAGAAGAGTGTTTAGAGACGTACGTTAGCCTAATTCACACAAGCTCTCTCGCTCTCTCTCTCTAATTGTGTGTGTGTATCTGTCGCTCTTGCTGTCTTTCTAATAACTCAATTAATAATTGCATTAGAATGCTATCAACAGCACAAGCCTCCATTACCAGCTATGAAATGACATTTTGGTACTAGAATTTGATGAGACGCGGAAGAAATAGTCCTACTGACAATAGCGATTTAAGTGCAAAAACTGGATGAATCCCTTTACATAAATCATCGGATCGATGTCTTGAGGTGTGGTAACCGTAGTATAAGCGGAATAATTGACGACGGCCTGTTGAATTATTAGAAAAATAATGCACACCCGAGGTGGTGTGCATTATTTTTCTAATAATTCAATGGCCCGTCGTTAATTATTCCACTTATATACTTACATATTTAGTGTTATATACTTTTATTCAATAAGAGCTTTCATTCATTATTAGTATATGACAACAGCAAGAATAAATAAAATACGAGTATAATATTAATAATAGTAATAATAATAATGCATGAAAAATATTGTATAAGCATATTAAACAATATATATTGCTATAAAATAATTTTATATAATAACATTTCATGCATTTAGTATTAATACAAAAAAAATTATATGCATGAAAGTAAGAAAAATAATGTATGACGTATAAAATATTATACAACATATAGTGTATAATTTTTTATACAACACCATTTTTAATGCATTATTATTATTATCACTAATTTAACAACAGCAAGAATGAATGAACAAATGAATATCCACCACACAACTATCACAAGGAGTATGAGCTTACTTCAGCATTTATTTTCTTCAAGCAAATAAAACAAAAAAAATATCTTGATTTTGTGGTGAATTATGATCAGGACATGCTCAAAAGGATTCGTGAGATTCACTCATATTTTCTTCCTGATTTTCTCTGCTCTCAGTGTCAGTCTGGCATTAAAGAAGATGAATGTTGTATTGCTGTAATAGATTGTGTCTCTTAGTGTTTTCGTATGTGTTTGTGCATGCAGACCAAATCAATCAGCATCACTCCTGACGACACACACATAAGAAACTGCCCAGAATAAATGACCAATGGTTACCAGCTGTGCACATCTGACTTTGTCTTCAAGATACCCTTGTGGCAAACAGACTTGTTGAATTTCAAACTACATCGGATGCATCCAGAGTCTCTAGAAGTGAATACACAAGCGACATCTACAGTAAGATGCTCATAATCTTGCTGAAAGCTGCGTAATTAATTGAATCTATCTGCAGCACTTTGATACACAAGCGGCCCTGGGATTACCATGATCCCACTGCAAAACCAGTGTCAGTTATCACTCTACTAGACAAAGAGGAGACTACAGGAACTAAAAATGTAGTGTGAGATTTGTGAAGAATTTCCTGTCGTCTGTAGATTATCACCAAAAAACAACATTCCCCATTATTAAGCATCCTCTCTCACTGGCTTTGACTGCCGTTACAGATAAAATCCTTGGCTTTCAATATATCAGAAACTCAAACAGCCCGAGAAAATACTCGGAAACTGGCAAAGCTACTGGATTTTAAGTTTCAAGTTTATATATTACATATATATATATATATATATATATATATATATATATATATATATATATATATATATATATATATATAGACTAAATAAAAATAAATAGTAGCCTGTTGCAATATTAACAATAATTAATAATAATAATTATAATAATAAAAATAATAATTATAATAATAAATAATTGCATTATTACTAATAACAATACATGAAATATGTTGTATAAAAATATTATGCAATTAAATAAATTGTGTTGTATAAATAAAGTAAATGAAGAATTTGACTTACCGTACTGGCAGCTCGGACCGCTGAATCCGGCCGGACAGTGGCAGAGTTGAGCAGAACCTTCTCTGCACTGACCTCCATTAAAGCACACGCCGTAACTGCACACAGCTGTCAGAGACACACAGACACAAAGAGATGCTGATCACACACCTTTACACCTGGAAGCTGACATGAGACATAAGAGCATGCAGCTTCAGCAGCAGTTTCTGTTGTACTATTAGCCTGTTAACACCTGAAGAATAAACACTCTTGCGCACTCCTGAAAACTGACTAACTCTTCCAATAAATGGGGAAGTCGTGGCCTAGTGGTTAGAGAGTTTGACTCCTAACCCTAGGGTTGTGGGTTCAAGTCTCAGGCAGGAAATATCACGACTGAGGTGCCCTTGAGCAAGGCACCGAACCCCAAACTGCTCCCTGGGCGCAGCAGCATAAATGGCTGCCCAATGCGCCGGTGTGTGTGTGTGTGTGTGTGTGTGTGTGTGTGTGTGTGTGTGTGTGTGTGTGTGTGTGTGTGTGTGTGTGTGTGTGTGTGTGTGTGTGCGCACTTTGGATGGGTGAAATGCAGAGCAAGAATTCTGAGTAGGAGTCACCATACTTGGCTGAATGTCACATCACTTTCATAAACAGAGAGTCTAAATACTATATATATATATATATATATATATATATATGTATACACATATATACACATGTATCATCATATTGCACTTTTAAGACCAGTTGACCAGTCACTCAAAGTCATTGTCAACACATAATAAATACGCACAAATATCATGCATTTTAAAACCTGAAAGATTGTACTCTAAATATATGAAACAAGGTTTTACAGAAACCAAAGTAAGCAACATGAGTCAGGATCAAAACATTCAGGAGCATTTGCATTTTCTTTTGGAATATCTGAATATGAATAAACCTTTGGCAATACTCATACTATTACATAATACGTTATTACATAAGATGTGCTGGAACTCACAATAATCGAGACAAAACATAATATGAATCTTCATGAATCCTGAAATACCTTCAGCTCAAGTCCATAAGGACTGTTGTGAGCGATTAGCTGAGCTTCACTTACTTAAATGACCAATTGTACCAATTCAAGGACACATTCCCATTCTAAACATTAGCAGACCTGAAAGAATGGATGGACAATTACTGTCTTTGTAACAACAGGCATTGTTGGTCATGAGGACAGACCACCCAGGACAATAGTTAGGGACATTCCTGAAACTCGTTCAGGACATTTCCGTCTCCGGCAACAAAGACCTGCTTCCACTCACTCATTATTGCCTCTATTGGCGGTCAGTTCTGTTTTATTTCACTTTGTTAACATCAATCAAAATAACTTGCCACTTTCTGCTCCCAACTTCAAATTTTGACTTTTGCTCCTTAAAGAAAAGATGAGTATTTTCAAGTGCACATTTTCTTAAAAGGGAAGGAAGTCTAACTAAAGCCTGCTTAAAGCACTGAGGGCACTTCTAAAACAACCCAGAGTCATCAAGTCAAATGGTATACTTGAGAAACAAAGAAATAAACAGGGTTTAATATGTACGCAGCACACCCCAAAGGACCCTGATTGTAATTAGCTTCAAGATTCAGTTTCGCAAACACTAAGACCAGAATGAGAAACAAAATTTGTTTGTTGTCCCAGTCACGAGCTTTACCAAATTAAACCAAAGCAATTTTCCTGAAGCGCCTTGATGTGTGTTATTTTATGAGTTCCAGCTCTGCAAAGTGACATAAATCTCAAGAAGAAAGCACAAGACAAAAGAAAACCTTTCTGAAAAAGTTTCATCTAGCGACTCACAGGGAAAAAACAATGCAAAATGTTAATGATAAAACTTGACTAACCAAAAAAAAAAAAAAACTCTACTTTTTAAAGGAACAGTACACCCAAAAATTTGCCGAAGATTTACTGTCCCTCACGCCATCAAAGATGTAGATATAGAGGAGTTTGTTTCTTCCTCAGAACATATTTTGAGAAATGTAGCATTCCATCACTTGCTCAGCAATGGATCCTCTGCAGTGAATGGGTGCCGTCAGAATGAGACTCAAAACAGCTGATAAAAACATCACAAAAACAGTTCTAAACAAATATGTCAGTGGATGTTCTTCACTGGAGGAAGGGTTATTATTGATTATGGATCATGGATTAAGGATATTTTGTCCAGAAGTGATAGTTTGAAGTTAAAACATATTAATGAAGGAATTTTTGTTTGTGACAAACACACAGCTTTTTACTTCACAAGACAATCAGATGACTGGAGTGGTGTGGATTATTGTGATGTTTTTATCAGCTGTTTGGACTCTCATTGTGACGGCACCCATTCACTGCAGAGCATCCACTGGTAATCATGTGATGAAATGCTACACTGATGAAGAAACAAAGTGATATACATCTCGGATGGTCTGGGGATCAGTAAAATTTCAACAGATTATTCCTTTAACTTTTAAGTGTCAAAATAATATGTTTTGTTGTTGATATCAAAGATCATGTGTTCCATCAAAAACTACAGTATTTTGCGACACATTCATCATCACTTGGAAGAAGTTAGCCAGAAGAAACAGATGCTGACATTAACAGATTGTGTGACAAACACTCATCATTGAGAAAGAAGAACAAAAGTATGCAGATTGCAGACTATTTTAAATAAATGCTCACTTGTTATAATAATAAAAACTACAGTTTGCATGCTGACCACAATTTGTTTTATGGAGTGAATTATCGCCTCCCAAGAGCATGGAACCATCAAAATTCAATTGACATTTCGAAACCAGACACTTAAACTATGAATACTGAAAATCAGGCATTTGCTGCTGTTTACAGTTTGCTAGATCGGTAATTTTCCTACTCAGCCAATGTCATGTTAATCGTTTTTGTTAATCATGGTTATATTAACAGATTTCAGTGTTTGATTCTAAAGACATTTTATTTAATTTGCACAATAAACAATTCTGATGCTGTGCTGGGTTGCCAAACTGTTAAATCGGGCTCCAAATGCCAAATATTTGAGATATAGTTCTCTCATTAGAGGAAGATCATGAGAAAAAGTGTTCTTTAGACAATAAACATGCTTTAAAACAAGCTAAAACAGAAACGGAAAAAAAAATCAAGATGTAAACTTATGTCTTATTCTTGTGCTTATTTGTATTAGTTTCTTAGTTTGATTTTGTTTTGTTCTTTAGAAATACATGTTTTTCAGACACACTGGAAAACCTGATTTCTAGACCTGGCAAAAAGAAATAAAAATAATAATAATTCACCACTCCTACAGTAATCTCTAAATTCTCTAAAGATTCAGTGACTGAAACTTCTGGAATTATGGATTGTTAGTATTTTAATCATTTATAATTCTATATTTAAAAATATTTATATAAATATTTAATTAAAATCGCAGCTCCTAGTTTGAGGCCTTCAAATATGGTCAAGGATGATGAAAGTCCTCAGAGACAAAAGCGTTGAGAACTGCCACATTAAACTAGAGGGCATTTAGAGGGCAAAACAAAGAAAAGCCACCAATGCACATTTTCTTTGATCAAGCAGATCACTTAATGACGGCAACACCTCAGAGACGACCTTTCGACTCCTTAACAAGATCCAAACGGCCTTTTATGCCACACACTTTACTGCCGCTGCAAATCCACCAGCCTCTTGAGTGTCCTTCCCAGCTGGCCAGCGAATCACGCTGAACGAAAAGGTTGTGAAGACAGACGCTCTTGTACGTGTGCCAGTCAGACGGGGGATTTCTGGTGTGAGCATCAACTCATGTTTTGTCCATGTTCAGTGGTTTAGAAAAAGAAGTGATTAGTCTGTCCCATTTCTTAAAGTGCTTCCAGGTCTCAAGTTGCGAGATAAAAGCCGTGCGCGGTTTGAAGGCAACAGATACTGACGCAGAAGAGGAAAAGATGTTAAGCGGTGTACAGGAATGCATGCTGAGCGTGTTTAAAAACAAACCAAAGATGGATCGGGGACGAGGCCTAGATTTTGCAGGTATAATGAACAGTTTCACCTTCTCGGAGAGACAAAGGGGCCTTTGAGGTTTGTGTTGGCTCTTAGTAATAAAACTCCAGATAAAATCACAGCTTGCAGGATAAACTGTTATGCAACTGTCAGTCATTCTGGCATGAGACTACTCGAGCAGCCACGAGTCCAGGGGTAAAAACGAACTGTGGATGTTAACTTGATTAAGAGAAGGATTTAGTTTAGGGGCTTTGGGTACAAGGAACTGTTTTGACCGAATGTGACCCGGAGTCTCAAAACCACTTCTGGGAACCACAGAGTCCTTTCATCCAAAAGAGAACAACAGACCATATCTTAGTCAGGATAGACGCCAGGCTTGATTTGACAATGAACACGAGGATCATCAAGTAAACAAAACACTAAAAACATGTCATGCATGGATAAAACTCTAACTAAGGCTTGAAGACAGTACAAGCTATTGAATGGACCTCTCACAGGCCTATATTCATGCCTGGCAAACTAAATATGGCACACTATGATGGCATTTTGAACAAAATCAAGCCAAACGAAGTTCATTTGGAGTTCAAAAGAGCTTGCCAAAGTTGACTTTCTGGAAAAGTTATAGCTCATTCTGTTAAACACCTTGGAAATCTTCTAAATTAACAAAAAGTGTAAACCCTGAAGAACATTCATTTATTGAAACATCTGGAATTAAAGGGACAGTTCACCCAAAATGAAGTTGCTGTTCATTTACTCATCCTCAGGCCATTTAGGATGTCTGTGACCTTTTTTCTTCTTCAGCAGAACAGTAAAGAAGATTATTGCCTGGAACCGAAGTCATTGATCTGTGCCGGTGTTTTGGATGAAACTGTATGCTTTTTTTTTAATTCTCAAAACAGGCAAACTGACCTGCGTTTAATGAATCACCAAGGACCATAGTTTCAGTTAAAAATGGTCTTATTGGTCACCTACATCTTGGATGGTCTGAGGGTGAGAAAATTAACAGCAAATTTTCATTTTTGGGCGAACAGTTCCTTTTAAACTTCTTAACTTAAAATGCCACTGGACAGAGCACCTTGCTATATCACTGTTCAGGTATTTTAAACTCCTTTGTACCCTCTGTGATTATACCATGGCCTAATAAGGGTCCATAACTAGGCTACTCTTGGTCAGTGGTGCTTGTGGTAGTATGCCGACTATGACAGTCCTATAAAATCCAATCGAAGGATTCCCAACTGGTCCATTTAGGCACAGCAAAACTCCTCCGAAAAGACAAAGCAGAGGAGCTCTCTTGTAACCAGAACAATGACAAGTCCCCATCCAGACCAGACAGCAGACATAATGAATATGCACAATATTGTTATCATGGGCACTTCTAAATACCATGAATAATTATATATTACACATTATTCCGAATTTAGAATGCATTTTAAGAATACTATTCCCATCAACTGGTCAAAATGGACAACACAGTTGTATGCTGCTTGAAAGACTTGTGTGCGCTCTGATGTTTTAGAACTCTAAAAAAGTACACATGAGAAGCACATGGAGGAACTTGAGAGACATGCTGAATGAAAGCACATTCACTCACTGACAGCAGATGGTGCTAAACTGCAGAAAATGCAGCCGTTACCCTGGAAACCCCATAAATAAAGCAGCTTCCAGTATTTAAATAGCCATTCAGATTTGTGGATTTGCTGTGTTGTTCATCACAGCGCCAAACACTTAAATAATACTTAAATATTTAGACTTAATAGGCTATTTATTTTCAAACTTGTTTTACATTTTAATCTGGACTACAACATACCCTAGATATTGTAAGCGTTTTGATTCTTTATTTTTTGTTAACACTTTACATTAGGGCTTCATTGGTTAACATTAGTTAATTCATTAGTTAACATAAACTACCAATGACAAATTCTTCAGAACATTCATTAATCTTAGGTATTCCAATATATAACACAATCAATACAATACAATACAATACAATACAATACAATAAAACGAGCTAAAATTTCCAAAGACGTATTGCACTAGTGCTCAAAATTTAGAATGGTTTTGAAAGAAGTCTTTAATTCTCGCATTTCAGCAAAAATACAGCCAAAAAGCGAAATATTATTATAATTTAAAATAATATTATTTGAATATATTTTAAAATGTCATTTACACCTGTCATGCAAAACTGAATTTTCAGACTCCCGTCTTCAGTGTCACGTGACCCTTCAGAAATCATTCCAATAAGCTGATTTGCTGCTCGATCAAGATTTCTTATTATTGTCAATATTGAAAACAGTTGTGCTGCTAAATATTTTAGTTTAATGATATACTTTTCTTTCCAGGATTCTTTGATGAATAGAAATGTCAAAAGAACAGCAAGTTTCAAAGAGTTTGAATAGTAAGCAACCCAAAAAAAAGCACACTATAAGTGGTGCAACTAATCTGTGCACATTTCTCTCCAGACTGTACCCTGGTAAGTCACCATAAGGCACTGACTCTAGTCAAACCCATAAAGCATTACAGAATCCACAAGCAAGAGGATTACAGCAAATCTTGACACTAATTTCCTAATTCCACAGTGGACGGCGGGACAATGGAATGTGTGACTAGTTCATGGTTTAACAGTCGCAAACATGCAAAAATAAATACATCAACCTAGAGTTGAAACACTCGCTAATCTATAATCTGGAGACATTTACACCACAGTAAAATGAATTACTTGGAGCATGAAACTCTTGATCACTAACTCCATATGTACTTCCTCTATACTGTAGCTGCATAATCAAGCATTTACTGTCCAAAAAATGGCCCCAAAATGATCATAACTACAGATTTCTGTCACTGACACTCATAGGTACATGCTTAACACAAGGGCATTTGTGCACTTTTTCAGTAAATAAATACTGTGATTTTACATAGCGTGGCGTTTACAGAAGACTTACGATATAGGCATCCGGCCTCCCCGTTGAGCTGTGACCATCCTGGGCAGCACTTGTAAACTGTCTGGTGCTCCTGTCGATACACCTGTCTGTATGCAGTATAGTAAGCCGTTCTGTGGGGAAAAGAGGAAGAAATCTTTCTATGTTCTTAATATTGTCCTACACACTTACATATATAATTTGGGATGTTAATTGTAACTTTTAATATGATAGCAATATGGCTCCCTATAGGGTGCAGCATTAGCTGATGTAGATTTTATCCTTAAGAAAACTATAATTATAAGTATTATAATAGAAGTTATTTAAAGACAATAATTTGTTTGTTGAGCGAACTAGAGTTTAAAATAAAGGAAAAAGAAGCCCATTAAAATGCATATTGAACAGCACGAAAGTATTTTTTACACACTACATGCAGCATAAAAGAAACCAGTCTAATGTTAAAAAAGAAAGAAAGAAAGCAAGAAAACATGCATGGTTTTTCATTTGTTTTTCCACTTGGCCAACAGGTAAAGATTAAGATCTGTAAACTTTCTTTAGGAGCACACACGCAAGTCTGTCATCAGCCGCTTTTAGCGTTTATCCCTTTTCTCTCTGTAAGTTATTAAAGGCCGCTCTGTGTGTGTTTGTGGTTAGTCAGTGAATGAGAGATCAGGTCATGACTAATGTTTGTGGATGAGCTCCGATGTGTGAAAACACAAACTTATGAGCCTGTAATCAGCGACACTTCTCTCTTATCCACCCTTTAATGATGCTTTCTGTGAACGTGAGATCCAGAGTTTCCCGCTCCCTGTATTTTACAGTCCTGCATCTCGGCTCCAGAGTCATAACCCTGTCCCTTTTGTTTGTAGCACCTAATTGCAGGGCCTGGGTCTCTCACATGCTAAGTATACAGAGCCGCCATGAGGGGGAGGGTGGTCACAGCGTGAGCACAGGCCGTTTGGCCTCTGGAGATGCCTGTCAAATTGCTGCTTTCATCAAGAATGTAACTACACCTTACACTCAAAAGAGCTGATTAGAGTACAAAGATAATGCATGAGAAGAAAATAGCCTTTTCTGATGTTTCACTATTCAAGGGAATAGTGTGGACTGCACTAGGCAAAAAAAAAGTATGTGAAAGCTTATGCAACAATACACATTTCTAAAGCTCTACACTTCACTGTTGTCTCATGACATTTTGGACAAGGATTCAAACAAATGCAAATCAAACAGCGTATATTGCATACTATTTGTTTTTTTAATGTGTGCAACAATAAGCATTTCAAACAAAACTACACTACATTATTGCCGCATGACTTTAAGGATAAATATTTGAACAAAGGCATATACTACATTATATGCATTATATTTTTAACGTCAAACAGTAGGCTATGCAACAATCAAAATCCCTACATTTTTTAGTATGTCTCAGAAATGCTTATTTATACATTTTTAAACAGGTTTGCATTGAAAATATCTTTCTTTTTGGCAGTAAAATCAAAAAGAGATTGTGTTTGGTTCTACAAGCATTCTGAATAGATCACATTTCGTGTGCTTACTACAAATAATATGCATGTCATATAAAACAAATGGTAAGAGTAGCAGTTGATTTTCACTTATCAGACACTATGTTTATTTTTTTACAAAAAAGATGCTTGTGCAGTCAGTGTTTTATGTCTAAATATCAGACCTCCTCTCGTAGCCCATGCACCACGACTGTCCCTGGCATCCCTGTTTCCAGGATTTAACCATCCGCGTGAAGGCCTGGACGCACGGCTGTATCTGGGCCACAAGCTTCACCTCCTGCTCAGCACACACATTTGGCCTGGAGATAAAACATACACTTCAGTTAACCTGCAAGTTCAGTTCTCATCGAGCAACCCGAAGTGAAATGTCTTGATGAAGAACCTACAGGATATTAGACCACTAGGTCACACCAATCCAAACATAGATGATCATAAACATTTCTCATTTAGTCAGCTGGATTTTTCTAATTATTTTAATAAACTCGAATGAATTTGACAGCGGAACAAGTTGTAAGAATGTCAATAACTCCATGTCAGATTGAGCATTAATATAATAAATAAATGCCAATAAATCACCTGAATCATCTCTGATCTATTCACACAGCTTAAGTTCGCAGACGGACATATTAGTCACTCTGTAAAAATGTTTTATATCCTCAAACACAGACAGCTCACAGTGCAGCTCCAGGCGATTAGTTTCATGTCTGGGATTACTGGCAGATTGTGTTACAGAGACGTGAAAGTGTGTTTTGTCTGTGTCATTTCTGTTAATCACTCAAAATATTATTTCTAAATATTCTCCAGACAAAACATTTTTTATTGATTATGTGAACTGATTATGTGATTATGGTCAAACATTATGTGAACATTACTTTTGAATCATCTCCAAACGTTCCAAAACCCAGCTAACAAATGTTTTGCTAAAGTTCCCAATAACTTCTAAAAACATTATTTCTGAATGTACTCTGCCCATTCAAAATGTCCAGTATGAATAATGGTTTTTTTTTTTGTTGTTGTTGTTGTTTTGCTAATGGTTTAAAGGCTGGATAATTTTGACCACAGTGTTCTAACAACGTTACTGGAAGAACGTTTGCTCATAACTTTGACACAACCTTTCCAGAACGTTAGTCAAAGCTCTGAGAACTAGGAAGAAATAACATTTAAAAAAAAAAAAAACATTACATAGAGTACAAAGTCATTATATATATTCTATGAATGATGTTTAAGTTAACTTTTCTGTTATTAAAACGCTATTAAAAACTACACAACTCTTAACGGATGATCTATTAAAGTTCCTGAACCTTACCAGAACGTTAGCCCAGTATTCTGAGAACGTCCAGATTGACCCTCAACCAGCGTCCCACAAGTTCACCAAAAATAGGCTACGCGTAAACACGCGTCAAAGAGAGTTCTCAAAATAAAATCCAAACGTTTCTCGTTTGCCTTAATTAAAATATCTTAGAAACTAATAAATATGAGCACGGACATGGGATGAACATTTAATGTGATATTCAAAGCTAACTAGTAATAATAACAATATTCTGTAAGCGCGCGCAATATCAAACCAAAGACAGTTACTCACATGTGCGGCATCAGGTTTTTTCCAGAACGGGATGCTGCATAAATTCCATGAATTAGAATGATTAAAGAGTAAAATAACATATCCATGCTCTCACGCGGTTCTGAAAGAGCCCTGCGCCTAAATAATACACTTAAAGCGTTAAAATAAACTAATATGTGGCCATATTAACGCGCGTGGAGCGCGGACTGAAAGCTCAGCAGCAGATGACAAAAGGAAAAAGACTCTCAGATCCACCTTGGACACCAACCGAGATCCAAATGCCCTCAGGACACTGTCTTCCTGTAGGAGCAGTGAAGGGAATGTCCTTTGAGAGGAACGAGACACATACAGAGCAAGCAAAGGCAGCTGAAGAGCGGACTGACCTCCTTCAGGATGACTTACAAATGAGCGTCACTCGTTGCTTCAGCATGATTTACTGCGTCACTTCAAAGAGCATAATTCAAAGCAAAACACTTTATTAGACAGATTTCAGAGTCAAATGAAGGTCATTTAGCACGTTTTAATGTTCACACCACTGAGGAACAGACAAACACCTTCTAATGGACCTGCAATAGAGCCCTGATGGATTATCAAGTCTGAGTGCGCATCTAAAAACCAGTGTTTATTTATTATTTAAACCTGCAAATAAAATGTAAACCATAAATAATTAAAACGTTTGTCTGCAGGTTCTAAAACAATAATATTCATAACATATAATGTTTAGAATATTTAAGCACTATTTGTATTTTCAATTAACGATTTTAATTATTTAACATGTAATTACAACACTTTCACTTCAACGTTTACTCAAAATGTATCATCAAACTAATCTGTAATAATAATACTAATAATAAACATTTGGTTCGCATTAAATTATAGAAACATTATTTCCAAATGTTATCTAACCTTTCAAAACATCCAGTTGATGTTTTAATAATGGTTTTCCTTGGTTATGCAAACATTAAGAGAAACAATTTTCTAATAGTCCAAACATTGCAGAAATGTTTTAAATGTTCTCTAAACACTCTAAAACAAGAAATAACATTTAAGAAAAACGTCAGATGAACATCCAACTAAAACTCAAGAAGCTTCTCTGAAATAGCACTGTAATTTAAAATAGCAATCATATATATATATATATATATATATATATATATATATATATGTGTGTGTGTGTGTGTGTGTGTGTGTGTGTGTGTGTGTGTGTGTGTGTGTATTATTTTACTCAATTTGTTCTGCGGATATTTGAAATAATATCATCATATTTGTAATTAAAATATTTTATTAATTTGGATGTTATTTGAAAGACCATCACTGCACCACCTATATTCAAGAACCTTCAGCATGGGACATCAGAAGTTATTCTCTTACAGGACGGGCCTGTCGAGGGGTCACCACCAAGCCACAGCTGAAGCAGTGCATGGGGGAGGTTCCAGAGGTCAGTGCTGGGATCAGGGATTCTGTGGCTACAGAACCTGGAAAACATTCCCTAAGAGCCCTGGTCCGACTCTACAGGTCAATGCCAACCAGGGTTCAACACCTCTGCCATGAGCCCAGTAAAACACACCTATAAAAACATCAGCTGCTATTTAGAGCACATGTGGACATGTCACTCCAGAAACAAATTGTGTGCAATTCTTTTCAAGAACGTTTAATAGAATTCATGAAATGTAGAAGAAATACATTGTGGAACAAAATATTAACATGCTTTGATCTTCACAGATCATCTGTATTGCCTTTCTTAAGATAGACAGACTAATTTTGTATAATGTATCAGAATACTGTAGTTTGAATAAATCTGTTAGGGAGTTTTTTTTCCATAACATTTGTCACATAAGACTTCAAAGGCCATGAATGTAGAAACGCAATTATGTTTTGAACCAGTAAAATGAAAATGTTAAGAAACATCATTATTGTCATTTTACTGAAGAGTGCATTTACCCTGAAATCATAAAAAAAAAATAATTGGCTTATGATAAGTATGCACAAAAACTGTGATGTATCGGTGATGCCATTCGAAAACCCACCAGTATTTCATGTCAAACATGACTATACTCTGTAACTGACAATATCTCATACTGAGAGACTGCACTTGAAATTTATGCTTTTTAGAATTCTTTTATTTTGCACACTACAGCAGTTATCCTTTTTTTGTCCCCTTGTTCAAGCACCTCAAATGAAATATCATGTTAGAATAATAATAATACATCATAATATAACTAAAATAATCAACTAAAACAAATTTTTAAATATGATGTTATTTTAGCGTTGAACATTTAAATTCTTTGCTTTTTATAGTATTTTACATTTTATAAATAAATGTAAATATTTTAAGACGTTTGCTGGTGCCCCCTATTTGAGAACTGCTGTACTACACCATTAAAATGAACTAATAAAGGCCAAAAGGTACGAAAATAGCGAGCGAGAGAGAGAGAGAGAGAGAGAGAGAGAGAGAGAGAGAGAGAGAGAGAGAGAGAGAGAGAGAGAGAGAGAGAGAGAGAGACCGATTTATGCGTTATTTGTATTCGGCTGACATCTTCAGGTTACAATGGGAATCGCATGTGCTTAAAAGAATGGTAAATAATACTTGGAAAACCTGTATCACTATTTTGATGAGACAAAATATGAACTATGAACCTTCAAAAGTCCACCTCCCTGTACTGACCAATGGCTCTCGTCTGCTCTGACCTCTGCGTTTACGCACAGTGTCGACGCTTTCGCGACGGTCCCTCAGTCCCTGTTCTCTACTGCGCTACAGGAACTTGTCTTCATTACTATGCAGTGCGCTGCCCGAGCACTGAGAGCAGGCCTGACAGCAGCTCACCACGACTTTCTCCCCAGACTCACGACGCTACGCTTCAGCCAACTGCGCAGCATGTCTCAGGCCAGACCCCCCGTCACTCTTCTGGGCTCCATGGCGTTTGGGGGACGCGCGGACGCGAACCTGAGCGCGCAGATGGTGCAGCTGTTCTTAGAGCGCGGCCACGAGGAGCTGGACACTGCGCTTATGTACAACGATGGACAGGCGGAGACCATCATAGGAAACATGCAGCTTCCCAAAACAGGTAGAAAAACTCTTCCCAAACACCAACTAGTGCTTCTGATGATCACCACAAACACGAGTGAGGAGGTCACCTGACATTGCACGTGACATGTTGATTTGTGAGTTCAAAGAATAAGCAGTTTATATATTAACATACTTAAGTAATGATCGTGGTATTTCTGCAATGTGTATTAGGCCTGTGCATAAAATTGATCAAATACTTGGATGACCAGTTCATTTGTTTTTTTTGTTTTTTAAGATTTTTTTTTTTTAATTGTATGATATTGTTTGTTTTAATTATGATATAATTCAAATTTATATTTTAATATTATATAATAATATATAATAATAATATATAATATTTTAATGCATTATTTTAATTTATAACAATTATTATTAGTAGTAGTAGTATTTAATTCTGTTTTAATTCATATTGTGTAGTATTTGATATTTGATATTTAGTATGTTAATGTATGTATTCTATTATTTTTTATTTATATAATAATGATAATAATAATTGTTATTATTATTAGCATTATAAATAAAACAATACATTACAATACTAAACAATAATAAATTATAATAATATAATAAATAAGATAAAAAATAATTAGTAGTAGTCATTAATTCTGTTTTAATTCATATTGTATAGTATTTTATATTTAGTATGTTCTACTTTTTATTGCAATTATAATGTTTTTTAATGTATACTTATTATTTTAAGTCATATTAAATAGTATATCAAGTGGCAACAAATAAAAAGAAATATGCTGGATGAATTTAAAAATACATAATAATAATGAATTAAATTATATTTTCAAGCAGGGCTGTGATTGTTACATATTAAACTATTTTATTTTATTGATTTAAAATTCAATTCAATTAAATTTATGCATTTAGCAGACACTTTTATCCAAATTGATTCAGGCTATCAATTTTTACCTATCATGTGTTCCCGGGGAATCGAACCCTCAACCTTGCGCTTGATAAGGCAATGCTCTACCAATTGAGCTACAGAAACACAAATAAATAAGTATTAAATTAAGATATTAAAATAAATAGAAATACATTAATAGCAACATTTCTCATTTTCGTTTCAATTAACTTGAAGTGCTAAAATAACAAAACTAAAACAGAAATAAAAATCAATAAAAACGTTATAGACATTTAAAAACAATACAAATACTAAAACTTGAAAATGGAAAAAAAAAAAAAATGAAATCAAAATATTAGTATGTTGATACAATAAAGGTCTTAAAGGGGAGTAAGTATATTTGATCAAGTTCAGTGCTTTCATTTCATCTGTGTTTATCAGTTCGAATCGCGACTAAAGCAAACCCCTGGGAGGGAAAGACACTGAAACCAGAGAGTGTCCGGAATCAGCTGGAAACGTCTCTGAAGAGGCTGCGCACACAGTGTGTGGACCTGTTCTACCTTCACGCACCGGACCACCAGAGCCCCATTCAGGACACACTACAGGCCTGCAACCAGCTGCATAAAGAGGTGCGTCACCAGAGCTTTCCATCACACACCACACACTCTAGACTTTGTCCATCAGGCGTGCACTTTGAGTTATTGATAGTCTATGGCTGCCTGACCTAGATGTTTTTAGAAAACAAAAGAATTATGCAACTCAAGACGTGTGTTGTTGTTTAGGGCAAATTCAAACAGCTGGGCTTATCAAACTATGCATCATGGGAAGTGGCAGAAATCTACTGCATCTGCAAACACAATAACTGGGTGCTTCCTACTGTGTATCAAGTAAGTAGATAGATGCATGGATGGATGTTAGTCTATATAAACAAGGTCTAGTGTATAACTATTTAAAAATTTGTTTATTATTGAAGAATGAATAGGCCAGTTTTGAACAGTGTGGATGTTTTCCTCTGAAGGGCATGTATAATGCAACCACTAGACAGGTGGAGACTGAGCTGCTGCCATGTTTGAGATACTTTGGCATTCGTTTCTATGCATACAATCCCCTGGCAGGTAATGCATTCCTTATTGTTTTAAATGTATTTGCAAAGCATAATAAATTGGTTCCTAATTAATAACAGACCTAAACTGCTATGTACAGTATATTTTGCATTGTTTGTCATTTTGTATTTCCTCTCCATTATTTGTTTGTTTGTAATACAACATTTTTTAGAATATTTACTCTAAAATTAGGATAATATATTCAATAAATAATAACAAATAATAATAATGAATTCTGTAAACACAAAAATATATAAAAAATGTAATAAGGAAGTACAACCCGAATTCCGGAAAAGTTGGGACGTTTTTTAAATTTTAATAAAATGAAAACTAAAGGAATTTCAAATCACATGAGCGAATATTTTATTCACAATAGAACATAGATAACGTAGCAAATGTTTAAACTGAGAAATTTTACACTTTTATCCACTTAATTAGCTCATTTAAAATTTAATGCCTGCTACAGGTCTCAAAAAAGTTGGCACGGGCGCAACAAATGGCTAAAAAAGCAAGCAGTTTTGAAAAGATTCAGCTGGGAGAACATCTAGTGATTAATTAAGTTAATTGATATCAGGTCTGTAACATGACTAGCTATAAAAGCTTTGTCTTAGAGAAGCAGAGTCTCTCAGAAGTAAAGATGGGCAGAGGTTCTCCAATCTGTGAAAGACTGCGTAAAAAAATTGTGGAAAACTTTAAAAACAATGTTCCTCAATGTCAAATTGCAAAGGCTTTGCAAATCTCATCATCTACAGTGCATAACATCATCAAAAGATTCAGAGAAACTGGAGAAATCTCTGTGTGTAAGGGACAAGGCCGGAGACCTTTATTGGATGCCTGTGGTCTTCGGGCTCTCAGACGACACTGCATCACTCATCGGCATGATTGTGTCAATGACATTACTAAATGGGCCCAGGAATACTTTCAGAAACCACTGTCGGTAAACACAATCCGCCGTGCCATCAGCAGATGCCAACTAAAGCTCTATCATGCAAAAAGGAAGCCATATGTGAACAT
This sequence comes from Carassius carassius, assembly GCF_963082965.1. NCBI lineage: Eukaryota > Metazoa > Chordata > Actinopteri > Cypriniformes > Cyprinidae > Carassius > Carassius carassius. The sequence continues at coordinate 19,018,701 of NC_081798.1, forward strand.
GGTCCAGAAGCGCCGTCGTGTCCTGAGGGCCAAGGCTCATTTAAAATGGACTATTTCAAAGTGGAATAGTGTTTTATGGTCAGACGAGTCCAAATTTGACATTCTTGTTGGAAATCACGGACGCCGTGTCCTCCGGGCTAAAGAGGAGGGAGACCTTCCAGCATGTTATCAGCGTTCAGTTCAAAAGCCAGCATCTCTGATGGTATGGGGGTGCATAAGTGCATACGGTATGGGCAGCTTGCATGTTTTGGAAGGCTCTGTGAATGCTGAAAGGTATATAAAGGTTTTAGACAAACCTCCAAACAACGTCTATTTCAGGGAAGGCCTTGTTTATTTCAGCAGGACAATGCAAAACCACATACTGCAGCTATAACAACAGCATGGCTTCGTCGTAGAAGAGTCCGAGTGCTAACCTGGCCTGCCTGCAGTCCAGATCTTTCACCTATAGAGAACATTTGGCGCATCATTAAACGAAAAATACGTCAAAGACGACCACGAACTCTTCAGCAGCTGGAAATCTATATAAGGCAAGAATGGGACCAAATTCCAACAGCAAAACTCCAGCAACTCATAGCCTCAATGCCCAGACGTCTTCAAACTGTTTTGAAAAGAAAAGGAGATGCTACACCATGGTAAACATGCCCCGTCCCAACTATTTTGAGACCTGTAGCAGAAATCAAAATTGAAATGAGCTCATTTTGTGCATAAAATTGTAAACTTTCTCAGTTTAAACATTTGCTATGTTATCTATGTTCTATTGTGAATAAAATATTGGCTCATGTGATTTGAAAGTCTTTTAGTTTTCATTTTATTAAAATTTAAAAAACGTCCCAACTTTTCCGGAATTCGGGTTGTATATTAGAATTAAATAATGATTAAAAAATACATAAAATAAACAAAAATTATAATCAAAAAAATGTAAACATATAAAATATAAAAAAAGATTAATAAAAATATTATAAACATATCTAAAATACATAATACATAAACACTTATAAATAATGCATACAGAATACTTAAAAATATATAAACATTTAATAATAATTAAACAATACAGAAAATAAACAAATAATAATAAAAAAACAACAATAATAAATGAAAAATATACAACAATTGAATAATAAAATATATTATAATTATATAATAATTAAACAACACAAAACACTAACTTCTTTAAAGAAAACTTATTTGGCCATCAAAAATTATTCATTCTGCAATAAAATGGTCTCTTGGGCTAATTTCTTAAGTAGCATTTTATGTTTTTTCACATAAAAAATTGCTTAATAGTAATGTTAGAAAAGCTATACAATAAAAATACACTGATCACACATAAAATCATTTCCTCCGCTAATCTCACCAGGCGGGCTCCTGACTGGAAAATATCACTATAAAGATAAAGACGCCGCTCAGCCTGCGGGTCGATTCTTCGGGAACAGCTGGGCTGGTGCTTACAGAGACAGGTGCATTAAATTCATAATTCATGCATGACATTCACATCACTGATGGATTGTTTTCGGCACTCAGAGTTTAGATCTAGTTAGTTGAGAATTAAGATGTGGTCAGTGTTGCATGTTTTTGTATTTCAGATACTGGAAGGAGAGTCATTTCCAAGGCATAGATGGCATTCGTGAGGCTCTGGAAGCAGCGTACGGCTCAGAGAAACCCACCCTGACATCAGCTGCTATTCGCTGGGTGTACCATCACTCTCATCTGAGGGTGAGAGCAGTCTGTGTTACTGGCATTGATAGCCTAGTGTAGTTTTTGCCAATCATTTATTGTATTTAAATTAAATTGATCATTTGCAAAGACTCGCCGTGCTTTGTTACATTTGCTGTGTCCGACAAACCATGTCACTCTCATGCAGTGAAAAATACAGCTTATTTTTCATGTGAAACAGTCGCAGCTTTCAAATTTTTACAATAAATGCTGTTTTGTGGATCTTTAAAGTATCGTGATGGATCACTGTTAGCTAATTTTTTTAATGGTTTTAGTTAAAAGACATTATGAGTAGTGCTGGGCTGACTACCAACAAATTGTAGTCGGATACGATTACAAATAATATGACAGAAAGATAGTTTGTAACATAATCTGTTGGATTGCACATATGAGGTAATGTAATCGGACTACTTTTTTGATTATTTTTCACCTTTGATATATTCAATTTATCACCATGAAGTGTATTAACATTTTATTAGACCAGAGTTTCCCAAATTGGGGTCCATGAATGAACTTCAGGGTGTTTATGAGCTGATGAAAAGCTAGAAGACTTTCCAAATGTATGAGAGCAGATGAATTTTAGAAAGGAAATTAGAAAAAGAAAACTAGAGCACATCAGATTATGAATAATGTACCGACACTGTGTGAATATGTAATCAATAAAAAGTAACTATAATCTGATTGAGCATTTTAAGATCTAATGTGATCTGATTATGTAATATGTAATCAGTTAGTGCCCAGCACTGATCATGATCAAGCTTTGATTGAATTAGTGCCGATGTTTGGCAAGTCTCTGATCTGCCCTTGTAATGAGGACAAGATTATTATTTATTTTGAAGTCCACATAAAATCAAGTAATTTTGGTTTTGTGAGTCCCCAACAACAGGTTGACATGCATGTAAGGTAAAAAAAAAACCACTCATTCTCTTATAATATGCATTTTTTTGAGCCTTACTTGCTCAAGACTCCCAAACAATTAGCTAAATTACTTATTTTTCCAAACCCATAATCCATAATAGAGGCACTTTAAATTGCTTAAAATATGTAATTCATAATATTCATCTTAAAAAGCAGTATTTGACCAGTATCGTGACCACAGCAACTGGAAACTTGAAAACTCAAAAGCATAGTTGTGTGACCCAAAAATTGTGTCATCATTTACTCACCCTCAAGTTGTACGGATTTATTTGAAGAGTGTTTGTAAAGTCAGCATCTGGTTACCAAAATTGAGGATGAGCAAATACCAATATTCATTCCTATCCCTTTAAGTCACAAGACAAATACATGCGTTCTATTCAATATTTTGTTGTGTGTTTACAGGGTGATCTGGGTGACGGGGTCATTATCGGGATGTCCAGCATGGAGCAGCTGGAGGAGAACCTGACAGCAGCCGCAGAAGGTCCGCTCAAACAGGAAGTCGTGGATGCTTTCAAACACGCCTGGGATTTAGTGGCCCACGAGTGTCCAAACTACTTCCGCTAGACGCCCCGTGACAGTTACAGAATAAAGTGATACGAAGCCTGATTTATAAGAATACAGAGATCTTTATTTTTTCTTTGCTCATATTTTGCGAGTGAACCGTGATATTTGAGTTGGACAAGCCTACAGTTTCCTAATAAACACAATGACAAAATGAAACCTCTCTGAGCTCACAAACGCTTGATTTTTCTACATGTTTACATGAGAATGCAATACAAATAAATGTGATCGTAGCATTTTGATGAACAACTGTTTTCTTACCAAAAACTAGCTAAAATAACTTCCATATAACAAAAAGAATAAAAGAGATCACCTGTTTGCTTCAGTTGGTTTCTCTCTGTTCAGTAGTTATACTACACTTTATATATTTAAAATAGAAACTAAACAGTGTGCAGATGACTGATAGTAACGCGCAGCTCACTGAAAAACACTCAATGATACCATGACAATGTTTTATGTTGGATCAACACAATGTTTATAAAGTCCACTGCTTGTGTCCAGGTTTTATTCGCTTCCTTCTCCGTCTTCATCCGTTTCCTCTTTCTTGGTCTCATCGCTGTCATCGTCCGTCAGCTTTTCAAAGTCTCCGGATTCAGAATTCCACATGCACTTAACTGATATTTTGAATTCCGCCATTTCTGTTCCAAAGAGTTTCTGAATTGAAAGTCCAAAAAATTATGGTTTTACAGTAACTAAATAAATCCCTTTAAAAATCTAAATTAGTTATCCAAATAAAGAGATGTCATGTCTGATAGTGCACAAAGCATGCCGTTGTAACAATTTTTTTTAATGTTTTCCAAGGAAAATATTTGACAAAGTAATTCATTTTAAAAGCAACACTGCATATGTTATTATGACTTAAAACTACTCAAAGAAAATTATTTTTTGCCGTGTATTAGGGGTACAAACTCACCAGAATTCGAGCCTGTTCAGGTGTGAGTGTGTCTCCCTCTTTACACACTTCAAAATCCTTGATCAGTGTCACCACACCTGCAGATGGATTGATAATAGTTTAGTGCAAACCACTTTCTGTCCAATGCAATTTACAATACACTTATCCTCTTCTGACTAAAGATATTAAACGAACAGTTCAGGCAAACATTTTGTTTTGCTCTGAATTTACTCTCTCTCATGTCATCCAAGATGTCAATGAGTTTGTTTCTTCATCAGAACAGTTTTGGAAAAATGTAGCATTACATCACTTGCTCACCAATAGATCCTCTGCAGTGAATGGGTGCCGTCAGAATGAGAGTCAAACATCACAATAATCCACACCACTCCTGTCCATCAATTCATGCTTCGTTAAATGAAAAGCATATTTGTAATAAATAAATCCATCATTAAGTTTATTCTGATCAAAATACCAGTCCATAATAAGACTTCCTCCAGTGATAAAGTCCACTGACATGTTTGTTTACAACTGTTTAGGCTTATAAACAGTTCTTGGTGTTTGCATATTTTTCTCCTGATTCAGATGAGACAACATTTTCAATAAATAAAGCAAGTATTTTAGCCAGAAGCAATGGTTTGAAGTTACAAACTTTTTTGTTGGTTTCTTATAAACACCCAGCTTTTGGCTTCACAAAATGCTAATTGATGGTGGTGTGGATTATTGTATTGTTTTTATCAGCTATTTGAACGCTCTTTCTTACGGCACCCATTCACTGCAGAGTAATGTAATGTTTTATTGCTCCAAACCTGTTCTGACTGAGAAACAAACTCATCTACATCTTAGATAGCCTAAACATGAGTCAATTTTCAGCCTTTTGAATTGGCTGGACCATCATTTAACAACTTGTTGATGTAACGATTCACTCAACTCATGATTCGATTTACAATTTTGATCTCACAATTCAATTCTATATATTTTTTTACAAAATGAAATTTAAGACAAATTATATACATTAAATGTATCCTTTTATTATTGCTATTGGACAAGATGCTGCACGTTTCTTATATAATATACTATTATAGCACATGTATATCATTGCTCTATTGTTGGTTTTGATTGCTTCTATTGTTCTCATTTGTAAGTCGCTTTGGATAAAAGCACTCAGTGTCAATCCAACATACAGCTCTTTTAATATGCATTATACAGAAGCAAGATGTAAAGAAAAAAACATCTAAACTTTTCTAAAGACAGTAAGTTCCCCTCAGACATACATTCATATAAACTCCTACCCCTAATTAAATCGTGATTTGCTTAGCATCTCAACCATTTTAACCGTTGTTAATCGTAACATCCCTAATGTGAACTAATGGATTACCTTTCTTCAGAGCTGTAGGAAGGCCCAGCTGTCTGAGCTGAGGCTCCATTGAGTGTGGAAACTGCTCCAGCGGACCCTCATCCAGCGTCACAGCCATAGACGCTACGTTACCCGCTCGGGCGTAATCCACCTCTTTAAAGCTACTGAAATATCTGTGGGGAAAAAAAAAAAAAATTCACGAAAAACTGAAATGATTAGGTTTTATTAGAATTTAAATGATAAAAAATGAAATATTAAGAACGTTGTAGATTAACACTTCTGGAACTCAAAAGCTTATTGACCGATGATGTCAATAATTTCATTTAAACTAGCCTGTATATCAATCCATGCAGTTATAAAGAAATCACAAATAGGTTTATGTACAAGTTATCAAAGCATATTAACTGGTGTCTGAATGTCAATGAAACGAATGCATACTCTTGAACCTCATCTTTGGTTTTGTTTGTGAACAAAACACCTACTTCACCTCGGAGAAACCTGCTCACCTGTAAAACAAACTTTATTAGCCAAAAAAAGCCAGTGTAGTTAATAAAACTAAATTCAATAAGCAATGAAATAGTCGATGAAACACGTTGGCATACTTTATGTAGATTATCTTTGTATTCGTCAGTCGGTCCTTTCCCCAGCGCGATCATCATGACCTTGTTCTTACCGAAGAAGAACCTGAAACATAAAACCCAAGTTCAACCTTAAACTCTCTGATATCCTAAAATGACACATAAAAACAGTAAGTCAATGGAGACTGTGTTTATACCGGCTGTGTTTCCAGGCCGTCCTGATGTCTTTTAGTTTGTTGTTTCTCATGTTTTCTACTGAGAACACAAACACGGATCTGTAGATGTCTGCACATTTCCGCAGCTGAGAGGGGGAGAGACAGAAAAATACATTTTAATCAACCACAAAACTACTGTGATGTTATTACATATTTATTTTAAACCTGGAAATAAGCAAAAACAAATCAATCTAATTTATTCACATCTGTGCTGCTGTCATGCTCAAGCACTTGTGACTAGTATCACCGAAAAGAGCAATGAAAAGTCATACTAACCTCTTCAATCAGATTCTGCTTGGCTTCCAACCCCTTCTTGGTTGTTTTGGTCAATGAAACTGTTAAAAATAACATTAATGATAGTACAAGAAACATTAACAGACCCAGCTGCTTCACTAACATTAATAAATGAGACTGAAATGAATAAACCACGTAAACTTATGTCTGCGCAGCAAGTAACAAAAATGACTTTATTTCAGCTCGAGTCTTTTTAATGTATGACGAGTAAAGTTCAGGAATATTACGTGATAAAACAACTAAATGATGAAATAAGTACCTTTTTTGTCCCTCTTGGATTTCGGCATGGCTCTCACGTTGTGGATGGCAGTATTTTCTTCTTCGCCTGATTATGATCTCAGAGCGCTTCAAGACTGTGAGTGATCACACCGCCCCCTAGTGGGGTTCGCTGGTGCCTCATGAATATAAATTAGAGCACTAAACGAACTCTATTGGATGGTTCACATGGGTTAATTAATATTCATAAGTTAAGACTACCAGAGTTGGATTTGTGATTTCCATAGACAGTAAAATAAATTATCTATCTAGGAAAACATTTATTGGAAGAACGTTATTTTGTGAACCAACAGGAGGCGCAGCATGACTGTAATGCATTTATTGTTTAACATTATGCATTATTTTTTTTATACTCAGGTACTGTATTTTTTATAGTGAAATATCTCCAGACTTTTAAAGTTAATTAAAATAAATCCAAACTTTTTAATTTCACCTAAGTAGGATTTTGACTACTTTGATTTTTTGAGTAGCCTAATGTTGGTACAGCACTCACTTTAACGTAATTTCTTTGTAGTTTTCTGCTGCTGTTAAACATCACAGTAAACGACCAGAACTGATTATTTCAACACGTCTGTGAAGTCTCCCTAAAAAGACACCTTTTCCCAGACACCTAAAACTCATCAGAAGAACTGCCTGCTTTTGTTATGGATTTATATGAGAAAGCATGGATTCACATGGGTACTTAACACTTGAATAAAAGGATTTGCATCAGACATGACTGCATTCCCAAAAACTTTGATTTTGCATAGGCCTACCAGTCCAGTCTATTCAAAACAATTGATGACATTACAGATGATCCTCAGAAATCCTTGGGTGTGTTTTGTGCATCAAGCCAGGGCAGGTTTAAGGTTCAATGCTTGTGTAATGTCTGATTTTATTCATCAGTCATTTGGTGAAATGTAAACAGAGCTTATGTTGCCGCAACATGTAAAAGTGAAATTAATTGCTTCAACGCCTTCCTTAATTTTGGATTTTGCTAATGAGCGTACTCTCTCTTTCACATTTAATATCGATCATTAATATTAATAAAAGTATGAACCTTTCAACTCTGATTAATGAGCCTGAATTTATCACAGATTTGCATTCAGTGAACTTATTATGTTTTTGAAATGAGCAAAAGCTGAAAATGTTAATTTGTTGCAGTTAGAAAGCAGATATATTCTATATATATATATATATATATATATATATATATATATATATATATATATATATATATATATATATATATATATATATAATACATTTGAAGTGGATCAAAACCTTTCATCAAAGTTGTTCAAAAACCTAACACCAAAATGCGTTCTTGTCTTAGGACGACTTTGATCCACTTCAAATGTTTAGTATATATATATATATATGTGTGTGTGTGTGTGTGTGTGTGTGTGTGGGGGGGGGTTACATTTTTAATATGAAAAAACAAACATAAAATTACAATTAAATGTGTGTGTGTGTGTGTGTGTACTTAAAAATCTATTTCGAAATAAAAAATAATGTATTTTATAAATATTAATAGGCTTATTATTAAAAGTTAATACATTATTAAACATTGATAAAATATCAATTTTATATAGTTAGAGGCAAATTCAGTCATATATTTAGACAAAAAATATAATTGATAGTTATTTTTTAAACAGTGATAACATTTTTAATTGCATATTTTAGATTAAAAAGTATATATTTGATCAATATTAGTATTAATGTTATGAATAGTTTTTTACTTAATAGCCTATAGAAAAACATAAACTCTTTATTTAGATAAAACATTAAATAATATTTTTGTTTGATTTATGATTCATAAATGCATTATTAAACATTGATAATTTATCCTGAAACATCTTGTATGGTTTTTTTTTTTTATTATTATTATGTTAACGATTAGTTGTCTTAAAGCGTTATATGGAAAAGTGTCTTTTTTAAATCAGATTAATTCACGCTTGACGTTTAAAAAAAAAAAAAAAAATTACTTGTTGGAGTCTGTTTGAGGGTGCGATGCCAAATTCCTGCACTCCGGTGTGTGTGTGTGGGTGGGTGCGCGCGCGTGTGTGTGTGTGTGTGTGTGTGTGTGTGTGCGTGCGGCGGGGGCGGAGAGTGCGCTGCGGATCTCCCTCTTTTAGGAGAATGAAACTCGATCCCGTCTCGCCGGTAGCGTCCGGTATAAAACAGTCCAGCGGAAGAAGAACCTGTGAGAACAATATCAGTGTGATCGGAGACTGTGGAGTTCACGATCACCGAGATCACGCGCAGATCTCCAGATGTCCGGGAGTTTCGCACATGAGCTGACACACAGACGCTGCGCTCCTCCGTTATTCCTCTCGTTTCCACGGAGAACATGATGCGTCCCGGCAGGATAGACAGATAATGACCGCGCTGCTCGTTTCTAATCAATCGGTGATACTTAGAGGCTTTTCTACGCATGAGAAGAAGACTGCACGGACGCACCAGCTTTGAATCGAAGTCGTTAAAGCTCGCCGATATCTATTTCTGTATGAAAACATGAGCTCGTTGTTGTTTGGAGAAGGTTTTTTGGGCGGCGTGGTGAGCGGCGCGCCGTCTGACGCGGTTCCCAGAGCGCTGCGCAACGACCTGGGATCCAACATCCATGTCCTCAAGACCCTCAACCTGAGGTTCCGCTGCTTCCTCGCCAAAGTCCATGAGCTGGAGAGAAGGAACAAACTTCTGGAGAGCCAGCTGAAGCAAGCCTCCGGTCAGCCGAGGCAGCAGGGCTTCTCCTTCACGCGTGAAGTCGCAGCCCAGACGGACTCCGCGGGGTCCAGACTTCCAGGAAACATCTGGAGCTTCACGCATATTTTGAGACACGGAGAGCGCGTCAAGACTGTCCAGGCACCCGGAGTCACCTGGACCCATCCGGATGGGGTGGGGGTCCAAATCGACACCATCACCCCAGAACTGAGAGCCTTGTATAACGTTCTGGCCAAAGTCAAACGGGAGCGGGATGAGTACAAGAGAAAGTGAGTACTGTGTTTACAGCTGCTTTATCATGCATTGATATTCTTTCTTTAGGCCTGAAAGGGAGCCTGCTGCTGGTCAACTCTTCTGTGCAGGACTGATTCATTGCAGCAGAATATCTTGGCAGGCGAACAGCAAATATTGAAGAGCACAGTTTTGCACACAAGACCAAATGAACAACTCCTGTGTGCTGGTGTGCTTGCATGGGAAATACTTTTTATAAGTGATCCATTTGCACTTTTATTAAGGATGTGTGTGATGAAATGACATAACAAGACATCATTTGGACAGTCAAGCTCTGGTGAGGGTCAGGAGGTTCAGGGTTTGTTTTTCCATCTGTTCGTGCAGCCGTGATCACTGTTATCCAGTCACCGCTAAATATGCCAGTTTTTGTCTTGCATTGCTCAGCAGCTGAAGTCCTCCTGCAAATTGTACAGCTGTCTTCAGAAATATGATATGAAAAGCTTTTTATCACAGTTGCCCAATGATTAAGTTAATTGTTTCATTTACTTTATTTACTTGATACAGAAATGCAGAGACTTAATGGGTGGTCTAGAACAGATGATACCATAGAAAATCAAAAGAAAAAATGTATTTGCATAAACAAAATATTCTATTTTATGAAGATTATCATATATTTCTCATTGCAACATTATTTTCATGATGATATTGCATATTTTGCCCCCAAATCTCATTACTGTAATACAAATAAATTCATAATTTATGATATAATGGTATTATTTGTGGCACTTTTTTAATTCGTGATGATTTAAATAAATAAAAAAGTAATTGTGCAACAGTATTGTTTTAAGAAACTACAGTACAAATTCTCTATTATATAATGAAAATCATATTTGAACAGTAAAAGTAAAACCTCAGGATTACAAGTAAAAGTTTTTTTTTTCTTTGCATATCGTGTTTGTATAACATAACTCATATGATAAACATACCTGACAATAAAGCTGATTCTGATTCAGTAATGAAAATTTGAGGGTAAAATTTGCTTATTGTCCTGAAAACAGCGCTCCATTTAATTTTAGTGTATTATTTTCAAAATATAATTTCCTATTTTTGATCTAATGATTTTGGAGTAGAAAGTGACAGACATGATGACAGATTTCCAGCCTTTGTGAATGATGTTTCTTTTGGATGTTGAATGGGTTTTATTAATGCATGACTTCTGAATGACTTCAACCACTGAGGCGTCAGAAGAGCCACTTGAATGAGAGTATAATATATGAGTGAGTGAGTGAGTGTATGTGTGTGTGTTCAAGCTGTCCTTTTGCCCAGGCATGTGCTGACTCACAAGTAAATACTGCTGCCTTACCCTTCACAAAGCCACAACAATGAGCACAAATGAAGGCGAGTAAAGAGGAAGCGAGTGTGTATGTCTCACATCCTGGTCATGCTGTGGAGGACTCAGAAGCTCATTTTAACACTGTTGGTGTGGTGGGCTTGTCTTTGTCTGAGATTGGCATCAGTTATGACATCATGACATTACACAGGAACTTCAAATGGGTTGTGGACAAGATCAGATATGAAACAGGCCAGTATCTTTGTTTTCTTTGTTAGAAATCCTTTTGTAAAGTCTACAGGAAGTTTACCAACCAACGAAGTTAATAAGTCAAACATAAGGGAAACAATATACTGAAATTTATACCTATATAGGCTAGTGGAAATTATGGAATCCAGTTTCTGCCACAGGATAAAAAAAATTTAATGCCACTATTTTATTTGGAATTCTTTCCCCCTCAGAATTCTGAAAAAAAAAAACTTAGAATTGCAATATACAAACTCAGTTCTGAAACAAATCAGGAAAAGGTCATTATTATGAGATATAAACTCAGAATTTTGAGAAGTCTGAATTGTAAGATATAAAGTCAGAATTGCAAGATGTAAACTTGATTCTGAGAAAAAGCTATTATTACGGGATATAAATATATAAATTATAATTCTTTCTTGCAGTTTTGAGTTTATATCTCACAATCCTGACTTTTCTTCTCAGAATTGCAAACTCTGAAAAAAAGCTGTTTTTTTTCATGTAACAATTCTTCTTTTCAAGAATTGTGAAAAAAGAGTGAGAATTGCAGTTACCTTTTTACTTCTTTTTTTTTTTTAAAGTATTTACCTTGATGCATAACATTTTGATCAATGTGTGTAGTTATGGAAAGCTGTGAAATTACATTTCTTTGCAATTGCAATCAGCAGACATAAAAAAAAATCCCATAAGTAGTTGTTTACACCCTAAATTTGTACTAAAATGTATCCCAATGCTCTTGTGAGCAGTCAGATAATGGCAATAAACTTGAAAAGTCTATGTTATCAGCATTGGGGGTAACTTATTACAAGTAACGCAAGTTACATAATCAGATTTCTTTTTTCAAATAACTAGTAAAGTAACACATTACTTTTTAATTTACAAGAAAATATAATTTTCAAACCTTCAAAAATTGCAAACCTGCAATTATTAAAAGGGTCATATGATGCGATTTAAGTTTTTCCTTTCTCTTTTTAGTGTTACAAGGTCTTGGTGCATAAAGAAGATCTGTAAAGTTGCAAAGACTAAAGTCTAAAATCTAAAGAGATATTCTTTATAAAATTTAAGACTGCCATGCCCCCCTAAAGCGGCTTGTTCTAACACCCCCCCACAGGTCTACATCACTATGTGGGAAGATTTGCATAACGCTGCCCAGATGTACAGTTGTAACTTCTCCCTGCTGCTGCTGCCACCATGTTGTGGAGTCGCTGTGTGTTTAGTTGTGTAAGCGAAACTATTTTGTCTGGTCTTCCAAAAGAGGACAAGACTAGAAATCAGTGGTTAAGTTGTATTTACAACACTTCTAGAACAGTTCAACCCAAATATTCAGATGTGTGTTGCGCATTTTATGGAGGATGAGGACTGTTTCCTGAACCAATAGCCTACAATGTGTCTGTGGCCCAACGGCTGTTTCTATAAAATTGGGCAGTTCAAATGTTGCAAGGACAGTCTGGCGCCTCTGACTCACAGCTTGTAAGTACGTTATTTATATTTAAATAATTGATGATTCAAACTGAGTTTTTGCTTTAGGCTTGTTTGTTGTTTCACAGATCACAAATGCAGACATGGTTTAATGTTTACGCGGCGCGATACGCAACGCAACGTGTAAAAACACAGTATAAGTCATTATAATCAGTTATTATGTCCACACTGGATGCAACAAATGCTTCGTTTGTAATGGGTTTTATTGTTGTTTTTTTCTCGTCTAGTGATGTCCGGATCGCGAACAAATCTTTCTATTTAACTGGATCTTCTTAGTGAACCGGTCGAACCAGTTCACCAAATCGAACTGAATATTTTGAAACGGTTTGCGTTTCCAGTACGCACTTATTCGTTATTTGTTTATAAACATGCCTTACATTCCCTCTAATGCGAAATAAACCAATATCCTAAGTTATTCAGTTACTCCTAACAGTACACTGACTGAGCTGCTAGAAGAGAACCGATTATGGGATGTGCACGAGCAGACGTGAATTTACTTTTCCTTTAGCCTGAGGTTTATTCATTACACTTTTTGGTGTGAAAAGGCTTTTACATTTTTTCTATAGATAGAACTTCTTATATTAAAAACAATCAAGTCTTGCTCATATTTAAAAAGTAACGTGAAAGTAATGCAAAGTAACGTAATGCATTACTTTCCATGAAAAGTAACTAAGTAACGTTATTAGTTACTTTTTTAGAGAGTAACACAATATTGTAATGCATTACTTTTAAAAGTAACTTTCCCCAGCACTGGTTGTAATTGTAAATGCTCTCGAATTACATGTCCATTATAGCTAATAGCTTTAGCAGCTTCATCTCTATATGACGCCCAGGAATGTTGGATAAAGACTCAGAGATTCCACTCATCATTCCATTCCATGTTAATTACATCTAAATAATTGTTCATCCTGCAAAATTAGGATATGTAATAGCCAACATGTTTATTAATTCATTAAACGATTACTGAATGATGATGCAAGAGATGACGATGCATGTGTTTTCTGACAAGCTGATCATGTAAGCGGTGTGTTAACAGGTTGCAGCATTCATTGATCATGTAAGCTCTTCTGTGTCTGTAGTTCATCCTGCTGGAGATATCTGACCCCTCGCTGGTCTTTAGTGCTGATGATTCCCTGTGAATCACTGGTGTGCATTACATCTCACACATATCATTTGCTCATACGTTTGGGAAGTGCAGCTTCTTCATGTCCAATTGCTCCAACAGGCTCCAAAAATGTCATTACATTGAAGGCTTAAAGAATAATTAATAGGCTCATAATAATTAATTACCTTGCAAATAAAAAGCTATAATGCTCAAACAAAGACCAGCTCCCAATATCCCTATGTATTGAGTGTTGAATATATGTCTTAACTTTATATCTAAATGGATCACTAAAATATATCACTATCTAAGGCCAATTTTTTGTGATGCCACAGTAATGTCTTTTCATTCTGAATCTTTATTTAGGGATTTTTTTTATTGATGCATGAAATTATTTGAATCTACACTGTAAAAAAAAAAAAAAAAAAAAACCCAAAAAAGATCTTTCGAAGTTGTACCTACAAAAAAAAATCTTACTGTTGTATGTTTTAGATTAAAAACATCAGTCTTTCTCTTTAAAAATATTGAGTTTTTTTGTGTTTTTTTTTTTTTTTTTTTTTTTACAGTTTTACTCTAATTAATTAATTATACTTAAGGTAAAGGTGAAATTAATTTATTTGGTTGCTTATTTATTGCTATATAAAATAAAATAAATCCAGGACTGTAAAATGTTAATTTATTTTATTTTATTTTATTTTATTTTACTGCTGTAGATTATAATCATGCAGGAAAGTACACGCACACACATTGCGCATTGTTGGTGCATTGCTATTTTGATGCAACTGAAAATGACTGAGCCATTGACCAACTAAAACCTGGTCTAAAGTCAATCGTGCAGCAGCACACAAACATGCCAAAAATGAAAAATTAAAGGATTACTATGTAAAAGATCAGTTTCTTCTCTGGAGAAGCGTTCAGTCCGCCATGTAAATATTGCTGCAAGTATCCATGCTGCAAGAGCAACTGGCTTTTATAGAATCAGAATCAGAATGAGCTGCCAGGTATGTTTAAACATACAAAGATTTAGTTTTAGTGACAGAAGCTCAACAGTGCAACAGAATGACAGTGACAAGACAGGACAAAGATAATAAGAAGAATAATATAAAAATAGGGGAATGGGAGATGAGACTCTGATTGGTTTATTGCACGTTACACCCAAAACACACCCATGGCTTACTGAGAGACACTTACCTATGCACAACACTTCTGGACCATGTGCCGGACGCGCCAACCATTTATTTTAATGGTTTTAATTTTAATTGACTATAATAACCCTGCTAAGTTGAATATTTAGTGTTTGTTCAAATCAATCAAGTATGAGTAATGATATACTAATAATATCAGTAACTAATCAACCATAAACTAGTTGTCTTAGTTGTTTGTCTTTTGTTGAAATATAAGCAAAAAGCATTCAAATAAATTCATTTCATGAGCTTGTTGGATGAGGCGGTCACAATCTTGCACTTTTCAGATAAATAAGTTGTTAATGTCTTTGCACTGAGAGAGTTGTGCGTGAAAGTCTATATGCAACGATTAGTCAAAGAGCTGAGATTGATGTTTTTTTTTAGGTGTGTGTGTGTGTGTGTGTGTGTGTGTGTGTGCGCGCTTCACTGCAGTCAGGACACTGGTACGTGTGTGTATAAGTTGATCTATTGCAGTCTGGTGCAGCGTTCTGTCACAGATTCTTTAGGAAAACATTCATTAACCTCTTAAGAGAGATATAAAGCTGATATGTAGCTCTGAAGTATACAGTACAGTCTTACTGTGGACAGTATGCAGATTCTCTGTAAGCATTGAATCCCTGAAGACCTACTACATTCACTGAAGTGCGCAGTATAGATCCACTCCCTGACATCACCACATGCCTGTATCCCACAATGCAGTGCATTCGACTTGACCTTTAATTTCCAGTGTGATGAACTGGAAGTGATTACATTTTTATCTCTTTCTTTTTCTTACTGTTTATTTGATTTACTCAAATTTCAATTTACATCAATATTGCTTATTTATTTGTTTATTTAACTGGGTATATGAACTACCATTCAAAAGTTTGTGACCAGAATGATTTTTATTTAAAGAAATTAATGTTTATTGAGCAAAGATGCATTAAATTGTTCAAAAGCGAAAGTCAAGACAAAAGATTTCCATTTCTAAACTTTTTATTCAGCAAAGAATTCAGCAAACAAAGGATCACAGTTTCCACACAAATATTCAACACTGATAATAACAATAAAAGCAGCAGTTAATCAGTTATTCAGCAAATCAGATTTCTGTTCACCAATTACACCTTAAAAATGACCAGATTAAACTGAGATCATCTCAGAGAGGCAACCTCCATCAAACACGGACCTCCAGGACACTCTCCCCCACATGAATAATTGAATGGCAGCTGAATTTAGCTTCAGAGCTGCGGATCGATGCTGGAGCCTGAGGCTGAATTTTTGGAGACTTTGTTTCCTCCTCTGCTGTTTGAAGAAATGAAGCTGTAATGAGCATGAAGCCTGTCTGTCTGTCTATCTTTTGTTCTGTGTATGTGTGTGTCTGTGTGAGTGTAGTGGAGAGTGTCTATGGCAGTCTGAGATGTAGTCATGTTTCAGGGATGGTCAAGCAGATTAAAAGAGCACTGATGTTTGACAGACGGCGTCTCATAGTCTTTCACCCAGTGGTTAGATATCTAGATGTGTGTGCCGTCCTCATGCTGCTGGAATGGGGGTGTGGATGACCTTTAGGGTGGGCGGAGCTCTGATTCACCCACACTGATCTCTGCCAGGCTCGCACATGTCCATGTCTCACCCGTGACGTGTCGTTTCCCAAAATTTATGGCCAGCTGATGGATTCTCTGTGGACTAGGGATGGGCTGTGCAAGGACATTCATGATTCTGATCCCATGAACAATTATTTTTGTACTTATGGATGCATAATTCTGAGATATTGCCACATTTATGTGGAGTTCAACCACTTGTGCAATATTATGCAGTGTCTTTGAAAATGCCTTATTTACACAGATTTCGAGAGTGGTAACTTGCTGTGTAAAATGTTATAAAAAAAATTTTTTTGTACTTTTAAATAATACTGATATTTATATTCAGGTTTTGAAATTAAAACTCACTCAGCAGTCAGTTTGGCTAAAAGTTACTGGCTAATTCTGCACTTATAGTATATATATATATATGTATATATATATATATATATATATATATATATATATATATATATACATACACTACCCATCAAATGTTTGGGATTGGTAAGATCTTATATATATAATAAAAATTGCTCTTTTTTATTAATTGCAAACCCTGTTTATAATTCTAAAGTTTATATAGGACTTGTATTAATATGCATGAGCAGTAACCACATATACAGTATATCACGGTCTGGATTAGCGTTTTGCTAAAGTGAATCACTGCTGTTCAAACATTAAACCAGTTGCATTTGCACTAGATGAATACGGCAAAGTCCAGCATCCTGGCACTTTAGTTCAAAGCCTTTTGCTGGATTCTGAGTGATTTAAAGATCTGGTTGTGAGCTTTAATGCATTATTGACCCTTTACAGCTCCACTTCTATAAAGAGAATTCGTTATTAGCCCTGTTACTCTTGCACTGATGACCATTTTTTAGCACAATTAAAAACGCAAGTCAACGAAAGGATAACATCGTCTTGTATTTTGGGTGTTGCTAAAGCTATCAAAACTAACCCTTTATGTCACACCTATGCTATATCTCAATGAGTCCTAACAAGCCTTGTGATTTCTGGAACAGAACTCTTTAAATGTTTTTCCAGCTATGACGAGGAGTGGTTTTGTGGTGAATAACAGCGCCCTGAGCATTGGCAGTGCAAGTTATCACACAGGAGCGACTTGTATGTAACTGTTCTTGGCGGCAATAACAAGCTATTAGCTCAATTAAGTGTTCTTTCTTGAGAAAGTTTGATAGGACTTAACATGCAGAGTATGTTGTGGTCACACCTTGCACATGTTGAGGTGTATTATGGATGGGAAACGTGACAGAGAGGGAGTTGGTCAGGCGGCCGTATGAGATAATGAGTTTGTTTAGCGGGAGATCCCGGCACATTGCCGAACACACTGGGTGCAGTGAGGCCGCAGTGAGGCCCCCAGGGCCGTGACGGTCACCTTCTGCACATCTGGAAGTTGATTGTTTTGCATGTTTTGCGTCTTACAGATACGACTTTGGTGGTGGTGACAAAAATAAAGTAAGCAAAAACATCCTTAAAATTAAAATTAATATTACATGTATTTACATTTACATGGAAGTGGTAATAAAAAACATACACATAATATGTGACCCTGGACCACAAAACCAGTCATAAGTCACTTAAGCCCCTTTCACACTGCACGTCGGACCCTGCATATTGCCGGAACATTGCCGGGTCGCCTTCTGTGTGAAAGCAACCACGTCCCGGGATTGATTCCAGCATTGCCGGGTTCGACCCGGGACAAGCGCTGTGTGAACAAATGCCAGATCTAATGCCGTGTCGAAGTGATGACGCACGTTATCGTGCGACTCTTTTACCGGCTGTTTTGAAGAAAGAGCAACGTTCGCGAAAAAAAATATGTGCAAACTGTAATGAAGCAGAGATCAGTTAGTTCCTCACTTTCCACGCTGACGCCGAGATCGTTTGCTTGCTTCAGTGAAAGTATAACGTGCCTAGCGCTTTCGACTCGTACATTACACGTCACACCCTGATGTTACGTGTCGTTACGGGATCTTTACGGGTTGTGTGTGAAAGCACGCACATATCCTGGGTAATCACTGGCAGTGTGAAAGTGCAGAATCTAGCGACCCGGGAACAATTGCCAGAACACTTTACCCGTGTATTTGCCGGAATGACAGTGTGAAAGGGGCTACAGGTATATTTGTAACAATAGTCAAAAATACATTGTATGGGGCAAAATTTAATTGCCAAAAATCATTAGGATATTAAGTAAAGATCATGTTCCATGAAGATGTTTTGTAAATTTCCTACCATAAATATATCAAAATTTTATTTTTGATTAGTTATATGCATTGCTAATAACTTAATCTGGACAACTGGCAAATTTATTTTTAATTTTTATTTTTTGCACCCTCAGATTCCAGATTTTCAAATAGTAGTGTCTCAGCCAAATATTGTCTGATCCTAATAAACCATACATCAATGGAAAGCTTATTTATTGTCTATTATGATGCATGAAACTCAATTAAAATTCACCCTTATGACTGGTTTTGTGGTCCAGGGTCACATATCTAATTATAAATTAATAACAATGTTATAATTGATAGATAGATAGATAGATAGATAGATAGATAGATAGATAGATAGATAGATAGATAGATAGATAGATAGATAGATAGATAGATAGATAGATAGATAGATAATATAAAAATATACTGTATATTACAATACATAGACCCAAAAATATACAAAATTTTAAACATGAAACAACACTGACATGTGGATTTGTGCAAACATATAGTAACCATTTCCCCTTCTTATTTGAAAAGTTTATATTTATTTCGCTATATAAATATTAATATGTGTTGGGAAGTCGTGGCCTAGTGGTTAAAGAGTTTTACTCCTAACCCTAGGGTTGTGGGTTCGAGTCTCGGGCCGGCAATATCACGACTGAGGTGCCCTTGAGCAAGGCATCGAACCCCCAACTGCTCCCCGGGCGCCACAGCATAAATGGCTGTTCACAGTGTGTGTGTGTGTGTGTGTGTTCACAGTGTGTGTGTGTGTGTGTGTGTGTGTGTGTGTACTTCGGATGGGTTAAATGCAGAGCATGAATTCTGAGTATGGGTCACCATACTTGGCTGAATGTCAAGTCACTCATATCCTAACTCTGCATGATTATTTGGTTAGTTGCATGTTTTTTCCTGTCATCAGAACAGAATATATAAAAATGAGATATATATTATAAATTTTAGATAGTCAGTTGCTCTTGCCGTCAGGACCAACTGTGACCCATTTTAGGATAACATCACATGCCAGCTGCTCAGATGCTTCATGACTGTGTCAGTTGTTGTATTAAATGTCCACACCTGTTTCACACATGTCTGGATACCTAGTTTTCATCTCTAAATCCACACGTGAGCTGTTTTGTGCTTCGTCACTTTTTTTTGTTGCTTCACACCCTAGTTGTTGTACTGAGCTTGTGTTGGGCGTCTTCTAGAGAATGAAACAGCACTCTCTCCAGGCTTTTCACACTGCGGTTAACCCTGGTTTAATGTCTTGTTTAAATCCCATGTAAATAAAACCAAACATCCTTAGTAACAGTTATTTTGTCTCAGGTGTTGTCTTAAAACCTGTTACTGTGTGCAGTTTCCAAGGACTTAAAGCGATAGCTCACCCAAACATTAAAATTCAGTCATCTTTTACTCACCATCGTGTTGTTACAAACCTGCATGCGTTTCTTTCAGCTGTTGAGCTCAAAAGATGTTTAGGAAAATGTTGGGAACCAAACAGTTGATTGTTTTTATGGACAATAGGTGTTTATGAACTATTCTATTAACCCTTTAATAAATTGATGGCAACATCAATATGATTAGAGTCTGATGTCATGAAAAAAAAATGCTAAACTAAAATGATCAGACACATTTATTTATAAAATAAATCTACTGTAAGGGAGGCGTTTATATTTACTGTTACAGTTTGAGCAGTATCTGTGAATGGAGGCATCAGCTATGATGTTGGATATGATGTTGTTGTGTTAACAGTGACTCTTTGGATCTAATCCACAGTTCATAAGCAGTTCTCAAGGGTCTGCTCAGAGCCGAGTCTGTCCTCTGTGTGGCCTCCGGTCAGCTGTTACTGATACGCTCACAGATCATTTTGAGGTGTGGGTTATTTTCTCCCTCTGTATTTGCAGTGCTGTGTTCATGACGTCTGATCTGTTTCTGAAGCAAGGAGAGACGCCTCATGGAAACCAGCTGATTCATATATTCATTAAGTCCTGATGTGTGTGTGATAGATAGATAGATAGATAGATAGATAGATAGATAGATAGATAGATAGATAGATAGATAGATAGATAGGTAGGTAGATAGATAGATAGATAGATAGATAGATAGATAGATAGATAGATAGATAGATAGATAGATAGATAGATAGATAGATAGATAGATAGATAGATAGATAGATAGATAGATAGATAGATAGATAGATAGATAGATAGATAGATAGATCGATCGATCGATCGATCGAGATAGATAGATAGATAGATAGATAGATAGATAGATAGATAGATAGATAGATAGATAGATAGATGGGCAATATGTTATGTAGAATGAGTCCTGTAGCGAATGGGTTAAGGTTAGGGCTGTAACAAAATAATTATTTAGAAAATAGATGAATCTAACGATTATTAGAATGATTAATCACTGATTAATCATTAGGCTTTAAACGCTTTTGCAACTTATCTGTTGTATAAAGTGCTGTATAAGTAAAGGTGATGGGACTTTACTGGAGTGCCGACTGTAGAGCTGGTGCAAAAATTCACCTCGCTGTGATCGGATGCTTTCTTAACTGCTATTTTTTCATTGTTGGCATTTTTGTTGTGTGTTTATCTTGTTATTTCCATATTTGTCTAAATGTCGCTCTCAGCAGCATCGGGATGCTTGCAAAACAGTAAAACTCTGCGTCCTAATATCGTACTGCTTTGTACTCTGAAAAGACAATTTCAGGGCCTCATGCATGACAGTATTTTTTGGTTGTAGTTTTGTTAAACTTACCCAAATTCTACAGTAGCCAAAATCTTTTTTTTTAGTTTTCATGTCGCATAAGCGAGTCTTCTTCTATTGGATTGCAAGCAGAGAGCACAGCACCACACTGGTTAAACTGTGTTACTGCAGGCACTTACATTCGCTCAAATGGTATCAAATGATTTTTCAAAGATTAAATAAAGATTGTATCAAGCCTAGTTAAATCAAGTGAAAATTAATCTGTTTTGTCCCTAATCTGATTTATTTCCCATTACAATTCATTGAAAAGTTGAATGAACTGTAAACTGTTTTGTATTCTGCACAATTATTTAAGTGTTCCTTGGTTATGCAACTAAATTTCCCTTTTTAATAACTTGCAATTATTATTTGGAAGCATTTCAAGGAAGATGTTTGTCACTGCCAGATGATTCATGAGGTTTCTGCATTCTGCCTCGAACAGCTTATGTGGTCATAACTTTTTTTAACAGGTCTTGTGCAAATAGTTATGGTGCTTGTTAAGGCAAGCTGCACAATTACAATCGATCATGTTATTTATTAAACCCTTTAATCCTGAGTATTAAACTTTGGCACGTACAGTAACTCAGACTTGAGTGAATTCTTAAGTCTTCCATGCAAGAAAGAAAGTTTTTACACTTTCTGCCATAGGAGTAAGAGTTGTTTGCTAGTATGAGCTTCAAATTCAGCAACATAAACTCAGTCTTTACTACAACCCATCAAAATAAAAGTATGTTTTGACTTGATGAAATGATGATAGATATATATTACTGTTGTACAGTAGAATGTGCTTCTTAAAGTAGTTATAAAGTAATGATAATACAACGTATTAAAACATTATTTTTAAAGGAATATCACACAATATTACACATTTTTATCACACAATATTTCACATTTTTGGTGGTGTTTTAATTTAAAACAATAAACCTCTGTTGTGCAGAACTATAAAAAAAATTAAAGGAATTCTTTCTTTTGATACAATTTTAAAACATAAAATAGTTTGCTTTAATGCATTCATTAGATTTTGATAATAAATCTGTATTAAATGATAAAACAGAATACAGAAATATTAAAACTGAACATGTCTGAATAATGGTGCACACCATTTTGATTATTAAAATTGAACTAAAAATGAATTAAAATGGAAAACAGAATTTAAATAAATTAATTCATACACATTTCCTAAGGCACTATAATTGTTGTATATATATATATATATATATATATATATATATATAAATATATATATATATATATAAATTAAATTGATTAAATACATTTTGTTTATTACAATTTAAGTAAACCATTCAAATGGAATCCAGGAATAATAAAATGGAAAACACAACATTTCTGAATAAATTACATTTATTTCATAGGGCACTATTATATTTAAAAATGTAAGAAATTATTAAATTGTTAAAATGTTATTATTTAAATTAATTAGATCCAATTACAATTTAAATACAATTAAACGTACAGTATGGGATTTTTGGCCACCAGGGGTCACTCAATCAAAATAATAACATAAGACGTACTTTGATGACGTCGGGAAAGAGCGTGGGCTCATGGGAGTTGTTGTCATTGGAACACGCACTCTGTCGCTCCCCACATTCCTCACTCATTCTAACTTAGTATTTTTACTATAACGTCTTTTCGAACGGAGATATATATGAATTATCAGACCCCTATCAAATCAATATTCCATCTAGCTAGTAGTAATATATGTTAAAAAAACACGGTCGCCTTTCGTTAATAATTAGAATTACGTTTATACTATGATATCGAACAAGATAGTGAACTGCATTTGAAGCTACTTTATCCAGCTAGATAGAGAACAAATGTGGTTTTACATTATACTATACATGAGAGCTAGTCTGTGTGCGTTTTACACAAGACATCATCGTTTCACAAAATATACGGATAGATACAGTTAGCTGAATGGATGCATACCTGTTTATTAGAATGCAAGCGAGTTCGGCATCTCTCTGTAGTTTCAGCTTGTCACGAAGCTCTCTCTATCTTGGAAATGCAACTCCAATGTTTACCCATGTCTTGTTTCTTCTCTTGTCCCAAAACCTTCTCAGGTCATTTATTTCACCCGTACATTTGCACTTCACAGAACGTGCAGGCAAAGCATAATCATGATCCATAACTAAGTTATTGATTGAGGTATAAATACGAATATAAACAATATAAATATAAAATATAATAATCTCGATCAAGGCTAGCTACTACTTTTTCTTCTTCGTCTCTTCTTTGCTTCTGATCACCTTTGTATTTGGCGTTCCGCAGGAAGTTAGATAAACCAGAGCGGTCAAAGTTTATATGACGCTATAGACGGGCGACAAAACGGAAATAAAGAAACGTGCCGTGTCTTCTAATTAAACTATAATTTCTCCGGATTTGAAAGTTCGTGGAAACTGTTGGGATAATGTAAGTACACAACTAAAAAATATATATAACATAGATATAGTGATTTCTGCTATTTTTACTACTACTACTAATATTACATATTGCGCCTTTAAAATGGAATCCATATCCATAAAATCTGGAAACGGAAAACACGGAATGCAGTAAAAAATTGAACAGTTTTCATAGGGCCACTCTGTCTCTTGCACTTCTCTACTAGAGGTCAGTAGGATCAGTGTGAAATATTCGCTCACGACATGCTATAAACCCACATGGTGAAGACGTCAGAGGCTATCACCAATGGACCAATGAACACACCGTAAAAAGAGTATTAGCGATAAATCCCAGCATCTGAATGTGTGCGTGATGTACGAGTTTGATTAGACTGCTGTGAATGAGCGCAGAAGGATCTGTTCTGTTCTGTGAATATCAGGTTAATTACACAGACCCTGAACTCACAAACACATCGCCGATTTCCTGCAATCGCTTCCACTTACATTTCTGCACATGCAGCAGCATTTCAGCTGAGATGGATCCCTGGTCAAAACACACTTGAATAAATTAAGATGAGTAGAACTAAGGCGCAGAAGAACATATCAGGGAACAGGTTGCTCTCTTTAAAGCAACTGCACACGATGTGCTCACATCCCAGTTGGTATAGCGCTATAAAACTGGAAGACTCTTAAAAAACAGCTTTTATAGCCATGAGACATCTGTAGACGCAAACAGCTGGCTATAAACATTTTCCCTCTCATCTACAAGATATTAGGATATGCCTCTGTCATATTTGAATATAAGTATAAGTGCCCCTGTGAAATTACTGTTTTGGCAATTATATTTCCACCTCTCTTATCACTTGCCAGGTTTACAGAGCCAAAATAAAGGGGGAAAAGAGGCAAATTATGAATGCATTTGCTGCATTATCTCTGTATTTTATTAATTTTGAGCTGCCATAGAGAATGATGGGAAATATAGTTTGGTCTCTTATTCATTTGCAGTCATAAACCAATGACTTGTGAGCTCAAAAACACTTTATATAGGCTATCAGTTAAGTAGTTTGTTTACGTTAAAATGGTGTGATCCAAATGAATGGAAATTGTGTGTTACATGAAAAACATAAATCTTAAATTTAGGCCTAAAAGCAGTGAGATTAACCTAGAGATTTTTGTGACACTGAATCATTTGTGCAGCGCATGATGGGACCCATTTATAAAGCATGCGCTCATCAGCAGCTGGACATCTGTGCGGTGAGTGACTTTCTCATCTGTTGCCATCTGTCCTTGTAAGGTCTATGTTAGCCTCTCAAACAAACAGAAAGCCGGTCCAGCTCTCCTTATGGGGTTTGGGAGTGAACTGGTTCTCTTGTTGTAGCTCCTGAGATTATGGTCATTGGTTACTGGATACACCTCACTAGTTGTTCTGGAGATAAATGTGGGCTTAAGTGATTCTTTTTTGCCAATGAGACCAATGCTACTGCTGTGTTTTTGGTCCATGGTCAGAAGCAAAAGACTGCACATTACCATTCTATAAGACGTTTCTTGTGCTCAGTAAAGGGTGCATTAATTTGATCAAAAATAAAGTGAAGACAGTAATATTGTGAAATATAATTGCAATTCATAGTAATTTTTTTTCGATGTGACTATATATAAAAATGTATTTTATTCCTGTGATCAAAGCTGAATTTTCAGCATCTTTTCTCCAGTCTTCAGTGTCACATGATCCTTCAGAAATCATTCAGATATTCTTATTTGCTGCTCAAGAAAACATTTTTAATGGTGGCCTATATTTGCTGTTGTAACGCTGCAGTTTCTGATATGCATTTCTTCTCATGTCTGCTAAACATAATTATTTTGTGGAAACATGAAAACACTATATTCATATTTTTTTGTTTATATTCGTGAGCATAATTATGAATTCTAATGACAATAAGACTCTCTTTACACTATACAAATGTCCAGACTGTCCAGTGTGATCAGATTGTGTCCTTCTGTCCTCTGCATCACTGCTAACGCCACCCTGCATCCAGCAGGAAGTGATGCGCTGCGTTGTGATTGGCTGACGCAGCCGATGAACTCAGGTGATCTGCGGAGCTCTGCAGCAGCAGCAGCAGTGTGATTCACACACCAGCACTTTAGGAACAGCATTCAATCAGCATCAGTCCAGACACACACACACACAGAGAGAGAGAGAGAGAGAGAGAGAGAGAGAGAGCATACAGTGACCAGCAGCAGAGTCACATATCTGACTGCACGGAAGGTTAACAGGTTATTGGGTTACATTAGATGAATGGATGGATGGATGGATGGATAGAAAATACCACATATACAAAAAAAATGCACATATTTTGCACCATTGGGACAATAATTAAAAATCTTCAATCAACACAAAATATTACAAATCTGCCTGGAAGAGGACATGGGTCTATATCGTCCGTATGCAAGGCAAGGAGGAAAATTTGAGTGGCTAACGACTTTCCAAAAATCACAGCTGGAAAATAGCTGAGTCTTTGGTTTGCAAAGCCTAAAAACAAAAAAAACAGCACCTACATCATCACAAGTTGGGGAGGGTTTCAAGAAAAATATCAAGAAAAGAAAATGCTCTTAAGCGCAAACAAACGCCAACATATTAATTTTCCAGACACTACTGGAACTTCAATCAGGACTGATTTCTATAGTCAGAAAACACTCAAGAAGGGTTTGGTGCACACAGAAGTAAAAAAGTGCCCCATGTGTACAATGAAATATACTTCTGTATCTTTATTTTGTTGGCCTATATTTCTGCCAGAAGTCCTGGCCATCTTGTTCAATTTAGCATGAATTGTGCAAGTGAATCTTGACTTATGAAGAGAATGTAGATGATAAACCAATGATAAACCATTTCTCTGAAATAGCTCAAAGGTTCATCTCATGAATCTTCAGTTGGAAAGCTTATACTGTATAGACAGAGGACAACACAAGAGTTACACATTCTGACAATTGACTTATTTTCATCTTTGTGCCCATTTTCTATATCACAATGACATTGTAAAGGTTTTTTTTATTGTTATTTTTTAGGTCAGAGTCAGACCACTAGTAAAATTGTAACTGGGAATTCTATCCAGTCTCTTTCAATCAATATTCCACATACAGTAATGTGTAAATGTGTACTTTTTAAATAGATATATGTCATAGATAAGCATATGGCATACTGTTCAATACAGTAACTTTTTTTCTAAAATGTTGCCATGCTTTACATCAGAACATCCCTCCAGAGTACACTGTTATATTGACAACATGACTAAGTGATTTGACTGTCTTATCCGTAAACTATGACACAAGGACTTGTCATTCGATGGCACTGACATGTTCATTGACACAGATATTTATTTTTGAGAGATGAACTAAGGATTTTGAGCAGGAGACTGGCTTTTGCAGGTAATCCATGGTGTTTTGCTCTTGCTGTACGAGTTGTTTTGAGAAATGCACTTACTGTTCTGCAAATCTCAAGGTTGATTCGAGAAATGTACCCAAGCGACTGAGAAAAACTGTAAATATCAACAGATTAAAAAAAAAAAAATTAAATAAAACTGACTGTCCATGCTAGAAATGGCCGAGGTTGGATTTTACAACAGGACAATGATACAAAAACAAACATCAAACTCAGAACAAAAATGGGTCACTAAGCACAAACCAAAAAGTGAGTGAAGTGAAGTGACATTCAGCCAAGTATGGTGACCCATACTCAGAATTTGTGCTCTGCATTTAACCCATCCGAAATGCACACACACAGAGCAGTGAACACACACACACACTGTGAGCACACACCCGGAGCAGTGGGCAGCCATTTATGCTGCGGTGCCCGGGGAGCAGTTGGGGGTTCGATGCCTTGCTCAAGGGCACCTAAGTCGTGGTATTGAAGGTGGAGAGAGAACTGTACATGCACTCCCCCCACCCACAATTCCTGCCGGCCCGGGACTCGAACTCACAACCTTTCGATTGGGAGTCCGACTCTCTAACCATTAGGCCACGACTCCCCATAAAAATATTCCGTCATTGCCCTGAACCCTTATAGAATATGAGTAAGGTGAACTGAAGAGGAGAAAAGCCAACATGAAGCTGGTATTCTAGACGAAATGTCAAAAGGGTCAGTATATGACGCCTCGGGATGAGAACGGTCTGGGTATTCTGACGGGTCTGAAGGAATGGTCTCTGATCTCTTCTCAGGTGTCCTCCAAAGTTATCAAGCATCATAGGCAAAGACTCAGAGATGTTATCTCGGCAAAAGGATGATACGAAAAGCACTGAATAAAAGCCTACCATTAATTGTTGCCGACATTTATTTAGATAGATAGATAGATAGATAGATTGCAGTATGTATAATGTAATTGACTGTAGTCTTGGTAGTATGCAGCACTGGACTGTGATCTTTTCAGGAGGCAAACACTGTGTGCTTTGCTCATTTTTCAGAGGTTTCCTTGGTTTAAGTGTATATTTTCTTCCACAGTTTCTTTGGCAACAGGAAAGCAAAGGTCTGCAATGTTTTGTGATGGCATGTGATTTGCTGAAGTGTCTTTGATGTGCATTTAAGAGTGTGTGTGTGTGTGTGTGTGTGTGTGTGTGTGTGTGTGTGTGTGTGTGTGTGTGCGTGCGTGCGTGCGTGCGTGTGTGTGTGTGTGTATCTTTAGGGCAGTTTCCAGTTCATTCACTTTAGATTCTCAAGTACCCTAATTAGTATGCTGACATCACATGGCTCTGTATCCTTAATAGAACTCTGTCTCATTCAGAAGCCCTGCAGAGCGAGTGTGTACTGTTTACCTCACCGTAGTAACGGTGAAGCAGGTCAGAGCCGGCAGGAAATGTGATCGAGCGCTTCATCTGCTCAATGTGCTATTTTAGTAGTCAACTCAAGCGTTGTCATGACAACAGAGAGTGATGTCTCAGAAATGATTTGATTGTCTGTAGAAAGATTCCCTCTGGTGCACAGCGCTGGTCTGCATTTATATTTACACATTTGATTAACTGCCTCTTTATAGCTGTCAGTCATACTTTGCAGCCTGTAAGTAGCAGATACTGTATATGATGCATGTATATATTTACAGTAATGGTTTTAGTGCTTTCAGAAGCACTTGTCTGGGTTGTGGTTTCTTGTTTCCTTATTTTTATTTACTAGGTTGCTATAAACTCAACAGAGACCACACAATACACAATAACCTAACCTTGTTATATTCTATAGTGTGTCTTCCTTGAACAAATATACAAGTCTCTTTTTTAATATTTAATTCTATGTTTTTATAATAATTTATGATCATAAAATAAGTCAGTATTGTGAGATAAAAGTCACAATTAACTTTATAGCTGCAGTCCGTAACTTTTTTTTTTTTTGGTTAAAAACTATACTACATAAATTTTTGAGCAAGTACATAACCAGCCAGTGTTCAAAACTCCTAAAAAAATATGATATCGACATTTTTGATATTATATAAATTTCATAATTCTTTTCACCAGTGTTTATACACACACACACACACACACACACACACGCATATATATGTATATATATATATATATATATATATATATATATATATATATATATATATTAACCAGCCTAAAAATACAACAACTCAAGATCACTGAAGAACAGTTAACTATCAGTTAATACATAAGAATAAATATATAATCATTACAAAATAGGACAAAAAACAACATTAGAATATATAAAAAAATGCTACATTGTAGGAATAAAAACACTGCATACTCTTCACTGTGTTAATTAAATTACAAAAGTGATTTAGTCAAGAGCAGTGAGAGATTTCATCTTTTGTTTTTTTGATTAACTTGAATGAAAGACAGTAATGTTATACTGCTGTCACTTTAAGAGCTGCCCGGATCCAAAACGCTGTTACACGTTTTCTTTTTCAGCTGTCTGCTTTCACTTAAGACCAAAATTAATGCTAGGGTTAAGTTTACGAGGGTACTTGCAAAGAGGGTCATTTTGACACATTCAAGTGCGTGTATTTAACCATTTAAGTCCTATAAAGCAACAAAAATAACGTTCAAAACTCAGATGCTCTCTTAGCACAATTTTCATGTGCGTGCACCTCTCTGACAGGACTCAGAAATAGTATCTCAGACAGTGTGCACATACAGCGAAAAGAATTTCCTTTTGCTGCTGCAAAGTTTTCGTGACCAGATAGCACAGCAACATCACATAAGCGTGTAACCACAGTTCAAAATCTGTACCGAATGACAAACTTCTACCACTTAATCGTATCTACCGGTATATTGCCCACCCATACAAAACTATTTAGTTTCCCATTGGTTGTGCTGGTTTTCCACTCTCAGTCAGAGCACTACTGGGTGACAGATCTGCCATGTCCCAGACACCTTGGGGTAGGCACACACACCACAGACAGCAGAGGAGCACACCCGGGGCTTTACCAGAGGATTCCTGAGCTGAGGAACAGATATGATGAGCCTTCAACACAATACAAACACAAAATATATTGTATATATTGTGCATATGTATTTATGTAAATATATGTTGAACTATACTTAAAGAGGTCATCTGATGCCTATTTTCCACAAGTTGATATGATTCTTTATGGTCTTAATAAAAAGTCTATAACATACTTTGGTTAAATTTTTTTCAATGGTAGTGTAAAACAACACTGTTTTTATCTTGTTGAAAACAGCTCTGTTTGCAGCAACCCATTTCGGTGCGTGTTCCTTTAAATATTCATGAGCTCTGCTCACCCGGCCCCTCTCTTCTATGGGTTGACAAGTCATTCTCATGAGACTGTAAACTTTAGCTGCATTTTGCCACAGAACTTGCCACCTAGCACGTTATTAGGAAAGATGATTTGCAAAGATTTATAGAACCTTGTACTCACTTCTTCTGTAGATGAGGCTGGATCACGAATGATTCGCACAAACATAGATGCATTTAGGTAGATCGGGGGCACATTCCCTTCAAAAACAAACATAATGTCAGATGTCAGAAGTAAATGAAGACTGTAATGTGATAATCTTCATTATCACATCCAACAACAAAACACCTCTTAGGAGTCATTCTTGTCTACCCCTGCTCCGGGGTGGAAACAATCGCAGACTGTTCACAGCTCACTCAGGGGCGGGGCTAGGGTAAAACACCAGTGTCAATCAACAATCATGGGAGGGGCCTGGATCTGTGTGACATCCACTGATCTATATATATGATCAGGGGTGTCATCACCACAGACTGTATTAAAACATGGACTTAGTGTCCGTGACGTCACCCGTAGACTCCTGAAGTGTGGTTTTTGAAGCCTAAAGTGTGCAGAGCGGGCCGTCGCCATCTTGGCAGCACGTCACCGCGCGACTCTCCCAGACAATCAAAAATGGGCAAAAAGGTGGGAGCTACTTGCTGAAGCCACGCCCACCTAGCGCGACGGCAGTGTCAACAGCTGCAATCCCCCTGCCACTCAAGTGGCCACGCCCTTAGTTATGCAGAACTTTAAGTCTTAATATAATTTAAACGGATGAGTTATAAAAAGATTTACCCCCCTCACAGTTGTCATGAAGGGCAAAATGAGCTATTTAGACCAAAATCATTTTTTGCACCAGGCTGTAAACATGTTTTTTTTCTGCTGTAAAGTTGGGCATTTTAACATGGGGAGTCTATGGGACTGACTCCCTTTTGCAGCCAGCCTCAAGCGGCCAGTCGACGAATTGCAGTTTTAGTCACTTCCTTATTGGCCTCAGGAGAGAGAGCGGGAGGTTGGGGCTCGGTCATCACACAGACAAGAAGTTGAGAACGGCTGGATTTGACACTGGGTGGACTTTAATTATTATATGGTGGTTGTGTACACACACTGCCAAGACACATATCATTTCAAACAACTTGTAAAAGTGAATTTTTCATCTGATGACCCCTTTAAAATTGTTTTTTTTTTTTTTGCTGGTTGCTGTTTTTGCACTGACTGGTGTCAGACCTTTTTATTTGTAATGAATTATTTGATCTTGTGGTTTGAGCTTCATCAGCCTACAGAAACAATGAAGATGAATGAAGTAGCTTTTATTTGTGTTTAAGTATGGATTCTCCACCAAAGGAGGCTTTAAGACTGTTGTTAAAATATGACATAAATGTGCACTGTTACCATGATATAAAATGACTCATAGTGATTATCAGACTCATCAGAGGTGTGTCCCGTGTGTTGCAGATGGGAGGAGGAGCTGTCGAGAAGAGAACAGATGGAGTCGAAGGTGCAGACGCTGCAGGAGGTGAGCTCACCTGTGCTCCAGCCGTCTAGACTCTCTCACTGTGATACTGATTACAGTTGCCATCTATATGAGATGGGTTTCTCACTTTACAACCTCGTAGCTGACAACTATGACATCCAGATATCATGATGTAGGGGAATACTGACATTATACAGTTAAAGCATCATATTTAAAATGCCCAACTACAAATGCAAAACACAAATAAGATAATTTTTCTGGTCAAAATATATGTGGAATTTATGATTTTTGTTGTAAAGAGAAAGTTCTGTCATCGTTTACTCACCCTCATGTTGTTCCAAACCTGTATGTGACTGTATTTTTTAGAATGTTTGTAACCAAACAGTTTCAGGTCCCCATTGACTTCCATAGTATGAAAATAAATACCAGGGAAGTCAATGGCTACCGTCAACTTTTTGTTTACACACATTTTTCGGAATATCTTTTTTTGTGTTCAACAGAACACAGAAACTCATACAGCTTTGGAACAACTTGAGAGTGAATAAATGATGACAGAATTTTGTTTTTGGGTTAAATACTAATATATATTAGAAATCGTAATTCAAAGGCCGATCTAAAAATCTGTATGTAAAAATAAAAACATAAAATAAATATAAAATTAACTGGACAGAAAATGTGTTCGAAAAAATATACATCATACTTTCTGATCTTAAAATGCATTTTGAGTTTATAAATGTATTTTGAAAAATTGAGCTTTCATAAAAATGGCCAGAAAATATATGAGAAAAAAAAATTATTCAAACATAATTCAAGGGGCAAAAAATACAAATACATTTCCAGTCTTAAAATACATTTTGATTGAATACAAAATCTATTTGGGAAAATGTATTTTTGGACAATATTAATATATTTATATTAAAATGCATTAGAAAATATATTTGAAAACATACAGGGGCAAGAAAATTGTTTTGAATGAATGCATATATATATATATGTATGTGTGTGTGTGTAAAAACTTTTATATATTTAAATAAATACATTTTAACATCTATATTAGCAATGTAATGTTTGGACCAGTTTTTTGTATAATTTGACACATAATTTTGCTCTATTGGTTCTTACATGTTTCTCCTTTAAAGTCTTAGAAGATATCTCAACTCCACTGTGTGTGTGAGAGACCTCAAACAATCTGGGACAGGGCTGTAAATGGGATGCATTTAGGAGTTTAATAGTTTAAATATGTCCGCGTGGCCCAGTGCTGCATCCATGTCAGTCTCAAACTCCCCACGTTCCCTCAGAACCGTGCTGCATGTGTGAGATCCGTCCTCTGCTAATGCAGCGGGAAAATCAATAAATGGCTGCGTCTGTGTTCGTGTTGGATTATGGGTCAGCAAAACCGCAGAGGAGAGAAGCGTCCCCAGAGATCCCAAACATGCTCAGAGCCAGCTTTTTAAATTCTGTCCTGAGTCGTATAGATTTCCTCTCCAGCCTTCAGAGCCGAGGCTGTGAGGATTTCATTAGAATGGAGAGTGTGTGTTTGCTCAGGCTGGGGTTGATGTTTTACATCAAGATCTGTCACTGAGCTTCATTAAGACATTTATATTCATCAGAAAATTCTGAAATAAAAAGGATCAGTTTCCACAATAATATGAAGCAGCACAACAACATTGATAATAATCAGAAATGTTTCTTGAGCAGCCAATCAGAATATTAGAATGATTTCTGAAGGATCATGTGACACTGAAAACTGGAGTAATGGTGCTGAAAATACAGCTTTTCATCACAGGAATAAATTCAACTTTACAATATATTAAAATAGAAGTTATTTTTGCTCAGTTATTTTAAAATTAAATTATAATATTAGTGTTTTTACTGTATTTTTGACTAAATAAATGCAGTCTTCGTGAGCTGAAAAGTCTTCTTTTGAATGCTGCTAAAAGTGTCATCACATAGAGAGTATTTCATGTATTCTTATGTTGCTTTGTGTACTCATGTTTGCCTGCATTTGTGTTCGGGTGTGTTCAGAATGTAAACGAATCCGAAGCCATTCAGGACGAGCTGAACGAGAAGGTCGAAAGACTGAAAGCTGAACTGGTGGTCTTCAAGAGCCTCATGAGTGATGTGAGTATTTCCAAATCTGGAGACCAAATTATCACAGAGACCTGAGTTTGTTTGTTTTTTCAGAGAAGACAGTCAAAATCTTTTTTTCATAATAAAGATCACAACATAAGAAAGTGTTTTCAGTCCAAGAAACACAGTATTTATTGGATGATGTTTTTAATCAGGTCACAGTTGAATTGTTTTTGCCATGAATATAGCCATTGCTCCTGACACGGCTAAAAGAAATTAAATATTGATTAAATGGATTTTTAATCAAGTCTTTAATAGTTTAAAGGGACACTTCACCCCAAAATAAAGAAGTGCTGTTATTTTACTTAACCTTGGGCCACCAAATATGTATGTGTTTTCTTTGTCTTCAACATTAAATAAGGTTTTTAGCAGTAAAACCTTAGTAACCAACAGTAATCCTTGCTGATCCATTTATTCGGCTTTTAAGAATAAAAAGCATATCAAGGGGAAAAAATTAACACCTGTCACTATTGACAGTATACTGAGGTCTTATGAAGTGAAGTTATAAGTATGTGCAAGAAACTGAACATTATTCACTGTCAGAAATAGGGGCACAGTAGGAGTCCATTTCTGTCCCCCAAGGTACAATCTACACTAACGTACCCCATAGGGCTTGCAATTGGACCTCAAGGTACATCTATGTACCTTTCTGAGGGTCAAAAAGGTACATAAATGTTCCCAAGCAATGTCAAGGGTACAAAAGCTGTTTTCTTATTTTCTGAACATCATTTACAACATTATTACCTGTTATCCAGAACCTCAGACAAACGGTCCGGAGTGATATTCGAGCACTTGAATGAAGGGGCGAAATTAAACTTTTTATACTTTCTCATGGTTTATATAAAAAGGAGAGTTGATTAAGACAAGTTTATTCATTTGATATGCTTTACATGCATTATTACATATACAAACTGGTGGATCAGCAAACTGTCCGAAAGAACCAGGGTGTAAATTTACAGCAGATTTAGATTTTTGGATGAACTATCCCTTTATTCTAAAGTAAACCCTATGACTGGTTGTTTTCCACGACTTCTGTTTCCTGACAGCAGAGAAACACGCTCGGTCTTATTTGGCTTCTTTCCCCTTCGGCAGAAACACCCAGCTAAGACAATACACACAAACAGAGCTCTGTTTTGAGTCTCATTGTTATTTTATCATTATCTCACACACACACCTTCGATTTGTGGTCTAGATGGTGAGGAATGAAGAAACCGTTTATCCCCATGTCACCTGGATTTACGGGTTAATGTTTAGTTACTCATCTTTGCTTTGGAATTGCCTCATCTGTCAGCCAGTCATTCACACCAGTGTCAGTGTGTGCTGTAAAAATCACTAACAGTTTTGAAGCAATAAAAGCTGTGAACTGAAATCACTATTTATTGTAAAGGCTGGCGGACGCCGCCACTCTAAAGCTGTAGAGAATCGGAGGAAAATCCTGGACCTGAAAGTAAGAGAGAATGCAAGATGTGATCTGTAAAAGCATTGCGTTTAATAAAGAAAAACAATTGCCCTGATTTGTTTAACGTGCATCTATTTCAATAAAAGCTTATTTTTGCCATGGAATAAAACCTTTCAAACAGTAATCACGACTCTTCATCTCACAATTCGGACTTTTTTCTTGCAGTTCTGAGAAAAAGTCTTATTGCAAGTTTAGAACTTGCATTTAAGAGATTTAAAAGAGATTTTAGTTTTTAATCACAGTTGCAAGTTTATATCTCCAATTAAGACTTTTCTTCTCAAAATTGCAAGTTTATAATCTCACAAATGCAAGGAATACAAGTTCTCTTCCCAGAACTGTCGAATATAGACTCCTCAATGTTACGAGGAAGAAAAGGCAGAATTGTTAGAAAGTCCCAATTACTTTTTTTATTCTGTGGAATGGAAAATAAACTTGCATATGTTGCCCTAAATGTGTTGCGTTTTTAATTACGAAGCAACAAACAGGGTCAATGTTTTTGACTCCTCCTCTTCTCCATACAGAATATATGAGTCAGAGCAATTGTTTCCCATGAGGCCTTTAGGTAAAATTAACTGCTCAAGTTTGTTGCGTGCCTGTGGATTTACCACAAGACTAACTTGTTGGTCTAAGCATCTGTGTGCAATGGCATTGATTTATGACTGATGTGTTGATGTCCTTGTTGGTGGCTTATAATTGATGTTCAGCATGAAGATTTTAATGATTTAGAGTGATCCTGTGGCATAGTGTGTTTGTGTTAAGAGAATCAGAGTCTCTGAGTTTCTCCGTTTGAATTTGCACAATTACATACAGTACAGACCAAAAGTTTGGAAACATTACTATTTTTAATGTTTTTGAACATCAAAAATCAAGCCTGCATTTATTTGATCAAAAATACAGAAAAAATGTAATATTGTGATGTATTATTACAATTTAAAATAATTGTTTTTAAATGTATTATACTTTAAATTATCATTTATTTCTGTGATGCAAAGCTGAATTTTTAGGATCATTATCACATGATCCTTTAGAAATCATTCTAATATGATTCATTATCAAAGTTGGAAACAGTTCTGCTGCTTAATATTTTTTCAGAACATGTGATACTTTTTTAGGATACTTTCATGAATAAAAAGTAAAAAAAAAAGAAAAAAAGAAAAAAAGAAGCTATGTTTTTAAAATATAAATATTTTGTAATAACAATATACACTACTGGTCAGTAATTTGGGGTCAGTAATTTTTTTTCTTTCTTTTTTTTTTTTTTAAATAAAATCAATACTTTTATTCAGCAAGGATGTGTTAAATTGATAAAAAGTGATAGTAATAT
The DNA here is from genome assembly GCF_963082965.1 of Carassius carassius. Lineage (NCBI taxonomy): Eukaryota > Metazoa > Chordata > Actinopteri > Cypriniformes > Cyprinidae > Carassius > Carassius carassius. Next base: position 19,055,832 of record NC_081798.1, read on the forward strand.
ATATATATATATATATATATATATATATATATATATATATATATATATATATAGTATATTATAAGAATTGTTTTTTTTTTTATAAATGCAGTTCTTTTTAACCTTTTATTCATCAAATATATTAGACAGCAGAACTGTTTCCAACACTCATAATAAATCAGAATATTAGAATGATTTCTAAATGATCATGTGACAGACTGGATGTTACATGTGACACTGAAGGCTGGAGGAATGATGCTGAAAATTCAGCTTTGCATCACAAGAATAAATTATTTTTTTAAGTATATTCAAATAGAAAACTATTATTTTAAGTTGTAATAATATTTCACAATATTACTGTTTTTTCTGTATTTTTGATCAAATAAATGCAGGCTTGATGAGCAGAAGAAACTTCTTTCAAAAACCTTAAAAATAGTAATGTTTCCAAACTTTTGGTCTGTACTGTATAGCCACTCGCACACTGCAGCTAAACGCAATTGTCACTTAATGCTGTTTGAACACTCTGTTCAGTTGCATGCAAAAACAGTATTTTACAAATCAATTCAATTGGAAAAAAAAAATTGGTTGGTGGCAATAGTATTTTCTTTTGAATTAAAATTTTTATTTGTGTAGTGTATAGAGAACCAAGCTGAACATTTAGTTGTTTATGTAGCGTGTTCTTTTTTATTTTTTAATTGTTATTTTTATTTATTATTTTTATTTTTAACAGTGAGCTATACTTAGTTTTTAAATAAAAAATAAAAAATTCACAACATAGTTTTTATTTTGAGAATATTAAAATGTATTTTACATTTATTTTTATTTAAAATAATAACATTCGTTTTAAGTTTTAAAATAATATTTTTTCATTTGAACCGATATACGATTATTACAATTTGTTGTAATTTCTTAAAATATTGTTTTTATTTTTTAAATATTAACAATTAATTAAATTTTTTAGTAATATTACACTTTTTTCAAAATAAGTAAATTAACATTTTAATAGATTGATTGGACCATACTTGCTATTTAAATTGAATGAACAATTCATGGACAATTGCATAGGAGTGAAAATAAAGTGACTATTGCTTTTTAAAAGAAACTACGTTCATAGACCAAACTCCATCCTGACGAAGCACAAATCTAATGACACTGCAACTGTTACTGTTGTTTCTCAAGCATCATAAATTCATTATCTGTACAGAAACAGTTTTCTTTTCAGTTTCTAACACTGCTTGAATCTTTGCTCAGCAAATGTCCGACCTCGACACCAAGATTCAGGAGAAAGCCATGAAGGTGGACATGGACATCTGCAGGAGAATCGACATCACGGCCAAACTGTGTGACGTGGCTCAGCAGAGGAACTCAGAAGACGTGTCTAAGATGTTCAGCGTCAGTCCATCCAGAGCATCAGCAGACAGGGTGGGGAAAACACGCAATACTAGAGTAAAACTGCTGAGGCAAGATCTCTCCTGCCCTGCACATGAATTTATCACATTGCACTGCAGCCCAAGCCACACACAAGTCAAGTCCAGTTCCAGTGCATGAGCTGATTTTAATATGTAGTTCTAATAGGGGTGTGTGATATTCATTGTCTATTATAATTGTTGTTTTAATGATATGTGATCTGACATTATTGAGTATGTCACTCACTTTGCTTGCATAAACTTGCTGTTGCGAATTTCATGTTTATATTTTCGTGATATAAACATGAAATTGCGCATTATAAAGTCAGAATTGTAAAATATAAACACAATAGTAAGAAAAGTCTTTCCCCCCTCAGAATCAGACTTTATAACTCGCAATTGCAAGATAATGTCTCAAAATTCGGAGAAAAGTAATAATTGTCTCATGATCGCGTATGTGAGATTAACTTTATACGACACTAAAAAAAACATGACTTTAATATTTAGTGAGTTACAATTGTTTTTGTTTTTTTTTCACCAAGAAAACCAAACAAAGTCGGAGCAGAACATTTGTGCGTCTCAGAGCAACTCTGCAGTCGGTTCCTGATCAGTCTGTTTTTGTATGAATCATCTGAGTAAATAATTCAATAATCTATGAATAAAGACAACCTCTTGCTTTGTTTTTAAATTGATTTCAAATGAATCATTTGAATGAATGATTCAAAGAATCACTCATTAAGACAGGGACTTGTCGCCACCTACTGGCGGTTTTTAGTATCATATGTATTTTTCTAGGCCTAAACCAGCCGACGTACTGGCATAAAATTACACTAAGTAGATATCTTTTGTGTGTCTTAGATGGCTGTGGTGTGCAAAAAGAGAGAGAAGAAGCCAGTATCAGATGAGGAAAACTCAGAGATGGATGCAGATCCCAGCACTTCGGAGGAGGATGTCCCATTCAACATCACAGACGAGATGAAACGCATGATCAACCAGCTGTGAGTCCTCACAAACTCACAAATCTCATGCTTACACTCTGGCAGCACCAAGTGGAGAGGCAAAGAATTGCAGAAAGACAAAACAACTGGTTGGGGGGCATTTGTATTTGTAATGAGTGGGTATTGAGGTTATAATCTTTAACTTTGATGTCGTGATCATGTCAAGCTGGTACTTCTGTGTATTGTCTAGTTCTCACTTCCACACTTTCACTAACGGCTTTAGCTGCTATTGTAGCCGCAACCCAAAGTGCCTGATTCTGATTTCCTCCACAGATCTGATATTTTTGAGGTTCTTCACATTGTACTTTTTGAAATATGGATCATATCATACCCTGGTCTAAACTGCAAAACTTCTTATCTGACATGCATACAAACAAGTAAGAAGTAAACAAAACTTGAATGCACATTTCATTCGAAACACATTGTTAATGTTATGGATATGGCATTATAAAGAATTCAATTTGTATTTGGTTGGATGGTTTTGGAAATTGCATGTTTTTGCTCAATTTGGTCTTCTATTCTTATTATATCATTCTATATGAGCCATGAAACCTGATGTATTACAAAGAAAAAAAAAAAAAAAACAGCAAATATTTATATTTAAAAAAAAAAATTCTGAAATTTATTTTAAAAAAAACTATTCCATTTAATAAAAAAAAAATCTGATTAGAATTTTATATGTCAGGCCTTAATGATGCGTTAAAACAATCTAATAACAAGTCACATTGCAAAACAACTGTGACTCAGATCCAGATTAAAACTGCGAGTGCACATTTTGCCATTCACAGTGAGGGAAAAATCAGATCTGGGCCTCATTTAACATGTTTGTGTATGTATGCATCCTGTTTCGTGCTTTTCTATACTCTCGTCTTGTGCTGGCCGTCCGAGACTGTCTTCAATGTCTACTCTTTCTCTCTCATCCCTTTCTTTTTCCTAACACGCAGACATTATTCAGACAACTCATTTGTTGCTAGGCGGGAGACGTTTGAGATCGATGATGACTGTGACAGTTTGACATGGGAAGAGAACGATGATACGCTGCTGTTATGGGAGGATTTCACCAATTACAACGTGCCCTACGGCCTTACTAACAACACCGACTGCAACGGAGAGGCACAAGAAACGGTGAGTTTCCACTGAACATCCATATACACCAACTTTATAAATTGCATTAAATTTAATAAAATGTATTAAAAACATACATTTTAATCAATTTAATGCAACCTTGCTGAATATCTAACACTAGCTTGCTCTATTATTTTTCTATTCTAACTGTTTTCTTTTTATTTATTATATTATTTAAAAGCCCTTGCTATGTGTACTGCATTTATGCTAACTGAGACTTGTTATAGCACTTATATATTGCTCTTTTGTTGTTTTTGATTGCTTCCAATGTCTTCATTTGTAAGTCGCTTTGGATAAAAGCGTCTGCTAAATGACTAAATGTAAATGTAAAAGTATTAACTAAAAGTACTTCTTTCTGTTAGTGTTGTTTTCAATACAATCGGAGAGTAAATATAATTGAAATAAGCTGTCATGTGTCTTATTTCTTAGGACGGAAGTCTGGGAAATCTCATCGATGAGACTGAGTCTCTTATCAAGACCAGAGAGCAGGAATATCAGGAGACAATTGGACAGATCGAGGTTAGAATGTTTTTCTGTATTTTCTACCCGAGCCAAACTGTGATTGGTTGTGGTTGTGTTTATCCTCCTACTGAACCTCTCGTCTTTTCTTACACATAAAATGTTGTATGTAATTATATCTTTCTCTCTGACGCACAGATGGAGCTGGCTACGGCTAAGAGTGACATGAACAGACATCTGCATGAGTACATGGAGATGTGCAGCATGAAACGAGGGCTGGACGTTCAGATGGAGACGTGCAGGAGAATGATCAAGGGTGGCAGGTGATTTCACTGATGATTCAGAGAACGCAGATTCACTATAAAAACAGCTTCATCTGAAATGTTTCTAGTGTTCAAACGTACTAAAGAAAAAGCCTAGTAATGTGTCCTAAGTAGACAAGACGTGATCAGCTTACAAATGATAAATCACTTCCATTTTAATCTGAGGATTTAGTCTTGTGTGACAAGGCTGGTCATTTCTACACATAATACTATTTTTTTTTCTGCGTTCTATTTGAATTTTAATTGTAATTTTTTTTAGATAAGTATTTTTTATTTCTTAATAGTTTAAATAAATTTTGTACGTTTTTAAAATAATTGTAAAATAATTATTTTTAATATTTTTTTTTTGTTTTAAATATTTTTAATTCTTAATTTATTAATTTTTTTTTTAGGTCCTACTTTTTATTATTAAGTTGAGAAATGTTTTAAGTTTAAGCATTTTTATGTTCTCTTATTTTAGTTAACATTTACTTTATTTTCAGTAATGAAATATATTTCTTTATAATTATTTTATAAATATTGTTTTACCTTTCGTTAGATTTTCTGTTCATTTTATCTCTTGTCATGCAGACACAAATGAGACCATTTCTTGAGAATAAGGTTTTTCTTTGTGTGTGTGTTTTAATAAATTATCTTCTGTTTCTCTTTCAGAAATTCTCTTTCCATCAGCTCATCTGTGAGCAGTTACTCAGGGAACACTGACGAGATACAAGACGAGTCGGACAAGGATGGAGAGATGGAGGGGCCAATCAGCTGATACCTGCCCAGGCTGACCCCGCCCTCTTCCCCCCACTGAGCTCCAATCAGATCTCGGGCCTCCCAGCAATCAGCCAATGGCGTTACACTGAGGAACAGAGCCCACTCACACAAACCCCAGATCCTGTAGGTTCTTTAACGTCTCCGTGTCAGAGTGGGGTGGAGTTGATGAGGGTTGTTTTTGTGATTCGACATCAATATCGATGCGTCACATGGTGCCACAGCTGTCACAATCCCAGCCAAAATACATCACACAATACACCTGATCAAACCTGAAATCAAGTCCATATCTCAATTAGAAAGCGGAAAAGGTTCATGCAACATGATTGATACACAAGACTGAAAGCCAATCAGAGCAAAAAGGACTGACCTTCAGAATGCTTTCCTTAATATTTGTGGCTTTTTATTTTTCTTAAAACTACTTCAGAAATCAATGGTTTACTGCAGAAACATTTTGGCCTTTTTAAGCCCCGAATCCAGTCAAAGATGTTCAGCGAATGTGGAACACAGAAAAAGCTCACGTTCTATGCAATCAGCCTTATTTCATGATGTGTGTTTTCCCAGCTAACGAAACTAGGCTTTTGAATGTTTTGCTGACATTCCCAGTTAGTAATGTAAATATTATTTATGAATGTTCTCTGAACATCAAAATGTTAAAAGGTTTTAACCCTCTGGTGCTCTTCGGTGTGTATATATATATATACATATATAATTGTATTTTTGAAATCCAAAAATTGGTTTGCGTTTTTTTTTTTTTTTACTTCATCAGAATGCAATGAAACTTGGTAAAGGTTTTGTTTGACACTGTTTATGTGAACAAAATATATAAAAAATTCCCACAGTGGAAATGAATGGGAAGTGAATTTTATCTAGTGGAAACATTTGTTACTGCGCTCAAAGAAAGTCTTACAGAAAACTTTTTTTTTTTTTTTTTTTTTTTTGATATCAAATTTGGAACACGACTTGTTTAGATTTATGGCTTTGACTTTCCCACAGTTTTAAAGTGAAATGTTTTGGAAAATATGTAAATATTAAAATACGTAAATTATAACAATAAAGCTAAACTTTTTCACTTAAAAACTTTTTTCACATCAACAATAATCCACAAAGCGTCTTCTTTAAGAAAGAGACCAAACCTAAGTCTGTCCTCCAAAGCATTCAAAATTTATGACAGTTTTTCAGGTCTATGCTCAAAAAGTGCTTAATATAAATAAATGGATTATAACTACTGGGAAAAATATAATTTAATACAATAAAATCCCCTAAAAATACAAAATGTTAAATAAAAAAATACATAAAAACTAAAACATAGTACATTCATTTTATTGAAATTAAAAATAATAATTAAGTGATTTTTTACCTTCACACAAGGCACATCAGAGGGTTAAAAATTATGTTTTTTTTCCCTGGTTCTGCGAATGTTAAGGGAACATTCAATTTTATAACATTACAATAATTTTGCTAACGTTATTGAAATGTTTTGAATGTTCTCTGAACTATCTGAAACAAGTAGTTTCACTTAAAAAACGAATGTCCAACTAAAAGTTTCAGAAAAAAAAAAAGGTTTAATGAATGTTTTTTTTTTTTTTTTTGCTAATGTTTTGAGAACATTATTAACGAACGTAAGAACATAAGCAAAACGTTTCCTTTTAGCTGGGTTTGATTTGCCTTAGGTGATTTCATGTGTAATGAACAATGTTCACGTGTTAATGTTTACGAACTTAATGGCAAATTCTGTGGACTATGTCCCATCATTTTGAGCAGAAACCAATGAAGATTGAAGCTTTTCGAGAGTCACACATATCAGTATCTCAAACATTAAAGAGCTGTGTGCCTACTGTATATATACATTGCAGGTTCATTTTGGATGGCCTTACTGCATTTCCACTTCTTTCTAAAGTTTGCACTCACGGTAATCATGGGAAGAGTTTTCAGGTGGAGGTTTTGATTGTACATTGGCCATGCATTATCTTACACGCTATTGGTCAAAAGTTTGGAAGAATTAAGATTCTTAATGTTTTTGAAAGAAGTCTCTCCTGCTCCTTGTTTGATCAGAACACAAACATATGAAGCAGCACAACTGTTTTCAACATTGATAATAATAAGAAATGTTTCTTAAGCATCAAATCAGCATATTAGACGACTGGAGTAAAGATTCTGAAAATTCACAAGAATAAATTACATTTTAAAATATATCAGGTATTTTAAATTGTAATGGTATTACACATTATTACTGGTTTAACTGTATTTTTGAGCATAAGAGACAAACTTTTGACCAGTAGTGTACATTCCTGGGTTCATATTTAAACATATTTAATCTGAAATATGGGGAAATTTGATGGGTTTTTTTAAACTGATCAGTGATTTAATAATAAGATCAAATATGTAATTATAAGCTCAAAATATGGTCGCAAACGGTTTTTAAAAAATATTTTATAGTAAATAAGTCGGTAGGCATAACTTTTGTTTATTCAATTAACTAAAAAGTTTAATATCATATCTGATCAAATCATCTGTAAATTTTGCAATTTTGTTTGTGTATTTGATTTCCTAACTTATGAAAGATAGGACAAAATCTGGCTTTTGAATTTCCTAAATATATAAAAATCATTTGATTGTATAATGTTCAGGATTTTTGGGGCTAATTTGAATGCTTTTCCCTGGAAAATGAAACATGCACTTTTAGAGTCTCCCCTTTTCAAGCACTGTGTGTCTATTTTTGATTGTTTACGGTGAAAATCAAGCAAATTTTTGGGTCTGAATCTGGATCCATAACATGGACCAGATGTCTCTTCTCAAAACCGATTTTATGGTTTTTGAACAAATAAAATAGGAAAAGGGCAGTATCACAAGAATTAACATGCAAAATCATATTCTGAAATGTTTTCTGAATTCCATTGTGTTTATGTGTTTATGTTTTATAGAAATAAGTTACAGTTATATATACAGTATAAAGTATCCTAAAGAAAAATACAAGTTTGTGAGCTTTAATGTTGTATTCAGAAGGAACTTACGGAAACTGGATGAGAAAGTAATGCTGTCATCATCATGTTTGTCTTTTTGTCATTTTAAGGAAAGCACAAAATGGCAGCAAATGTAGGTGCACATTTCTGTAAAACATAAAACTGTTGTGATGGGTCATGTAGCGCTAACTGGCACAAGCATAAAGCCAGAAACATGCTCAATAAACTGAGGTTTTGTAGCATTTGACATCACAGACTTGCATTGAGTATGTTTCAGGCCGAACATTTTGTCTTCATATCAAATATGGTGTTTTTCTTAACCCTTGTGCTTTACCGAACTTGGTGTATCCAGTCAAAAATGCTTGTAAATCTCTCATTATGCTACACTATCACCAGCGCTGGGTAGATTACTGTAGTCCATAACTGATTACAGAATTGTAGTTACATAATCTGTTGGATTACACGTATTAATTAATGTATTATGAGTACTTTCTGATTATTTTTGTAATCTATAAAAACGTAACTGTAATCTATGGGCATTTTAAAAAGGTAATCTGATCTAATTACAAGTACTTCTGATTTGATTATGTTTATCCAGATTCCATGCAATCAGGTACTACCCAGCGCTGTCTTTTTGTGAACTTGTTTTCTTTCAATTAACTAAGATTTTTTTATTTCGTTTTGAAAGTGACTGGTCATCTGAGTTTATTCACATCAGTTTATGAGTGAAAAATAAAGCATTATATGTGGGTAGTTTTGCCAATATCCGCTCAAAAACTGAAGTGCATAATCTTAAATTTGTTCTGATTAAATGAAAACAAGTTGATAAAAAAGACAATACAATATCTGGTAATAATATAGCACAACAAGAAAAATTTATAAGGATTTTATGTAAGCAGGTCATTTTTAATCAGGAAAAAATACCAAAAAAGTTATATTTTAAAAATTATCTCACAAGGTTGCCACATTTTAGTATAATTCAATAACGTTAAATAGGATTTTCAGGAAAAAGAAAAGTCTCTCTGGGTTAAAATGACTGGAACAAAATGAGTTAAGAATGCTAAATGTTGTGCTTTCACCTATCACATCAAGATTTGCCTTTATGTACAGAATATCACTTGTAGCTCATGAGTAGAGAATGATATTTAGTTCATGAGACACAACGTTAGTTGGATGTTTTGATCATATGACCACTGGGATTCGACCATATGAGGTCTTTTCTGCAGACTTTGTTCTGATCTGGACTGAAGTGGGGTTTTGCCCATACGCCAAGCTGACTACACAATAACTTGCACAATTACTTTTGAAATGAATATGGAATTTCTAATGAAGCATAAAGCACTAGGTCATTATACCCCATCATCATACCAGCATCTATGAGTTTTACTGAAAGCCTACCAAAGAGTTTCAGCTTCTGACTCCTTCTGAATCCTTCTCATAGCACTGTTAATTATCTTTATTTTTATGATATTTACTTTGACGTCTGAAATGATCAGTATACGTACATTAGAACATTATGCTGTCTTTGATATTAGTTTTTGCTGCAAATGAATTTTCCTGGTGTGTGAGCTACTGATGTATGTTTCAAAATAATGAATGTAATTGGTGCTGGGGTCAAAAAGAATAAAAATAAACATAATTGAATAATTTGCTTTGTTGAAGACCTTTTTATCTTGTTCATAAAGAAAGCCATATTTCATTAGTGTTGATGTTTAAGGCCATAAATGTACAGTGTGTGTTTACACAAACTCAAAGAAAGTAATTTCTAAAACATTTTTATTATTAATTTAATAATTTAGTTTTTGAAATTACTATTTAATTTTATATAAATATTTAGATTTATTTAAATTTTTAAATACATTTAGAATAAATGTAATTATTAAATAAAATAGAATGTTTTATTAAAGAAATTGTAAAAATAAAGAATGTTTAATTCATGTGTCTCATGCACAATGGTAATTCATAGTGTTTTAGATAAAAGTAATATTTCAAAATAATCATAAAATAAATCTAGCAGATGCATAAGAATTTAAAACTGACAAGTTAAAAATTTTTATAAAACATTTCTAAATATCAAACAAGGATTAGCGATGAGAATATATAAATAACATTTATTTTATTTAATTTTCCATCTATCTACCTATCTATCCTGTGGTCTTGCAGATGCAACCCTATTGTTCTTTCTTCTCTTTGGCTCTTAATCATTAAACGTTATTAGCCATGTTTCCATCACCCTCTTTTTATGTGGAAAAAGGTTATTGTGAATAATGGGAGATGGAAAAGCATTTTGCGATATAAATCTGTAACGGACACCAGGATGAAAAAGCAGGGTGACATAAACCAAGGACTCCATGAAACTGATAGAAACAAACAGGATATATATGGACAGGTGAAAACGATGAAAGCGGGAACAGCTGATTGCAATTAGCAGGTGTGCAATTAACAGTGATGAATGGGACAAAGGCTCGTGGGAAATGTAGTGCCTGCAGTGGGGTGACTCTATGGGGAAGTGAGACCACTAGTGGACACCCAGGGATACACAGACCAGAAACTGTGACATTACCCCCTCTCTAAGGAGCAGCTACCAGATGCTCCTCAGAACACAAAAACAAACCAAAAGAACAAAGAGACCAGGAGGGAGGTGGACTGGTGGATGATCAGGAAGAGGGACGGAGGGCCAGGTCCATAGAGGGGAACAGGAAGTGAAAAAAAAAGAGAGACCAAAGCTGATCGGAAAGTTCAGGGGCCCAGGGCAGTGCCGACAAAGCAGGAATCCAGGGTGGAGCAGGTGGAACTGGAGCCCACCACGGCCGAGCAGATGGGACCGAAGCCCACCAAGGCGGAGCAGAGGACCACCACAGGGGGGTCGATGGCATAGGAGAGCAAGTCTGGTCAGGTAAGACTGAACAAGAGAACATGAATAGGTTAAGGGTGGCCTCCGTAGTCATGGTGAGATGGTAGATGGCCTCCATGGCCATGACAGGGCAGGAGGTGAGTTCATAGGTGGCCTCCATAGCCGTGACAAGAGGGTAGATGGCCTCCAAAGGTTCTACAGCAGTTGCGGCCACCTCTGGAGGTTCCACAGCCGTAACAGTCTCTTTGACAGCAATAAAACCAGCTGAGAGAGCATTACTGGGTACAACAGACAGGATGTGATAAGGCTCTGGAAGTACAGTAGTGATTTGACTGGGCTCATAAAGACTTGACCCTTTTCACGGAGATCAACGGTGACTTGACCTTGTTCACGGAGATCAAGAGTGTCTTGACTCATGAGGTCTAACTGTGGTTTTGCCTGACTCATGGGTGTTACTGGGGGACTTGACCTGACTCAGGACGGTCAATGGTGTTCTGACTAGACTCTGGGAAATCAGCGGGCACCTGACTCGACTCTGGAGGGTCAACGGGGACCTGACTCGACTCTGGAAAGTCTACTGTGGCTGCCATCTTGTGCAGTGGCGCTGGGCCGGCAGCCACCATGTGCAGTGGTGCTGGGCTGGCGGCCACCATGTGCAGTGGGGCTGTGCTGGCGGCCATCTTGTCTGGAGACACAGGCCTAGAGTCGGCCATCATGTCTGGAGAGACAGGTGTGTCTGGTGTATCCCATAGACCACGATGGTGTAGGTAACTGGTGATAAAGCCCTGCATTTCAGCCGACGGGCCCCGACTTATTTATGCCCCTAGGGCCGGGCTTCGGGCCAATTTTCACGTTATAGCTCACATGCAGGCCGGGCCTCGGGCCTTTTTTGGGTTATCCTTCTATTTATATTTTTAGACATTAATAAAAAAAAAATGAGAAGTTGACGTCGATGATAGAAAAACAAACATAGACATTTCATAACCTCATAACTTTCATAATTTGATAATTCAACCCGTTATAATTATACTGACATACTTAACATGACAGTCTCACGCACGCTTTTCCGTCAGCGCGACCCACGATTATACTTCACTTATATCCACTTATTGTAGTAGTAGCTATTATAGGCCTCTAAATTAATGTATTAATCATAGCCTAGTTGGCCAACTAATAATTATAAAATGTTGATTCATGCAGTGGCGAGCATTTCTGTGTCTGCACCTGTTGTTGCGGGCCACGCAGGAAAGAAGAGAGCGCTGGCCGAGTTTGAAAATATTGTGGAGCAGGACGAGGATGACGAACGATGAAGTACAGCAATACATGCGCCTCAATCACAACATGGAAGGTGATGGACGAGATGTGCTGCTATGGTGGAAACAGCACGAGACCCTGCTACCGCAACTGTCAAGACTGGCTCGCTCTGTGTTTAGTGTCCCGCCAGCAGCAGCAGCGAACGTGTCTTCAGCGCAGCGGGAAGAGTGATGGAAGAGAGGAGGACTGGGTTAAAACCTTCCACTCTGGATGCTATTCTTTTTCTCAACGATGCTCTCTCTGTAAGAGACTGTTCTAACTTTTCATTTGACTGGACTTTATTTTCGTTTAACTGTTGGAAACTAATGGAAAAAAGAATGGACATGTTCTGTGGTGCATTTTTGAGGTAAGATAACCTGCAAGTTTGTTTTTAATTAATTTAATTTGTTTAGATTGTAGGCTATTTCTCATTTCGTTTGCGAGCGCTGTTGCGAGCCTGCCTCAGTATTTCAATTTTTTTTATTTTACTCACTGTGGTTTAATAAATAAACATAGGCTATATTAAACTAACTGTCTGTGTGATATGCTTGAAGTGTTTTATATCTATGGATTTTATTGTAGCCAAGTAAAGTATTAGTGTTAATTTGAGGGGCTTAATTGATTAAATATGTTTTAGGCTACTCGCTGTCGGCTCGGCTGATTAACGTAAATCTTCATTTTAAAAAAATGCTCCAAACATTTTTCTAAATTAACTTGATAAAGAAATGAAAAGAAACATAACACAAAACTGACCCCTTTTTTAATTGTTGCAAATAGGGCAGGCTTCTGCTGTGTAATAAAATAAATAAATAAATAAAAACACGGGCTCGTGTCGGACTCGAGCTGATAATTCTGATGAGCTGTCGGACACGGGTCGGGCTAGGGCCTGAGCGTCTCGGGCCAGGGCCGGGCTCGGGCCTAGATTTGAGGCCCGTGCAGGGCTCTAACTGGTGAACCCCCAAAAGTCCAGGACCTCCAGCCCCTTAATTTCCCACTGAGGCAAAGGGTCATCCAGGCAGTCGTTGAACAAGTCCTTAAGTGCCTCATCATTATACCCCAGCCCTACTGCCATTGTCTAAAAAATCTGAGCCAAACCACCCACTTCAATCCCCTTTTGACGGAGGGTGGTTAGGTTCAAAAGCCTCCCCCTCTGCTCCTCCATGGTGGCTGGGGAACGGATACGAAATTGGGGAAGTCGTGGCCTGGTGGTTAGAGAGTCGGACTCCCAATCGAAAGGTTGTGAGTTTGAGTCCCGGGCCGGCAGGAATTGTGGGTGGGGGGAGTGCATGTACAGTTCTCTCTCCACCTTCAATATCACGACTTAGGTGTCCTTGAGCAAGGCACCGAACCCCCAACTGCTCCCCGGGCGCCGCAGCATAAATGGCTGCCCACTGCTCCGGGTGTGTGCTCACAGTGTGTGTGTGTGTGTGTTCACTGCTCTGTGTGTGTGCACTTCGGATGGGTTAAATGCAGAGCACAAATTCTGAGTATGGGTCACCATACTTGGCCGAATGTCACTTCACTTTCACTTAAAAAAAAAAAAAAAAAAAATTCCACACCGCTGGATCTGGGCATGATGGAGTCCTTCTGTAATGAACGCACACACAAACAGGGAGATCCAGTTGCAGTGTTTTAACAGGGGAATCCAAAAATCATAATCCAAACAGGCAAAAGGTCAATAACAGAAAAGCAGTCCAAAACAAGAAACAATAGGGAACACGAAAAAGCAGGGTGACATAAACCAAGGACTCCATGAAACTGATAGAAACAAACAGGATATATATGGACAGGTGAAAACGATGAAAGTAGGGACAGCTGAGTGCAATTAGCAGGTGTGCAATTAACAGCGATGAATGGGACAAAGGCTTGTGGGAAATGTAGTGCCTGCAGTGGGGTGACTCTATGGGGAAGTGAGACCACTAGTGGACACCCAGGGATACACAGACCAGAAACTGTGACAAAATCCTGCATTAGTGTTCAAAAAAGTGTATGTGTTTTGTTAAAGAGCATCTGAAATGTTCTTATGGTTATTCTGAAGTACCTGAGCAACGTTTGTCATTAAAGTATTTCTATATAATTGCCTCCTAGAACGGTCTACCAAGACTGCGTTCCCGAACAGCTGACATTCACCTCCCAAAGCAGGTGAATTTATTGTTTTTGCCTGGTCACTCGAAGCACAAGTAATTTATTATATTTTACTTTTCTAAGTGATATTTAGTCCCAGTTTAGTAAGAAGTGAAAATTCTGTTCTCTCTGGCTAGTTGGATGGAAACACTGCTTATTTGCAAATGTTTTATGCAATAATATTCCAATTTTGCACATAAGCTAAATTCGCAACTTAGGATGGAAACCCGGCTATTGACTCGCTCAGGCTGAGTTGTACTGATTAACAAGCTGTCAGTCCTTGGAAGGGTGAGCAATTCCAGCGCCTCTCAAGCTGTGGTGCCTACATACTCGCTGCAGCATTTAAACAAAGATGCCTGGAGAAAACAAACAACACATATGTCAGCCAATCAGAAACTACATCCTCCTGCTGATATGATTTAATCAGTAACATCACTCACTTTGAAGTACTGCTGCAGGCTGTCAATGAGACTACCTTGAGGACTGATGACCAGCAAGAGGTAGTTGGAATTCTCTCTGAAGCTTATCTGGTAGCCATAGCTGAAACAACAGAAGAACATCGACAACATATATAATAAGTCTGAAATTAATGCAGGTGTGGACGTGTGATGCTACCTGTCACAAGTGCGCAGACGGCGTGCTGGAATATTGGGTAGGGGACCGGTGTACTGAGTCCAGTAGCTCTGCAGACGCACCTCCTTCAAATGGGACAGGCAAACCGTCAGAAACTCATGGGCGTCCTGTGAGGAGAAAAAGCGAGGGATGATGAGGGTAAATGCAAGTCTGAAAGTAATACTCCAGAGCATGAATATTCAGTCATCGTGCTGATGGTCTCCCAAGAAATCAGGATGGCGAGATTCAATGCAGGCCATCATCGTAGATCAAGCTCAAAAGGGAAATGTATATAAATAATTACAATTAATTACAATTATTTATATGAACTGCCAGTAGTAACTGTAATTAAATTGCCATTAAGTAATCTCTTTGTCCAGCCAACATTTAGCGTAATTTCATATCAACTCTAAGAAAGGATATTGAAGGAAAAAGGAAAATGAGATTTGATGGTTGAAACCATTGGGAAAACCAAAGAATGAAGCTATGAAAAGAGTCAGTTAACCACTTGAGTAAAACCATCATCATTATACTAAACCTCTGTTTCGTTTAGTTAAATGTATGATACTTGCATTGCCTTGGCCTGGAACGAGCGCCAGGATGCAGTCTCGGATGAAAATCTTGATGGTTTGGAGGTTTGGTGGTGTAGGAGTCACAATCACGTTCTTCCGGGTTTGAAGAGTAATGAATTTCAAAGATGTCGTGACTGGATGGTGATTGGGAGATTCTTCTCAGTGGAAAGTAAAAAAGAGCTAATAGAGACATCAATTGAGATCCTAGGATTTTTGGTAAATGTATAGTTAAGGCCAAAGGCCTGGAACATGCGTAGGGGTCCAAGAGAGTTCTAGCTCATCCTCTTAGGATCTAAAAGAAGATTTTTTTGAGGAGCGGACACTGGAGGACCGGAAGCCCCCTCAAGGATGCATGGAACCAAGGATCAAGGAGGGCTGGATGGGACAAGCGGAGATGACGGAGAGAGGAGAGGGGGCAGTTCGATCTCCAGTTCAGAGTGCCAGTCTATTAGATCTCCCTCCCGGATTTGGCACCAACAGCTCCAGACTCAGATCACCCTCAGCCACGATGCAGGGGGCAGAGCTCCTGAATGTAAAGGGTAATGTAATATATTATGTGCATGCATGTTATGTAGCATACACTGGTCCATTAATAACTCCCGACACGTATTAATTCAGCATTAAACATGATAGGTATTATTAAATATTAGTACACAGCATCAGACTTAATTAACTATATAAATGTTTTTATTATTATTACTATTTTATTTTTTTATTGTGCATTCCAATTAATCTCAATCAAACTGCATTTGGGTTATTTTGATTAGGTAAAAAGAAAAAGAAAAATACAAATAACACAATAAAAACTTGATTAAAAAAAGAAAGGAAAAACTGTATTTGTTGCTGTTGTTGCTAATGCAGTGGTAATTTCATTAGTTACACACACACACACACACACACACATACTAATGCTCTCCACCACTAAAGTCTCGCCGAATATGGCGCCTAAATGTGGGAGCGTGGTTCTAAAATATAAACACCCGAAAAACACATAAAGTCCGTGTAAAGACTTTACAAATTTAGTGTTGTCCTTGTACTTATTAAAATCTTAATTTTTACTCCAGAAAGCATCATTGGCACATGAACATAAGTAGTTACTTATTTTATAAATAGAAACCCTGTAGGAGAAACGACTCAAACAGAGGGCAGAACGTCTCGAACGCTGATTGGTCAGTTAGAGACTCGCCTTCTCGCCTCTTCCATTATCAACAACGGGGGAGCAGCTTAACTCCAAATAACTTTATGTCTACATGATGAACGTGTGAAGCTACAGATATAATGTTAAATACAATATGTTTAATTACCTAATCATGTTTGGTCACTATTATCGATTGTTTATGAGAAACATGATGTCTGAAAGCTGAATGGACTGTAACAATTTTAACACTTTAATAAATCCCCCCTATACCGGAAGTGGTATTCTCCATTCGTGTGACGTCCCAGCCTGTGATCCTGGAGAATTTAACTGTCAGGGTCGCATTTTAACGTTACAAATCCTCAACGAGAGGATAATAATTTGTATTCATACATATATAAATAAATTCTCTGCCCTGTCAGTACAGATTAATCATGCTACGAGTGCGATCTGTCATCTGCCAGTCTTGGAAGGGGTATGTATGCAGCTGCACATGGACTCACACGACTTTCACTTTGAGATAGTCTTCTGGAGACTTCTTGACGTCTGTCACCTTACGCAGATAATAATAATAATAATAATAATCGTATGCCTGTGCATTATTATGTGATGTGAGTGAGTGCTGGACGTGCACACAGTCAGGCAGACTGTTGTGTGAAGCTGAAGAAACTCGTCCTCCTGCTGTTATTATGTAGGCGAGATCTGTTTACACAAGTGTCTCTCGGTGTTTTTATTGTATTACTTTAACTCGATCTATTCATAAACATAATCCACATACTGAAACACTGTACAAAACAAACACTGTATTCATGTTATTACAGGTCTCTTAAACTCACTGAAGCTGTTTTCTATTTGATCAAAAATACAGTAATATTGTGAATATATTGTAAAATTAATTTTCAGTATCATTCCTTCAGTCTTCAGTGTCACAGAATCCTTCAGAAATCAGTCTAATATCTAATGATTTCCTGCTCAAGAAACATTTCTTTTTAATATTTTTGTAGTAAAAATCATACATTTAACCAGATTCTTTGAATTTGATTCTAAATGTCTTTATTGATCAGTTGCAGATTTTTTTGTGTGTATTAAATCTTTTGAATGGTAGTGTATCATTGATGAATAATAAACTGCTGTCACTGCTTGACGTGTCATGTGAACTACCTCAGCTGTCTAACAGATGAATGCATTAAAGACTAAAGTGACCCAGCTGTCTCCTGTTATGGATTTACAGCAGGTTATTCTTCTAGTTGACTTTATAAAAGTTACTGATTGAGAGGCTTGTGATCTCTGTGACTAAACTGAGAAGTATTGAAGAGCAACAGTGTGTTTGTTGGTTTTGTGTCTCTGCAGGTTCAAGACCTTCCCGCGTGCAGCTGTGGAGGTGAAGAATGAGCCCATTCTGGGGTTCAGAGAGGGCAGTAAAGAGAGATCAGAGCTGGAGAAGGTGAAAAACATATTGTCTCTGATTTCCCAACACACTAAATATGTGCGTATCTGACTGATTGAACCTCTCTGGCTTACTTTGTTTACAGGCATTACAAAACCTGAAGGGAAGAACCGAAGAAATTCCATGTGTGATTGGAAATGAAGAAGTGTGGACCAAAGACATCAGATACCAGCTGTCTGTGAGTTAATCATTGCTTTGGTTTCTGTATGAGCATGTGCTCTGTAGATCTTTTACAGCAAAATCTTCCTCACTACATCTGGAATACTTGATTGTTCACTATGGCATGAAATATAATGCTTAATAATACTATTGTTTGCCATACTGGGGTCTCTCTTTTTTATTTACTCAAAATAACAATAATCAATAATTTTAAATTAAATTTGTTTTTTACATATTATTATTATTATTTTTTTATTGTAATTATATGAAAATAATACATAATATTTTTACTATATATTTTGTCCTTTGAATAAAATAAAACCAACTTAAATCAATATTTAAGATCGATTTTTTATTATTATTATATTTAAGGTAAATGTTTAAGATCCATTTAAAATCAATAGGTTAGGTTAGTTTAGTTATTTTTTATTATTATTATATTTTTCTGCATTGTACTTTGATATATATATATATATATATATATATATAATATATATATATATATACATATATACATATATATATTTTTTTTATTATTATTATTATTATTTGTTTTCTGTTGTACTTAAAACCTCTCTCCAAACAATCACAGGACAGTGTGGATTTATTTTATTTCAGTGTTTATATTCTATAATCATGTTAAATTGAAGTTATTGTTTCTTCCCTCCTTTTAGCCATTCAACCACTCTCATAAAGTGTCCAAGTTCTGCTATGCTGATAAGGTACAGTATGTTAATACTGTAAATTATAAGATTCACATGAGGAAATCCTGTTTACTTGAACTTTTCCAAATAATTAATTTAGCATGGAATGAGGTTGTTTTTGTTCCTAATTTGTGTGGCTGTGTTTTAAGGAGCTACTAAATAAAGCCATTGAGGCCTCGGTCGCTGCTCGGAGAGAGTGGGATCTCAAACCTGTTGCAGATCGAGCCCAGATTTTCTTCAAAGCTGCTGACGTCATCAGTGGACCCAAGAGAGCAGAAGTCCTGGCCAAGACCATGATCGGACAGGTGTACTTTTGCGCATTTGGAGCTGGTTACTGCTTATGTTAACTAGTTCATTATGCCTTTGCATCTGGGATTATTTATGTTGACTTTCCATTAAACAAATGACCTTTGATCCTTGTCTCAGGGTAAGACTGTGGTTCAGGCTGAGATTGACGCTGCTGCAGAACTCATCGACTTCTTCAGGTTCAATGCCAAACATGCGATTGAGCTGGAACAGCAGCAGCCGTTAGACAGCGATGGAAGTACCAACACCATGCTGTACCGTGGGCTGGAGGTGCGTTCTCTGAATAACCAGATGACTGCATAACACTTGTGTCTGTGCGAGCTACGGGTGCACAATAAATATCGGCCGATAATTAATGCGCATCTCATCAGTAAAG
Source organism: Carassius carassius (assembly GCF_963082965.1). Taxonomy (NCBI): domain Eukaryota; kingdom Metazoa; phylum Chordata; class Actinopteri; order Cypriniformes; family Cyprinidae; genus Carassius; species Carassius carassius. The sequence continues at coordinate 19,075,423 of NC_081798.1, forward strand.
CCGGTTCTCTAATCAGTGGTAAATTCCATCAGGTGCGTGATTTCACATAGAGCAGTTGTTACTTCACGGAGCTGTTGTTAACTGACAAGCTGCGAAATTAATTATCAGCCGATATTTATCGTGCACCACTAGTGCAAGCCCTTATTTGGCATTACCTTGGCTTTTACTTGTTTTAGGGTTTTGTAGCTGCTGTCGCGCCATTTAACTTCACAGCCATTGGTGGAAACCTGGCCGGCACCCCTGCTATCATGGTGAGTTGTCAACACACATTTATTTCTGTTTTCTATTTAATAATAAAACAAGTTCAGTTCAGCTATAAGCACTATCAAGGTCTTGTATTATTGCCAGTTTAAAGTTCAAATGTCTTAATGATGCATTTGTTTCTTATAAACTCACAGCTTTCGCTTTAATTGTTGGACTGGAGTTGTGTGAATTGCTCTTGGGTGGAGCAAAATATTCATTTTTGAGTGAACTGTTCTTTTTAAATGAATTGGTAGTGACGCGCAGTGCCACTTGAGTGTTTTGGTTCATTTCTACGACTGACTTTGTCACTTATATGCATTCAGGGTAACGTGGTGTTGTGGAAACCCAGTGACACAGCCATGTCTGCCAGCTATGCCGTCTATAAGATCCTGAGAGATTCCGGATTGCCACCCAATATCATCCAGTTTGTCCCAGCCGATGGTCCAGTGTTTGGAGACACCATCACGTCCTCTGAGCACCTGGCTGGCATTAACTTCACTGGCAGTGTGCCGTACGTCTCTTTCTGTGCTTGTTGACTCAGTCATACAGTATGTAATGTGACTCTGTTACTCTAAGCAGTAACACTTTAGTATGGGACCAATTCTCACTTATTCTCTCTATAACTAGTATGGCTGTTTATTAGTACTTATAAGATCGTATTCTACATCTCTAATCCTACCCTACTAACTATTAAAAAGCAACAAATTAGTAGTTTATTGAGGCAAAAGTCATAGTTAATGGTTTGTAAATAATGAAAATTGGACCTTAAAACAAAACGTGACCCTCTTATCTTTAGTATAACCTTCTGTCTGAGTTAAAGTTTGTCAGACTCTGTAGTCTCACAGTGCAAAGTGAAAATTTCCTTTTTGATTGTTTTTTTTATTTTTGCAAATGTTTTCAGAACTTTCAAACGGTTGTGGAAGCAGGTCGCCCAGAATCTGGACATCTACAGGAATTTCCCTCGTGTTGCTGGAGGTTTGGGTTCCAGTGGCATTAAGAATGAAATTCTAATAATTTTCGACCTATTTTTTTTTTTTCGTGTATGTTTATTTTCTTGTTTCTCATGCTTGTTTTAGAATGCGGTGGTAAGAACTTCCACTTTGTGCACAAGTCAGCAGACGTGCATAGTGTGGTGAACGGCACCATCCGCTCTGCGTTCGAGTACGGAGGACAGAAGTGTTCGGCCTGTTCCAGGATGTACGTACCAGACTCACTGTGGCCTCAGATCAAACAGGAACTCATGGATGTGCACAAACAGATCAAAGTGGGAGACGTAAGTGGAAAAGTGTTCTTTTGACACAGGCAGTTGTGGATAGTAACAGTAATTTTCTTACAAACTGAACTTATTGCCATTTTGACTTTGTTTCTGTTTCACTTCAAAGCCAGTTGAAGATTTCAGCACTTTCTTCTCAGCAGTTATTGATGACAAGGTACAAATCAACAACATATTAATCCAATAACAAAGTAAATGTAGCTCATCTTTGATCTACTTCTTACTCAACACTCTTAATTTCTTTCTCAAGTCCTTTTCCAGAAACAAGGGATGGCTGGAACACGCAAAAACCTCTCCACATCTGAAGATCATCGCTGGAGGAAGCTGTGATAATAAAAAAGGATATTTTGTAGAACCCACCATTATTGAAACCACAGACCCACAAGAGAAAATCATGAATGAGGTATAAAAATTGTTGCATGCAAAATTGCATGATGGCTGACATCTTTATTTGGTTTTTCCCCATTGAGGATTACAGTTACACACTCACACACATTCACAGAGGCTCAGGGTGGTGAATGGATGGACTTTGGTTTGTTTAGTTAAGCCAATCTCTTCCATTTAACCTCATTTATCTTCACAAGCGGATGGTCTCAGCTGAACTGGTTACCACCCACAGTCACCCCAATGAGTGACCTAGAAATTGAGAACATAACAGGATATGATTCGATCAACCATTTGCCCAAAATGAATACTTGACATTATAAATGAATAATTATTTTTGATTCGAGAAATATTACTGGTTAATTTAAAGCTTTTACATAAGAGGTTGAATGCTAATTTGTTTGATTTATATATATATACAGTACAGACCAAAAGTTTGGACACACCTTCTCATTCAAAGAGTTTTCTTTATTTTCATGACTATGAAAATTGTAGAGTCACACTGAAGGCATCAAAACTATGAATTAACACATGTGGAATTATATATGGAATTATATACATAACAAAAAAGTGTGAAACAACTGAAAATATATCATATTGTAGGTTCTTCAAAGTAGCCACCTTTTGCTTTGATTACTGCTTTGCACACTCTTGGCATTCTCTTGATGAGCTTCAAGAGGTAGTCATCTGAAATGGTCTTCCAACAGTCTTGAAGGAGTTCCCCGAGAGATGCTTAGCACTTGTTGGCCCTTTTGCCTTCTGTCTGCAGTCCAGCTCACCCCTAAACCATCTCGATTGGGTTCAGGTCCGGTGACTGTGGAGGCCAGGTCATCTGGCGCAGCACCCCATCACTCTCCTTCTTGGTCAAATAGCCCTTGATGCCTTCAGTGTGACTCTACAATTTTCATAGTCATGAAAATAAAGAAAACTCTTTGAATGAGAAGGTGTGTCCAAACCTTTGGTCTGTACTGTATATATATGAAATATGAACAGAAGTGCACTTGCATTGTTTAACAGGGATGAAGGCTTATAGAATTTACTTAAACTAAACAAAAAAATAAGTTAATTATATGGAAGCTTATTTTCGGAACTGAATATAAATATAAAAAAAAAATCTCAGTACTGACTGGTGTTTACTTCTGGTAATTCTGACTTTTTCAGCATAATTCTGTTTACAGACTTTTTTTTCTATAAATTCTAAATTTACATTTCGTAATTTTGGCTTTTTCCCCTTATAGTTCTGAGTTTACATCTCCCAATTCTGACTTTTAATCTAAGTTTACATTTCTGACTTTTTTCCTCTGAATTCTGAGTTAACATCTCACAGTTCTAAATTTTTATCTATGAATTGTAAGTTAACATTTCACAATTTTTACTTTTTTCCTCTGAATCCTAAATTTTAATCTCACGATTCTTTCCCTAGAGCTCTGAGTTTACATCCCATCTTGCTTACATCTTACTTAAATGTCACAGTTTACTTTTTCCATAAATTTCCATTAGACTATAAGTGCAAGTCAGAATCAGGGATTATTAAATATCATACAGTATATATATTCTTTGCTATTTCAGGAGATCTTTGGGCCTATCCTGACAGTTTACGTTTACCCTGAAAATGACTACAAGAAGGTCCTGCATTTAATAGACAACACTTCTCCCTATGCCCTGACAGGAGCCATCTTTTCCCAAGATAAGTGAGTGCAGCCCCATTTCATCCATTCACCATTTCACGTTTCACTATCAGTTGCTGGACTAGATTCAGTTAGTATGTAAATGAAATAACTAAGTTTAGCACATTACCAGCTTTTAAATGACACATATTTTGGAGGAACTCGTATCTCTGTACTAGACTTATACATCTTTAACATACATCTATAATGTGGTTGCTTGTTTCAGGGCTGTTATTAATGAAGCAGGAAAGGCTCTTAGAAACGCTGCTGGAAATTATTATGTCAATGACAAATCGACAGGATCCGTTGTGGCCCAGCAGCCTTTTGGCGGCGCCAGAGCATCAGGTAAACTGAAAACCATCGGCATGATCCAGATTCAATCAGACTCTGCACACAGACTCTGTGGCATAATGTAAAGTTAAAATAATTGATTTCTGATTCAAAAATAAACATTGAAATACACACTCTTTTAAATGTATAGCCAAAAGAAAAGTTGTTCCAGCTCAATAAACAGGGTTTTGCTGAATAATACCAAGTTTTTTAATAAAAATATACAGCTGAAATAAGTCAACATCAGTGGATATAGAATATAAATATATACTCCGATATATACTTTGCTTACCAAAAAAGAAAAAAAACCTTCACATTTCATGCCTGCAGAATTTTTGTATTATTATTAAAGATTAAAATATTAAGTATTACAAGTTAAATTGGAGTTTTTAAAGGAAAATAATGTTGACTTGTCCATTACTTTGTTTAAAAATAATTTTAACATGTTCAAAACAGAAGAGCACATACATTACTGAGATATGAGGAAATGTTTTTAATTTGCTTAATGGAAAACAAATATATATTTTTAAGATTTTTAAATTTTCTTTTTTTTTTAAGAAATATAAGTGCAAGTCTTCTAAAATATATTCTTCAAATATATTTTTAAAAATACTTGAGTCGTTTTTCCCTTAAATGACTACTTAATATTATAAACTATATACACCTTTTTTAATTGTTTTAAATAAAATGTTTCACAATAAATAAAAAAATGTGCTAACTGAAATGTGCATGTATTGCTTGTTCCAAAAAAAAAAACCTTGCCAAAACTAAAACATAAATTATTTATTGGAAAATTGACGATTTTTTTTTTCACGTTCTTAACTGGAAAAATATTTTAAATAAATCAATTAATTAAAAAGGTGTAATATATGTGCAAGCAAAAATCAGTGAATTTAAAACATAGCAAATATATTTCATGCCTGCAGAATTCATTTTGCCATTATCTTTCCAGGCACCAATGACAAGCCCGGCGGCCCTCACTATGTCCTCCGATGGACGTCCCCGCAGGTCGTCAAGCAAACCCACGTACCTCTTACAGAGTGGAAATATCCCTACATGGGCTAAGAGATCATCAACCAAATGCTTTCCTTCCCTAAATCCCTTCATCAAGACTCATAAAGCAATCAGTCCCCTTCTTAATTGTTCTGAAAACACAGCCGAGAGGCCCTTAGACTGTTAAACAGAAACCTGCCCTCTGCTGGTGATGCTTTCAACATCCAAACCAGCAGCTACGGCTCTAGCTAGTGTGAATGTACTCAAGGAACTGAACGTGTTTGTAGATTTCTGTTGCCTCTGTTGTCCGTCCAGCCTTCAGATATCACTGGATCATTAATATGAAGATTTCAAACAAATGCACTGAAGAGTTTCCACGTTAATCTGTAATCATGTGCTGTGTGATTTTTCTTTTTTCTTTCAACACATCAAGACAGTAAACAGATTTCTATCTTTTTACAATTATCAAAAAAGTGAAAGGAAAATGTTCCCATGTCAATTCTTCTGTTACATTTATACTGATGTGATGAGCTTATTTAAATGATTAGAATTACATGTGACATTCTACTTTAAATCTGTAGCATTCAAATAGAATTTACATGTAAGTGTGAAGGCAAACATGATGGAGTGTTTTCAGTTTGCAAGGTATCAAACAGTCCAAATTTCCTTCACTGGCAGTGCAATCTAACGACTTACTGTGCCTCAATAAACACTTGGTCTGGATGATGGGTTTTTTCTGACTTATTATTTACAACTGAATACTATTCAGACTTGCAGCCCATACCTTGAATTTTCAAGGTTTTATAGCTACATTGTTTCTTTGTGTGTGTGTGTGTGTGTGTGTGTGTGTGTGTGTGTGTGTGTGTTCAGCATGAGGGTGAGTAAATGAAGACAGAATCTAGATTTTTGGGTGGACTATTCCTTTAAGTGCTGAAAACCGCTTCCTTGTCATCTTGTATAAAAGTGTTTTTTTTGTACTTTTGCTGTTCTTTATTTGTGTTGAGCCACCTCTGGATCCTGATTCCCACAGTAACACATGTTGTGGGCTCTTTTATGACTGACTTTAAAGCGGCTGCAGCTCAGGAGCGTGCCACACTTCAGACAGATGCTTTATGGCGATACAGCTGTGAAGGCACACTTCTTAACACATAATAAATTCAAGAGAACCCATCCTCTGTCCTCTCTCATGCAGCCAGTTCCTCTTTCTTTATAGGATCTGTCCTTAATCATGAGAAAACCCAAGTGTCGCAGTAGACTAGCATGCTGTTTCCAGAACCTGAAAAATGCAGGATTCCTTTCTTATGGAAATCAGTTTGCTTTGGAATGTTTTATTGAAAATATTGCTTCATGTATGTATATTACATCCTTATTATATATTAATTTAGCAGCTAACTCTAACTTGTAATTGTCATTTCAGCGTAATTCAATAAACCTACTCAGGATGTAAATTAGTGTCAGGTATTAGCTATAAATACGGGTGTTAGAAGGTACATGTAAAACCAGCAAACAATTAAATTTGTTGTATTTACTATAAATTACTTCATGTATGGTTAATATTTATATGGTCTTCCATATTGGATAGCTGATTTAAAAAAAAATTTTTTCAAAGTTATCTCATGAGAAAAAAAAAGTAACAAACAAACCATCAACAGAAACATGTCATTTTAATTAATTTAAAATATTTTCTATATCCAGTTAAAAAAAAAACTCCAAGACTTCATTAAAAATAAATAAAACAAATAAATAACCATACATAAAAGGAAACGTGCAATTTTAATTAATGTTTTTTTCTACTACATATCTGGTTAAAATATATTTAGTATTCAAGTTATGACCTTACACACATATATATATATATATATATATATATATATATATATATAAACACACACACACACTAACAATAATAATAATAAATGCACCATGAACAGAAATGTGTGTAACTTAGTTTATTTTTCTCCTGAACTCATGAGATACCATTACACATTCCATCAATATGAGGGATTTAACGCCTCTAAAGGTTACCAATCTAATTAAAGAGGTTATTTCCAACAGAAACATAATAAGGTGACGTAACGTAGTACGCATTTTTACAATATGTAAATAAAGTTGATCTCCACACAGGTGAAGCAGCGCGTGCTCTCAGACTCAGGCTTGGGGTAAACTGAAACATTCTCTGCGTCATGACAGCTGCTGTCTACATCAACATTTTATAAAAATGACATGTTTTACTAAGATAGAGAAACAGTCCGTTCTCTGTACGTCTTCATGAGGATGCTATGAAGATCACCAGGGTCTCCAAAGCGCCTGCTCTCCGGTGCTCTTTGACGCGATCTGACAGCGGTCCTGCGCGCTTACTTTGGCTCGCTGGGTCCCGTCAAAGTGTTCCATCACTGGTTTGTTGATCTGTTGCTGGTTGTGGAGTGACAGGAATCGCACCGTCTCCTCGATACACCTAGAGAAACCGTCGGCGTAGCTCTGCGCATGCGCATCCGGCGCCCGCGGCCACGTGTTGTTCTTCAGGTAAATGACAGCCACTTCCAGGACGTCAGCCTTCTCTAGTTTAGAGCAGTGCTGGCTGGCTTTTAGCTCGGCTTTCAGAAGAACTTTCAGCTGCTCGATGCATCTGTTAATACGATCTCTGCGCATCTTCTCCACCACTGGTTTCCTCATCTGGAAAAAAAAGTTAAAGGTTTGGTCAGAGAGCGGATCGTAAGTAAATACTCGAGTGGAAATGGAAAGGAGGTCTTAAATAGATAAATACTTACTTTAGTTTTATCCTTTCCAGACTGCGTGAGTTTGCAAACAGTAGGTGCCATTATGTCTGCAGTTCGCGTGCTGTCACTGGATCGTGTGTGTGTTTCTTCTCCTGAAGTTCCTCTCCTTATAAGAGCCGTGATCCTGTCTTCTGTTTCCCACACTTGTGAGCCAATCGTAACGCGGCTGACGGGTCAATAGGGAAACTTTAAATTGGCCTGATCCTCCTTTGCTGGGAAACAATAGAGGTGCGCGCTCAAACAGCTGGAGTGTGTGTGTTCACGCGCTGTAAATGGGAAGCGTGAAACTGCGAGAGTGCACGAGCCTTTCACAGCGCTGGCTGTTCCGGCGGGAAAACAGAGGATCAATGAAGTGAATGGAGATTATGAGAACTTTCAAACGCTTCCCGCTCAAAATCTCTTTCAGAAGAGATTCTGAACAATTATTTGAAAGGCTTACAATGACTAGATGTTTAGCCCTTAATTAACACACAAAAGTGTATGTAGGTGTGTGTAGTATATATATATATATATATATATACACATACATATATACACACATACATATTAAATATACACATGTAAATATTAAAAAATATTAAAGTGGCTGTTGTGTATATATATATATATATATAGAGAGAGAGAGAGAGGCTGTACATATATTTATTTTCCAAATTTCTGTTTGATTTCTAATTAATTTACAGGTTAACAATGACCAAAACGTCAGCCATTCACTGTATTTTTTCATGTTAGTTTGTTTTAGTGTTTCATGTTGTATTGTCAATGAAATATTTTATTAAAGGCCAATGCATATTTGTATTATTTATTTGTATTATTTATTAATTTGTCCTGTATTCACCTTATATTTTAGCTCAAGAAGTATTTGGACAGTTAAGTGTGGCCCTTAAGGATTAATTATTCTGTTAATCATTCCTCAATATACCCCGGGGGACTGCTTGCCTCATTGAGAGCCCATTACTAATGCGCTGGGGACTGCGGCACACTTCTGTTGGGCCCCATTGAAGAGCGGCTGTGGGAAAGTTGGGACAACACGGGCTCCAGGATTAGACTTTGAAGAGCTCAAAGGCGCAGCTGGCTCCTGTGCGCGGGAAAGTGTGGTCAAGCGCTGACAGGCGTTTTGTCGAGCTTTTCACATGCGAGGTTCATGCTCAGTTCAGTTGGCTCACTTATGCAGTTGTAAATTGCTTCGGGTTACTATAATGCCATTTTAAAGTAATTAATGGCCATGCAGTCCGTTGATGTACTTACTTGCACGTATGTTTTACACCGATTAAATGGCCATTAAAATAACAATATTCCAAAATACTCACTTAAGTTGGTTTGCTGCACACTTAAAAATGTGCAATGATGACACAAAGAATAAAGGCTCTTTTTATTTTTGGTTCCATGGAGAACCTTTAACACCAATAGAATTTTTTTTATATATATAGTGAAAAGGTTCTTATAATGGGATCATCAAACATTCAACAGGATATTAACCAAAACTCATACAACATAACGATAAAACAAAACATTCTGGGGGCCATGAAAATTGTGTTATAATTACCAAAAATGGTGGCAAATAGTTAAGACTGTAAAAGAGGTACTTTTGGTTCCCCAAAGAACCATTCATGGAAAGCTCTTAAAAACAACCTTTTACTTAAAAAAAATAATAAAAAAGATTCTTCTTGGAACTATCAATGCCAGTAAAGAACCTTTATTTTTTAAGAGTGTGATAAATGCAAAATATTCTTCTTAATTGCAGCGACTCATCTATGAAGTGCATCTCTTGTTCTCTGAGGAGGCTTTGGTTTAGTTAACCCCAAATTCCGTTCCCACACCAATTCCCATCTCCCGCCAAAATCGACTGGTAAAGCCACAATACATTCCATCCTACTCCGCAAAAGGGTCTTTGAATGTGGGTGCCCCCTTGTCCATCACTCTTCTCATTCTCACACACACACAGAGAGAGGGAAGCAGATGCTCAGTGCTGTGTGCCCAGTGTGAAGTGTCCGTCTCTTCATAAAAATGGGGAGCTGGGAAGCCCCTGACCTCTGCTTGCCGGAGAGGAATTTGGGTCTTGATGTGAGAGAAGCTCAATGACATTCCAGCATCACATGCTCTGGCATTCACAGCACAGACGTATGAAAAGAAGCAGTTAAAACCCGAAACTGTGAAATTGTCCAGTACCTTCTGCCCACTGAAACCCCTCAAGTCTTGCAGGAGTGTTTGTGGTCATTAAAACAAAAACGGAGGAAAAAACAGGAAAGCAGCACCCTTTTTTTTCTGCAGGAAAACAATTGTTGAATTGTGGTGTCATCTTTAGAACAGCAACACACAGTTCAAATTATAAATTTTTACTAAATTATATATATATATATATATATATATATATATATATATATATATATATATATAATAGTATATAATTTATAATTTGGACAGATTTGAATAATTTAAATGTTTATTTTTTTATATTTATTAAAAATATTAAATGTAATTAAAAGCAATTAAAACACATATATTAAAATTATTAATTTGAACAGTTTTTCAATATGTGAAAAATCTATATTTATTGCCAATTTAAAAATGTCCAGCATATTAAAAACTATTACAAACATGTATGGGTATTAAAAATAATTAATTTGGACATTTTTAAAGTTTTCATTTTTTAATCAATAAGAATAACTATTATTATTATTTGAATATTTATTAAACAATTTACATTTATTAAAAACTTCAAATGTAAAAAAATCATGTATATTAAAAATTGTTTGAACATTTACAAACATGTATATATATTTTTTATTTAATTAATAAAAATCTAAATAAAATATTTATTATCATTGTTTAAATATTTAGTCAAATATATGTATTAAAACTAATTAATTTAAACAGTTTTATATTCAGTAAACAAAAATATTTATTTTATATTTTATTAACAAATATAAAAAAAAACTCAAATGAAAAAGAAAATCATGTTTTAAAATAATGAATTTAAATAGGTGTATTATGACAATATTAATATATGTATTAACAAATTATCCAATTGATAAAAAAGATGATAAACACATTTTTATTAATTAATTGTTCAATTTAAAATTATTAAATATGTACTATTATGGTTATTTATTATTGAATGATAGATAGATAGATAGATAGATAGATAGATAGATAGATAGATAGATAGATAGATAGATAGATAGATAGATAGATAGATAGATAGATAGAGACAGGTGTTCGCATCCTGTTGTGTATGTGAGGTTTACAGTGAATGTCTGTTAACATGTATAAAGATACCGTTGCATGCAGAAACGTGTTTTGCACACATGCCTCCATGCTTGTTTGTGTTGGTGGGATTGTGTACAGATCAATCTCTCTTCAGGAGTGAAAGCGTACCTGCAGCTTTGAGGTTCATGTGGGAGAGCAGGAAGCTTTGTGTGCAAAAGCAGAGGACCAGATGGTCTATTGAGAGCAGGAATAATGAGGCGCACTGGATCAGCGGCAGCAGGGTGGGGCGGCTCTCAATGGGCCGAAGTGTGGGAAGCAGACACAGACCAGAGCTCTCACACATTCCTCACTGAAGCGACCTGCAGCTGGACACACTGCCACAACACCACACACACACACAAAGAGAGAGAGAGAGAGAGCCTTTATTCCTCCGAACAGTGAGAAGCTGTATGCTGGAATGCTGCCTAGTCTTTAAACTATCAGTGTCATCTGTCAGAATGAGTCACTGTTTGGAAACCGGAGTCTTAAAGAAGGAAGAAAGAAACTGAAGAAAATAGAGCAAATTTCCCTCCAAAACAACATCTGGCATTGGGTGACCATTGTTGATGATCGGAGTAGAGAGAAAATATTTTTATATTCATTTATTAGAAGCAGTATGGAATATGTGAAATAAAATGAAGTTAAAAATAAAGTTAAATTCAAGCATAACATTAAGGAAAATATTCAATAATAAAGAGTGTGTTCAGCGGCACCTGTGATATGTGATTTATATGTGAAATAGAACATTTACAGAACATGTTAGGATTATATATATATATGGTGCAGATGTTGCAGCACATGCTTGTGCGCTGATGGAGACGTGTGTGTTTGGGTGTAGATTTGAGTCAGAGGACCAGGTGATGTGAGCGAGTGGTGAGAACACACACGCGTCGATCTGAGCAGCAGGTTCAAAGGCTGTTTGTGGAGGGACAGAGGAGGGGCTCGATCTATTGACTCAAGAACGTGTGAGTAGGATCCAGCCTGGGTTTCCCACACTATCTGTCCATTTATTACCCAAAACTCTCTCAGGACAGGAGGGGGGCCCAGAACAATAGAAGTGTGCCATACTTGAGTGCATGGGATAATTGCGCTTAATTGTCATTCGCAGTGAATATATTCTGATCAGAGTGTGTGAAGACTGAAGAAACACTTTTAAAATATAGTTAGAGCCATCACAAATAATATGGGAAATATCATATATATATATGTATGTATGTGTGTGTGTGTATATATATATATATATATATATATATATATATATATTTATGTGTGTGTGTATGTGTGTGTGTGTGTGTGTGTGTACAGTTCAATTATTTATATTTATTACATTTAAGTTATTTTTTATTAGTTTTTAATGTTTTTAATAAGGATTAAAAAAAAACTATTTCTTCCAGCCAGCTGTTTTACAGTATCTATGAAGATTTGTCATTTTTATTATATTTTGTATTGTAAAATATATATATTTACTTTACAATAATTATAAATAGAGCTATTATCAATTTTACAGTTCATATTCACAGTAAATCCTTTTTGTATTTATTATAAAATGATGTGCATATGTAGAAAAAAGTGTCCATTTATAAAATATTAAAATACAATTAAATATTTTATCCTTGTATTAGCAAATTTTTCCATAAGCATTTCTGCAAAAACAAAAAAAATCTTCCAGCCAGCTATTGAACTAGATCGGTGTCTCTGCCTGATAAGGTGTGTGACATCTTATCTATATCCTTTGCATCTCTTGGGAAATGATCATGTGTCTAGGCTCCATCTGCAGAAGCCTTATCAGTGAGTGCTGATGTTCCCAGGTAATAAAAGTACAGCAACCTGCCTGTGTTACGCTGGGTGTGTGGAAGAGCATTCCCTCCGTGGAAGCCCTGAGGCCAGTTAACCATGAAATAATTGATGCCTCTTCTATTGTGGAGGACGCCTCACCCACTGGCCTCTGAGTGTGGGAAAGCTATTCCTGACTGGGACTCATGGCTTTGTAATGCTAATGAGCTCCTATAAATAGAGGAGCGCACCCCTCATTCCCAACACAACTGACTTGCTTTCCTCAGAGAAACTTCTCTCCATCCGAAAGAATGGCTCCATCCTACATGACTGACTTCTCTAAACTCTCCAACAAGGAAAAGCATAAAGTAAGTATTTTTTGACACTTGAAATGCAATTGTTTCTCAACATTTCTCTTTTGTTCTGCTATGAATTTTGAAGCAAGCAACTAACCGACTGTCTCCTTCCTCACCAGTTGAGAAAACCAGTGGTGGAAAAGATGCGCAGAGATCGCATCAACAACTGCATCGAGCAGCTCAAATCCATGCTGGAGAAGGAGATCCACCAGCAGGATCCAAACACCAAGCTGGAGAAAGCCGACATCCTGGAGATGACGGTGGTTTTTCTGAAACAGCAGCTGCAGCCCAAGACCTCGGCTCCACAGAAAGCCCACTTTGATGGCTATTCCCAGTGTTGGAGGGAGACCATGAGCTTCTTATCTGGAGACAACAAGGTTGATGCTGTACGTCAGCATCTGAACCGCTGCCAAGAAGCCCAGATATCATCTCAAGACCTCACTCACGTGTCTCCAGCTTCCCATCAGCCCACCAAGGTGAAGCAGGAACCATGTGCTCACAGACCTCTCTGGAGACCCTGGTAGACAATGAAAGACTTCCACAGAAAAACTAGATGGTGGTTTTACCATCTCGTGTTGTAGGAGATACACATTTCCATTTCTATGTTCATTTCAACTGCTTCATATTGAAGTTTCAATTGTTTTATCCTTGATAAGATTTATAAGACATTTGCCTTGTGTTGGTCTAGAGGCTTTTTCCCAATCCTAATGTTTTTTTGGCTTGTGATATTGCTCAGAATCGGAGCCCTTTGTAAGGTCCTGATAGACGTTCATTTGATACAGCCTTTTGTAAAGGCTAAAGAAAAAAAACAATATTTGTTCTTATGATGGCATTCTTGTGTGCTTAAACATTGTGGACACTGTGTGTCTGACATTGCATTTAATAAAAGCAATTAATTATAAAAAAAAATCTTTTGACATTATTTTATTGATGTATACTGCTGTGCATATTATACTTAAGTCACCACATAAACACTGACTGTACACTAAAAATATAGCATACAAAGCAAAATGTAAGAAATGTGTGTTTTTTTTTTAGGATATATAGTTGCACAAAGTTTACACATGAGCTTACAAAATGATGAATAGTTAGTATCACTTATATGTTCAGGGAAGTTTGCAAATTCCTGAACATGTTTTATTGACATTTTTTAAATAGATTTAATATGCAAATCATTGTGCATCAAGGGTTATAATATAAAGTAAAAAAATTAATGAAAAAGTTACGTGAAATAAATAAACTAAAAATATAAAAATGTTTACGAAATTTACTTTTAGCTAGTTGCCAAAGCAACACTGAAATGAACTTAATGTACTAAATTAAAAAAAAAACTAAAAACTAAAATATAATTAATAAAACAATATTGACATTAAAAGAAATAATAATAATAAAAAAAAAACAAAATCAATATAACTAAAATCAAACTGAAAAATGCTAAATACAAAAATAATAATTCATTTAACTATATAATTCAAAATATAAAGTCAATCTCAAAGATACTAAAACTAGATAACTGATGAAGACTAGATAGGATGAAATGCTAAATAACTTTTTTTTTTTTTTTTTTTTTGGAGTTGCTGACCTCCAAACTTATAAACACAATTTATTTTAAGTTTTAAGTATTTAAAGTGTTTTCAGTTTAAATGAGTAAAACTTTATTTATGCGAGTATTCTGCTTTTTTTCCCAACATATTGTTTTATATTATAACAGTAACATTTCTGTTATATTACAAGACATGAATATACATCGACAATATTTGTTGTAATTAAGAAAAAAAAAAAAAGAAGAAATTTGATTTTAGCCCATCAGGGTTTTTTTCTGCTAACATCATTGACTTACTCGTAATGAAATGTAATGCTGGAGTTGGGACTGATGACACACAAGCACGTTCCATTTAAAACACTTTGTTTGCATGGGTCTGAAGCATCTGATGCTTTCCCACACTCACGGGCCAATCACATAGCTGTCTCTAACACTTGATAACATCAGCAGCTTGGACCTCTAAAGAATGAGAGAAGGAGGAGGAGGAGGAGGGGGTCCTGAAAGGGGATCTAACAGCCACTTTTTGTGTATGTGTATGTGTGTGTGTTCAGTAGAGGTGTGCCGTCTCCACTGCCTCACACCCAGAAACGAAAGGCTTCCCGCTCCTGTAAATTCAGCAGAGGCACATGGCCATCCTGACGTCTACTGTATTTGCCCTAAGTCCCGTAAAATGCATGCCACCTTCAGTGCATGCGGCGTGAAAAGTGTGTCAGCACTTGAAAGACTTTTAAAATACTTTTAACCAACTACAAATTTCAATAAATAATTGTGTCATGAATTAGGTTAATTCATTTTTTTTTTTTTGCAGATTGAAGTATAACTGCATGTAAATGTAAATGATCAAACGACATAAATGGAAATGACATCAGTTACAAAAGTTCATCAGAATAGTAATTTAACTGTAGAAAGTATATATATATATATATATATATATATATATATATATATATATATATATATATATATATATATATATATATATATATATATATATATATATATATATATATTCCTTTATTCTTCTTATGTATGTTATTTTATACACTGTAAAAAATATTTGTAAAAATTACTTTTCAAAGTTGGAAAAAAAAAGATTATTGGACTACATTTTGTAAGAAAATACTATTTCAGTCTCTCTACTTAAAAAATGTGTCTAATTATTTTTCTTTGTAAATCAATTGTGAAATCGACTAGCAGTTTCTGAGTGAAAATTGTTTCCACACCAACTGCTTTTAATTTTACACCTAAAATAATTGTATTTAAATTATTTTAAATGGAATATTAATTAATGCATATCTCATGGTTATTTTTCTTTTTGTATTTTTCTTTTTTTATTCCTTTTCCAGGTTTTAATTATACTGTATCTTATTGTTTTTTAATGTTTGTCTTGTTTTTAGTATCAGTTGTTCTGAAGGCATATTTCCATATTGTGGAAAACAGTTTCTAAAATATAAAGAACTTATAATATAACAATTCACATGACCCGTAACAATACGCCACCTCAGGTTTGCAACAAGTAGACTCAAACAACAAGTGGACAGCTGTTCGCCAGGGGGCTCGGGTTTGAACTGGGGCAATAGAAGGGAAAAGTTAGGATTCACACCACCATACGTAATGGATGATTTAGCACGGCACACTTCTTTCATGTCAGATCTGAAACAGGAGCCAGAGTCACGGGTGTGGGAAATCCTGAGAGAGGCCGGCCCCACACATGATGGGCGAAGCGCCCCACCCCGCCCCGTCAGCCACACCAGCTGTCTGATGAAACCAGAGCTGACAGCACACGGCACCCATTATCAAGGCTTTCAAAGCACAAACACCAATATTAAGCCCCTGAACTCTTTCTCACACTCTCTTAACTCTATAGTCATGCTCAAACTCATCTAAGTCTAGTTTAATACATGCCATTTATCACATGACTTAAAAAAAGTTTAAAAGACATGCAGATATTAAAACTGAAGACACATGTGACAAATATAGATATTTCTAAAGTTATAGAATGTGGTTTTATGCTCTTTAATAGGCCAACATCTAGTGTTAGGGATAATACATTTTTCATTATTTCCAAAAAATGTTATGCAAAAACTGATAAAATGTACACACTCTCAGAAAAAAGGTACAAATCTTATCATTGGCAGAACCTTTTCAAAACGTACACTTTCTTTTCTGCTAAATGCATATATGTAAATGCTTACACCATTAATGTCATTCTTTGACCATTAAGTGTAAATGGACTCCCATTAGCTGAAATTGAGACCACTTGATAATTTGACAGGTCTGGTGATGTTTTTTTGAAAACACGGTTTAAATTTCAAAGGTCCGTTAAGAACATGCAGTACAAAACATTTGTTTTGATTAACAATGAGGAAAGAAGCATCGATTATATTCAAAAAGTGTTTATTTGTATGTGACTATGTTTGCACAATTAACATACAGTATGTCACTATATATTAGAAAAAAAAGTGAAAATTTACATCCTGCATAAGAAGAAACTATAGCATTTGCATATCAAACATTGCAAATATTTACTTTGTATTTTACTCCACAGGAGTTAAACATTCATTGACTCTTCAATGCGAAGTTTCTGTCCATCCATGAGGAAAACTATAGAGGTGTTACAATAATAATATAATATTATTATTATTATTTAACATAATGTAATCACCTGTAGAGAATTACACTTTCACATTGTGAAACCCATTCCCATCCATAATCTAGTGGAAGTGTCAATTAAAAATTCTGGCCAAGTAAGGTGTCCCCTACTCGAAATTCGTGCTCTGCACTTAACCCATCCAAGTGCACAAACACACTGTGAACACACACACACCTGGAGCAATGGGCAGCCAATGCTGAGGTGCCCGGTGAGCAATTGGGGGTTTAAAAAAGGAAGCATCTCCTACAACACAAGAGATGGTAAAACCACCGTCTAGTTTTTCTGTGGAAGTCTTTCATTGTCTACCAAGGTCTCCAGAGAGATCTGTGAGCACATGGTTCCTGCTTCACCTTGGTGGGCTGATGGGAAGCTGGAGACACGTGAGTGAGGTCTTGAGATGATCTCTGGGCTTCTTGGCAGCGGTTCAGATGCTGACGTACAGCATCAACCTTGTTGTCTCCAGATAAGAAGCTCATGGTCTCCCTCCAACACTGGGAATAGCCATCAAAGTGGGCTTTCTGTGGAGCCGAGGTCTTGGGCTGCAGCTGCTGTTTCAGAAAAACCACCGTCATCTCCAGGATGTCGGCTTTCTCCAGCTTGGTGTTTGGATCCTGCTGGTGGATCTCCTTCTCCAGCATGGATTTGAGCTGCTCGATGCAGTTGTTGATGCGATCTCTGCGCATCTTTTCCACCACTGGTTTTCTCAACTGGTGAGAAAGGAGACAGTCGGTTAGTTGCTTGCTTCAAAATTCATAGCAGAACAAAAGAGAGATGTTGAGGAACAATTGTATTTCAAGTGTCAAAAATACTTACTTTATGCTTTTCCTTGTTGGAGAGTTTAGAGAAGTCAGTCATGTAGGATGGAGCCATTCTTTCGGATGGAGAGAAGTTTCTCTGAGGAAAGCAAGTCAGTTGTGTTGGGAATGAGGGGTGTGCTCCTCTATTTATAGGAGCTCATTAGCATTACAAAGCCATGAGTCCCAGTCAGGAATAGCTTTCCCACACTCAGAGGCCAGTGGGTGAGGCGTCCTCCTCAAATCAAATCAAACACTGGCAGTACATATCCCACAGGACATGCATTTACCTTATCTAGATCCAATTAATCAATAGGTTAATCAGTCTTTCGATAACCAAAGTGTTTAATGATATAAATCTGTGATGAAACTAAAGATTTGCATGCACCTTTTTATCCACACGGGATACAAACATTTTCCTTGACGAACACAATCCAGTGCTGGGAATTAAATATTCTCTTTCCACCATGTCAGCTTCTGGCCAAAATCATGGTGAGAGCATGGCTTTTCTAAAAGCTGGTCATTCAAAATGAAAAATAAGATATTCAAGTAATTTTTTTTCTAAAAACCTTAAAACTAAATATGGATCTATACTTTGCTAAAAACCATTTTAAAAGCTTCAAAATATTAATATTTTAAATATTTTTTACATATACATAGTATAACATTTTTAGTGAAACTAATTAAAAAAAAGAAAAAGAAGAAATATTCATATTATTACAGGAGTTGTATACTTTTCCCCAAATCAATGTAGATTATTTATTTTGAAATATTAATTAAATAATAATAATAAATACATAAATAAAATCTGTTACTAATAAATGTTTTGATGTGGCAGTTAATCCGATTATTTCAATGATTTCTATCAGGAAGTCCACATTCTCTTTAAATCAAATTGAAATGTGGCATCTAAATTAAAAGTTTCAATTTAAACTTTTTCAGATAATCCGATAAAAAAGTAAACAATAAATGAACTCAAGCATGAGCAGATTACATTGATAAAAGCACATCCAAAATTCACTTTGAAGAAAAAAAACCTCTATAAAAGATCAGCACAACAAACTGAAACCTGAGGCTGGGAAAGTCCGTTTTTACTGGAGCAATAACAGCTCAGGATCAAAGACTCTCTGTCTGAAGCGTGTCTGGATCGTTTTATTGCCTCACACCGACTTGTTGGTCTTGTCAGCACTACTGGACTTCTAAGCGGGTGTCAGGCACACTTTTAGTGACTCTTGACCCAGCGGGAGAGGACGGAAGCTCGTGTGCCGTAAAACCGCCGACTCGCGCTCCTCTCTGATTGGCTGGCAGTTTGAAATAACTTTTACCTCAGCTATAACTACAGCGAACTTCATTCTTATATGACGAGAAGAGGATTTTTCACATTTTTTTTTATTTTTATTAAATCATCACGAAATGGCACCGGTCAGTCAATACCAAGGACGTGAGAGCATATCGTGTCCTGAGAACCACAAAGTAAGTGTAATATGACCTTCTTGATCTCTATTTTACCATATAACTCACTGTCAAACTTACCGTTTTTTCTTCTTCCTACGCATTTTCGAAAGATTCTTGTGGAAAAAACGCGGAGAGACAGAATCGACCGCAGTATCGAACATCTGAGAGAGTTATTTCACAACACCACACAAATGTCTGGGTGACATTTTGTTATACCAAACAAAGCCGATATTCTGGAGATGACCGTTGATTTTTTTTAAAACAACGCGCCAATTCTGCGTCACGTGTCACTGCACGCGCACCTGACGCCCCACGACAGAGAAGCGATCAAACGATTCTACGTGCTGCAAAGGACCAATCAGATGCGCTTAATGGCCTTCACGGCGCGTGGATTGATGCGCAGATCACCAAAACGATCATCGACAAGAGTGCCATTATGGAGACCGTAGAAGAACAATTAATTTTGGGACTATCTGCTTGACATAGCTTTTGTTTAGGCGTATGCACTTTGTTGCTTTTTAATGTAACATTTGCTTGTTCTTTTCGATTTAATCTAGTTTAATCTACCATCTAGTGTATGGTAAGCATAACTTAATTAGAAAATCATGTAATTTGAGTTTTTTGGTCTCTGATTTATCCATGCCTTTTGTAAAGGCGGTTTCATTATTTAATCCAACTTGTTTTATCATGTTGTAACTGGTACTTATTAAACATTTATTGTGTTAAACATGTTCTGCTCATAATTTTCAATACCAGTGAAAACAAAAAATGACTGAGGAGCAACTCAATTTATTAGATGTCTAATGAGAAAACGGATGTTTTGCAAATTACACATGCAATGTCAAATAGACATGTATATTGATACAATACAAGTGAGTCATTGAAAACCTAACAGTTTTCATCACAATACATGCCTTTATGAAAGGAATGAGTAACAAACTTGTTCCAAAAAGGAACTGTTTAAAACTTTATAATCTGACAAGATTTTCCCAAACATGCTTAAACAATAAGACATAAAAGTTAACTCAAAGGCTCATTATGAGGTTAAAATTAAATCTAGCTTCAATGTGAAGCACAATTTGAGATCACTTAAAATAAGGAAGCCCATCAAAATAGATGGGAAATTTAATTCGTTCTATAAACATAAATGTTTTTCAAAACATGTAGAATCACATGAAGTTGGAAGTAATCAAACAGCTAAATACATGAATTGCACATTGTACATTCAAGCTCATTACATCTAATGAAGAATAAAGTGAAGCCACGTCTTCACTAACATATCTTCCAAACTGGAATTCATTAAGCACTTTTCCTCAAAAAGGAAAATGTAAAAATGCTAGTCCACTGAATCTAAAGCAGACGTTCAGTCTGAGTGTTTAAGGCTCTACCAGCGTCTCCAGATGATGCTCTTGTTGATATTCATCTCTTTGCTGAAGGTGTTCTGGTCTGGCAGGACTCTTTCCCTTCTGTTACATGAAGTCTGCAGCTTCTGGAAGTGCTTCAGCAGTCTTCTCTGGCTCTCTGTCTTCATCTCATCTTTGGACACATCTGGAGAAGCATTGACTGACAGCATGTGAACTGGAACTGTGGAGCTGCAGGAAGATGAGTGTCATCTCCAGGATCTCTGCTTTCTCCAGCTTTGAATCCGGCTGCTGCTTGATGAACTCTGGAGCCAAAAGACACTTGAGCTTGAGTTGACACAATCTCTGAGCATCTTCTCCACCCTTGGCTTTCTCAGCTGCAGATGAAGACAGAGGAGCATTAGGAAAGTGTCCTTCAGATAAGATGATATTTAAGAAGAGCAGTGAAAGCTGCTGCAGTAATGCTGCTGTCAGTAGGATGTGAATGTACCTTGTTGTTGAGAGGGAGCTGCTCCTCTGAGATGATTGTAGGTGTCATGTCTGGATCTCTGTGCTGTAGATCTCTCTGTTCAGAGTGAGTCTGATCTGCTCTGGCTGCAGATCC
This sequence comes from Carassius carassius, assembly GCF_963082965.1. Taxonomy (NCBI): domain Eukaryota; kingdom Metazoa; phylum Chordata; class Actinopteri; order Cypriniformes; family Cyprinidae; genus Carassius; species Carassius carassius. The sequence continues at coordinate 19,096,878 of NC_081798.1, forward strand.
TCTATTTATACTCCCAAATCTCCATATGAATGTGTGAGGCTTGAGCTTGTTGGAGTTTCTCACAGTCTGTAGCCAATGGAAGAGCTCAAACAGACAATGAGGGATGTGGACCACCACATGCTCAATGATCCTCCATCAGGGGCTCAAAGGAGCAGGTGGAGGGTGAATCTGGGAAAATGCTGACCTGTAGAGAGATCACGTTCACATCAGTGTCATAACCAAACATGTGCCATACTGAGAATTTTGTTTTTTTCCCTAATAGAACACAGCATGCATTTAGAAAAACAGCAACAACAACACATCAGTGTTATCAACCATAAAAATGTGCAAAGCAATGACATTTTAAAAATAATTTAAATGCATATATTCTTTCAGGTGTATTTACATTATTCTTTTACAGTTTGATTGCTCATGAATAAAATCAATATATGCAGCTGCAGATTAAAATCAATTGAAAAGCTGTAATGAAACAGTATTTTAGGTCAATGTAACAAGATATTCTGATGAGTTCTATGAGATCTGTGGCTGTACCTGTTCTCAGGCTTGTTACACACACACACTGACACACACACACAAACACCCTGATCACATGCCCCAATGCTCCTGGAGCTGGTGGAGCCACAGAGACACACAGCTTCACACACTTCTGTATTCATCGCATTAAATCAGTCACACAATAAGTGTGTCGGTTCCCACAGGTCTGGGGTTTCTGGAGGGAAGCCTGAAGGATGCTATTCAGTTTTTGTTTATTTAGTTGCTTGCTTAATGTGTGGTGAGCATTTCAGTGATACATTTTTTATTTTTTATTTTTTTATTGTGATGTTTTGCTTTGTTTTGTTTTTGTGTGTATGTTTAGATTGTATTCTATTAAGTGTCTGTCAAAGCAACATTTTCTAAATAGTAATAATAATAATTTACAAATTATTCCTATTAATTTTTTTCTTAATTTCAATGAATATTCATCATTTATAATATAAAAAATTATTATTGAATATTATTATATGTAATATTGAATATTTATTAAAAAAAATACTTTGTCAAAATATTTCACTTTGTTAAATATTTTGCATGTCTGTGAATGAATTATAAGCATACAGATACAGTAAATATTTTCAATTAATCGCTTGCTACATATTTGTTTGTGTTTGTAGAAAATATTGGAATATACTTAACAAAGAAAATATATATTTTTTAATCAAAACCTATTTAATTATTATTTATAATTAAAATTTCAATTATATATTTTTGTCATTTTTAAACACATTCAGACGCTAATAAAAAAAATGAAATCTATTTCAGATTAAATAAAATTATTATTATTATACAATTATAAAATATTAATGTGTAAAATATTTCACACTCATCTATAAATGTAGTAGTAGTAGTAGTTCCCCAAATATTCCCATTGCTACATAATTTACATATTTTTTTTTTAAAGGTCCACTTCTTCGTGATCCCATGTTATAAATGTGTGTAATGTTGTTGTTAGAGTATAAATAATATCTGTAAAATTCTAAAGCTCAAAGTTCAATGCCAAGCGAGATATTTTATTTAACAGAATTCGCCTACAAAAAACGACCCGTTTGGACTAAATCCCTCTAGTTCCTGCAGTAATGACGTCACTAAAACAGTTTTTTGACTAACCTCCGCCCACAGGAATACACAAAAAAGGGGGAGTGGTCTTGTTGTGCTCCGACGGAGAAGAGGAAGAGCTGCGTTTGTGTTTGCCATGTGTTGAAACGCTGTTATTTTCATCTCGGAGTCCAATCATCTTTGTTTGGGCTTCCCAGGGATGCTGTACTTGGAAATTAATGGTTACAATTTATGTTTAACTCGGTTCCCGAAAATTATAATCCACATGTAAATCTATGTGCAGCACATTTTGCTGAGGACAGCTTCCTCAATCTCAATCAGTTTAATGCCGGATTCGCACAAAGATTATTCTTGAAAGATGGAGCAGTTCCCTCTTTGTCTGGAGAAGGCGTTGTTTATGGACCACAACCGGTAAGTGTATTTTATTATCTAAGTTGGTGCGTTTAACAGTTTCTGTAACTTATTATACAAAGGGAAACGCTGTTTAGCTTTGTTAACTAGATGTTAGGGCTGTGCAAAAAAACGAATGCGATTTTCATGCGCATCTCGTCAGTAAAAACGCTCCTGTGATTATAAGTACATCTCCAGCACATGCTCCTGCCCACTTGCTTCTCAAAACGAGCCCAATCGCGTTTCAAGGAGGTCAGCTTGCTCTAAGCTGCTGTCGAATCACAACACAGGAACCGCTGGCACAATCTGAACTCGTTACGTAATTCTGAAGGAGGGACTTTATAGAACAAGGAAGACATCAGCCCGTTTTTATGACAGTGAAAACAGCGGTATACAGATAGGTGAATTGTGTGAAACACGCGAAACATGAACACATGTTATATTGCACACTGTGTAAACAATCAAAGCTTCAAAAAAGCGCAAAAAACGGGACCTTTAATGTGTTTAATGTGTTTTAGTGATATATATAATTTTTCCCTTTTTCATATGAAATGCCTTCAGAAGCAATACCTTCAAAAACAATCTGTTTATAAAATACAACTGTTATGATTATTATAACTGATAACAATAAGTCAACATGGATTAAAAATTTAAAACTTTTATTATATGCAAACAGTAAATATGTCCACCAATCCCCAACGCTAATCTGAGTGTGAGAACAGTGAAATCCTAAATCCTCATGCCCTCAATTATTCTCCCATGGCTGACCCTCCAGATGGCATTGGAAAAAAAACCACCTGTCCACTAAAGAGCTCAATTAAAAGCTCAAGGACCAAAGAAAATTATGACAAGCCTATTGTTCCATTTTCTCTGCTCTCTGATTGGCTGGCTGCAGATACATTTTAGTATAAAAGCGGGCAAGATTGAGGGTCTTGTGTGGGATTTGGTTTCACCACTGAAGAAGAGCAAAAGAGATCTTTAAACTCCTGAAACTCAACATCAGCATCAACCATGCCTGCCTACATGGACATCACCCCTCAGGACAACGTTCACTATGCCAGGTAAGAAAGGCTTCTAAGTATTTGCAATAGTGTAATTTTACCATGCTTCATAAAATTGATCTCATTTATGCTTACTCACAAATACACTAAAGATGTTTTCTTCTGGACTGCAGGTGCAAACTCTACAGCTTAGAGAGAAAATGTTTCAGCAAAGTGGAGAAACTGAAATCTTCTTTTGAAGACCACCTCCAGCATAGTATTCCCGCATCTGACATTTTGGAGAAGACTGTGCTCTTCTTTAGCTCAAAAAAGGCTTTAATCTTCCCCAGCGGCTACTCCAGGTGTTCTCGTGAAGTTCTGCATCTTTCTCCCGCTCCAGATCAGGATGTGACGCCATTGTTTTAAAACGAACGTCCATCACAGACTGACCTGCAAATGAAAAGGGTTAACAAGTCAAGCACTTGATGTGATTTTATGTGTTCGCACATCTACCTCAGAGGAAAATAGCACTTTGCTTGTTCTCTCTGGACTTTTTTCTCTAAAAGACTCTGATAATGTCACTGTACATTCTGGAAAGGCTCATATAGGGCTTATGAAAGAAGTTGTGCATTGATTGTAATGTACATTATTGTGGTAACCACCAAGCTGAGGCTGCATTTTACTGTATTTTTCTTGTGAAGGAAAATTTACTGAATGTTTTTAAAAACCATTTGACCATGCTCTCTTTTGGAGGACATGCAAAAAATTCCTTTATTTAATTTTTAAAGATACAGTGTATCATTTGGTTATTTTTGTGATGATTTGTAATCATATGCTCTTGTTTGTTTCTATAAAATAAAATATTTTTATTGCATTTATATCTTTCTCTGAATTTGTAAAACTTGATTATTAGTGGTTATAATGTTTGTGTGTGTGTGTATGTGTGTGTGTGTGTGTGTGTGTGTGTGTGTGTGTGTGTGTGTGTGTGTGTGTGTGTGTGTGTGTGTGTGAGTGATGACACGGCAGCAATGATAACGCTGAATATCACAAATTATGATATGATTTAAAAATTGTTAAAGTATTTAATTTTACACACAACTGCATAAGTAAATCCAGTCAGTAATGCATGGGATTATTTACTTATTTTTGGTTAATAATGTGTATGTGTGAGCGTGTTTAAAGTACATTTTACAATGATGTACACGTGCTCACTGACTCCATGTGTTTCTAGTAATGATGAGCGTGTGCTGAATAAATATGTAAATGTACATATACAATAATACATAAATATATTTAAAGCACTTGTATTCAGTGTATTATTTATATTAACATTTCTTAATCAATAATTCTTCCACAAGAATGAAAGAAAATACTTGATTGACACATAAAAGCGGTTGATGGAATAACTCTATGTACAGCAAGAATTAAAAACTGAAGTTTGTGATTATGCCCCTTGCACTTCTTTTTATGAACATTCTCATCAAAACTTAAAGAAACTTAGATGGATATAATAATTTGAATTTTGAATTAGATCCCACTGGTAAATTATGCCAAGTAATTCCATGGCATTTAAAATTTAATTCTACTATAGTGACTTGAAGGAACAAAAATATAAATTTTCTCATTTAAATATTAATAATCTAAATCACAAGAAACCGTAAGCAGCCAGATATTTTAATTTCACATTTTTATTTTGGGAAAATATGGATTATATTATCTATTATATTATATATCATCATATCATATTATATATCATCAAAATGTAAAGAGACAGAATGGATTGTCAACTAAATCATGTTGATAATGCATAAGATTCATAATTGCTTCATATTCCTTGTGTTAGAGATCCAACTAACAGCCAGTTTGATCAGTTTAAATCATTTAAACATTTGGAGACGTGTGTCTGCTGTGGGTTTAAGTTGGACACATGTCTATTGTTGTGTAATTGAATTGAGTGAATGAACAGAGCGTGAGAAACAGAACTCACTCAGAGTCCCTCCGAGACAATAGAACTAAACTAAGAGACCAAAGGTCAGAGGTCAACATCACTGGCCTATAACTTTTTACTATTTCAGCTTCAACCACTGCTGATAAGTCCAAAATGAAAAGAACTGAATCAAATTTTCATTTTAAGAAATTAATCTTCAGATACCTGTAAAAATGTGTGTTTATTTGAGCAAATTTTCAGCATTAGAGGCGTGAGAAAGCTTGTAGGGGTCTGTCCTGCATTAAGACTCATTATCACATGAATAGACACACTTCTATTGTTGTGTGTGAGAAACTTCTGGAGAACAGAGTCACAGTTTGAGTGTCATTAGCATCTTAAACCCCAAAACAAGCTCAGGATCTGACAAACACACACTTATGGATATTTACATGCATGAGCTTGACAAGCTGGTTTAATGATGTCACTGATGATGTCATCAGCAGCATCAACAGAATTACAGCACTGTCACGGTTTATTTTCCTGAATGCATCGTGAACTTCTAAAATGACTAAGCTTTTGCATCAGATGCTTAAGATATTTTTTGTCATCTAAACAAACATGTCTCACAAATGTTACTAAAATCTTATTTGCTGCCTAAACAGCAAACAAAAGAGATGTTTTGCATATATTCAAAAACAAATGTAGTATTCATTTTATTTTTATTTCATTCATTTTTTGCATATTCTCATTGCATGAGAATAATTGTGATCAGGAAGTGTTTGATGACTCTCTGTCTCTGTGCATCGGGACGTTTCCCTCCAGATGGTTGGTGACGTCAGGTTGGAGTCTTCACTAAAGCTTCATTCAGGACTCTGGATGCTTTTATGCTCCATTGATGTGAAGACAGAGAGTCAGTGTGGGAACCTCACATGAGACATACTCACACTGACCAGCACAAACACACACACATCTGGAGTCCTGGAGTTTCAGACAATGGAGACAATGACATCTGAATTCCAGCGCACAACCCTAAACATTTAGATCAAATGCATTCATATACATACATGCCAAAAAATAAATTGTATGGCAATGCTCTATGTATTGAAATATTTAGAGCACTGTTTATTGTCAGTGTAAGTAAAAGCATATATGGCCAACTAAAAGTAGATGACCATATTCGTTCATTCAGTCATTCACAAACAATAAATAATTCCCCTTTTTGGCTTGCTTATAGTTGACACTTAATATCAGGCAACATTACTGATTCAATGTACTGACACTATTGGATGAGAACTAAACAGAGCTCAGCTTTTGCAGAGCTGTTCTATAGATAATTGTATCTTACACAGTTATTTAACTGAAATCAGTCAACAATAAACCGACTTAAACTGAAAAATGTCTTGTTTGGTATTGTCCTCTTTTTTTTTTTTGTACAGCAGAATTGAATCTTGCTTGCATCATTGAAACATTGTTTTCCTGTCTAAAACTGTGAATGAATGAATATTATTGAAGAATTTAATGCAATTAAATATTTGTATATATTTTTCTTTGTTTAATAAGATAAAACACACGTGTAATGTTAATGAGCGTGTGCTGCTTCAGTGACACTGATGTGAACATGATCTCTCTACAGGTCAGCACTTTCCCAGATTCACCCTCCACCTGCTCCTTTGAGCCCCTGATGGAGGATCATTGAGCATGTGGCGGTCCACATCCCTCATTGTCTGTTTGAGCTCTTCCATTAGCTACAGACTGTGAGAAACTCCAACATGCTCTAGCCTCACACATTCATATGGAGATTTGGGAGTATAAATAGAGGATCTGCAGCCAGAGCAGATCAGACTCACTCTGAACAGAGAGATCTACAGCACAGAGATCCAGACATGACACCTACAATCATCTCAGAGGAGCAGCTCCCTCTCAACAACAAGGTACATTCACATCCTACTGACAGCAGCATTACTGCAGCAGCTTTCACTGCTCTTCTTAAATATCATCTTATCTGAAGGACACTTTCCTAATGCTCCTCTGTCTTCATCTGCAGCTGAGAAAGCCAAGGGTGGAGAAGGTGCTCAGAGATTGTGTCAACTCAAGCTCAAGTGTCTTCTGGCTCCAGAGTTCATCAAGCAGCAGCCGGATTCAAAGCTGGAGAAAGCAGAGATCCTGGAGATGACACTCATCTTCCTGCAGCTCCACAGTTCCAGTTCACATGCTGTCAGTCAATGCTTCTCCAGATGTGTCCAAAGATGAGATGAAGACAGAGAGCCAGAGAAGACTGCTGAAGCACTTCCAGAAGCTGCAGACTTCATGTAACAGAAGGGAAAGAGTCCTGCCAGACCAGAACACCTTCAGCAAAGAGATGAATATCAACAAGAGCATCATCTGGAGACGCTGGTAGAGCCTTAAACACTCAGACTGAACGTCTGCTTTAGATTCAGTGGACTATTATGTGAACTATCATGCTTTCGTTTTGTCATTTTAAAAAGAAAGTGTTTCATGAGTTCTAGTTTGGAAGAGATATTTGTTCTGCTAAGTGCTCTGATAATTCAATCTTCTATGAAGATTTTTCTCTTTTTGAGAAAATGTCCTTTAACTATTTTTTAGTTAAATTACCATGATGGTACACTGTGTTTTAGAAGTGTGTATTAGTCTAAAAAGTGCATTAAATTGCAATTTTCATATCCTTTGGGTGTAATTTCTCACCTTTGAGGTGATTCATAATGTGACCGTAAAGTCAAATCTGCTTTCTTTTTTGTTTCATGTTGAAACGTATTACATTTTTTTGCAACTGGCGAAAAGCAATTATAGATTTTTTTTTTATCATATTTGTTGTTTTGAAGAATGATGCATGTCTTATAATAAGTATGACAATTTCTTTAAAATTTGAAAGATTATTATCTAATCTGAACAACATGTCAATCATGTTTTGTAAGTTTGGCCAAGATTTGGTCAGAATTTGTAATTAATATTGATGATTGTTTTCAATCGTATTGAGATTTATATGAAACCCAACTGGGCTTGTTTTGTGTTTCTGAGGAAATAATATCTAGTTTATGTCTGAAAAGATCTGAAAAGATCATGGATTTATTTTTAAGAGGTTATACCTCATCTTTCTGTCAGTACCATATACTGTGTTTTTGAACTGCCTTTTGTAAGGGTATTTATTTCTTAAACCATTGTGAACATTTTTACAATGTGTAAGTGAAATGTTGTTTCCTTATGTGAAGGAATTAACTTTTTTAAATATGAAACTAAAAGGCCATTGAATGTATTTCAATCAATCTGTGGCGAAATAAAACAATCAAAAAAACTTATTTTGTCTGTTTTCTTTATGCATTCATGATTTGGTCATCATAAGCATTCATTATTCCTGGGGTTTGTTTATCAGGCTGCTCATGACAGCATTCCTGAGTTGTTTTTAATGAGTAAAGAGTTAAAATATCTCCCTTTGTAATATTTCCAAAAATATAATTGTTTTTGCTGAAAAAAAACCACCACCTCAGGTTATCCAAGATGTAGATGAGTTCGTTTCTTCATGAAAACATTTGAAGAAATGTAGTATAACATCACTTGTTCACCAGTGGATCCTCTGCAGTGAATGGGTGCCGTCAGAATGAGAGTCCAAACAGCTGATAAAAACATCACAATAATCCACAAGTAGTCCACACCACTCCAGTTTTATGAAGTGAAAAGCTGTGTGTTTGCAAGAAACAAATGAATCATTAAGTAAGTTTTCACTTTAAACTGTTGGTTGCATCCAGCCAGAGCCTCTATCCATAATATTGCAATCTTTAGTAAAAGTCGTCTTGTCTGAATCAGGAGAGAAATATGCACTGGTCAAGCTCTACTGGCAACTTAAATCAGACCAAAACAATTCCAAACAATATGTTTGTGGATTTTGATGTGAGACGACAACTTGGATTGGATTTGGCGACAACTTTTTGACTGTAGCATTATTGTGGGTTATGTGGGTTATGGACTTATAAATCATTATTTTTAATTTTTTTCTTACAAACATGCAACTTTTCACTTCATAAGATTTTAATAGATTGCCTGGAGCCTGTGAATTACATGTGATGCACATTTTTGACAAATATTCATTTTTGGATGAACTAAGTCCTCCGGATGTTTATTTTTGAGAGTGAACTTGGTATAAATGAAGTGATATGACTGTGGAATTTATGGTATTCATCCCCCAAAACTGATCTTTTATTTTAAATAGACTTTTTCTTTTGGCACTTTGGGTAACGTGAACATTTGACTGACTGGTCAGTTTAGAATAAAAAAATGGATTGAGTTTTAAAACCTTTGATTTGGATGACAACAAGTCTGTTTTCTCGTGTTTCAGAGTCTCAAAATTATTGAGTTTTATTGAGGGTTTTGGGATGCTAATGACACTGAGCTGTGATTCTGGGTTGCAGAGCTTTCCCACACTGAACAATAGACATGTGCCTATTCAGATGCTAATGACTGCTTGATCCTATGATACACATTCCCTCGGGAGGCTGTTGAATGCTTGTCATCTAATACCAGATAAACCCCCATTGACCACAGGTTGATATATGTGATGTATATGTATGTGCATATACAGACATTTAAACATGCTTGTGGATCTTGATGTGACACTAATGGAACTGAAAAGTTAAAAGCTGTTTTTTACTTTGTGTGTTTGCATGATTTTACAATGTTAAAATAAAAAAAATACTGGACTTTGTCACATTTTGTGACCAATTTAACTCTATGTGTAATTCTAAATAACTTATGCCAATTTTGACAAGTTTTAACATTTAAACACTGTTGTTGATCTTCAGGTGACCTTATTGGAACTGAAGTTAAAAACTCTTTTTAAGTTTGTGTTTGCATGACCTTTCACTGATATACAGCAGGTAAAATAAGTATTGAACATGTCACCATTTTTCTCAGTAAATATATTTCTAAAGGTGCCGTTAACATGAAAATTTCACCAAAAGTTGGTAACAACCCAAGTAATCCATACATACTGTAGAGTGTCAAGTAATACACATGTAACTCGTGTGAGTGTAGACACTAGACTGACTTTATTTATGTTACCCGCTTCATCCAACAGGGGTCACCATAGTGATGTTAACATTAACACTGATATTTAAAGTGATAGTGCCACAACTCTACATCCCCTTTCTTCCAGATGAGATGAAAATAAACTTAACAGCCCACACAACAAAACTGGAACCAAAACACGTACTGAAATTATCTTATTATCAGGCCACCCACCAGTGAACAAAAGGTGACACAGAACATAAAAAGTATGGTGAAGCATGGGCAAACAACGTTAGTTCAATTAACGAAGGGACACCTGGTTATGATTTCCATATCTTGATTTTAGTTTAGTTTTTTAGCCACGTACTGACATAGTCCTGATATCGCTGATTAGGTTGGCTAACTCTGCCTGCTCGAGTCACCACCAACTGTCTCTCAGATGAGTCAGCAGTATTGACCACTGGTGTGATACTAGGAGGTGTAGGTGGTGGGTTGGCATTTTGGGCAGTCTCTCTATCAGGAACTGGTGAGGTGGACCTCAGTGGCACGTCCTCCTCAGAGCTTGCCGTTGGGTTTTCATCAACCCGGAGGAGATGTCGCCTGTTCCTGATATATTTCTTTCCTTGTGATGCTATTACATAGCTATTAGGCTGCTGAGCTGGGCCTTCCACACTTGCCACTTGATCAAAGCCACGTTCAGTGTGCACTCTGACTGTTTGACCTGGTCTTAGTGCAGAGAGGCGGTGAGCACTGCGGTCATGATACACTTTCCCCCTTATTCTGTGTTTGGAGATGGCAGCAGCCACATTGACTTGGATAGCAGGCCTGAGCATGTCTGTGGTTGCTGGCAGGAAGGTCCTGGTTTGCTTGGACATGAGTCGCTGAGCAGAGGAACGGAGCCCATCACGGCGAAATGTTGCGAGTGTGGAGAATGGCTGCTTGGATGTCTGTGCCATCACGGTGGCACTTCTCCAGCAGGTGCTTAGCGGATCTCACTGCACGCTCAGCCAGACCGTTAGATTGTGGGTAATAAGGACTGCTGCGGATGTGTTTAAAGTCCCATGCTTGTGAAAAGTCTGCAAAGTCCCTTCCAGTGAACTGGGTCCTATTATCAGTCATGAGGGTGTGGGGCACACCATGTGTTGCAAAGTGTCGCTTCAGCTTCGCAATGACCATGTTGCTGGTCATGTTGGGGATCCAATCCAGCTCGAACCACCCTGAGTAGGAGTCCACCAGGACTAGATGCATTTTTGCACGCCACTCAAATATATCAGCTGCAGTAAATGACCATGGCAGTTCAGGGATGTCATGGAGGTGCATTGGTTCCTTTGTGTGGTGTGCTGTCAAAGCGTTGCATGCAGCACAACGAGACACCTCTCTTTCGATATCTGTGTACATTGAGGTCCTGTACATAGTCTCTCGAGCTCTGTGTTTGGTGGCTTCAATCCCGGGATGGCTCTGGTGTAGCTGGCCAACATAAAATGTTTGCAGTGCTGCAGGTATGACTAACCTTTGCCCATGCAGAAGCAGTCCATCCTCTAACGTCAACTCTTCCTTCATGGAGAAGAACGGTCGCAACTGTTGCGGCAGCTCCTTGGAGGTGCTGGGCCAGCCAGGCACGATGACTTCAGATAGCTGTTGGCAGGTGACGTCACTCTTTACTACATTTCGTAATTCATCTATACGACGTGAAGAGAGCACCTGGACAGTCATCACTTCTAGTAAGTCATCAGTAAGTGGGGGCTCAGACTCAGGTAAGTGTGCACGCGACAACGCGTCTGCCACAAACAGTTCCTTGCCTCGCTTATACATCACATCCAAGTCGTAATGTTGCAATTTTAACATCATACCCTGCAGGCGTGGTGATGCGGTGTGCAGTGGTTTCCTCAGGATAGTTATAAGGGGCTGATGATCCGTTTCAGCAGTAACGGGGTGGCCATAGATGAAATCATGAAATTTTTTAGCTGCAAACACCAGTGCTAACATTTTTTTTTCAATCTGAGCATACCTGGACTCAGTTGGTGTGAGGGCACGTGATGCGAATGCCACCGGCCTCCCGTCTTGGAGGCACACCGCCCCCCAGACCGTGATGGGAGGCGTCTGCTGATATAACCACTGGCTTTGATGTGTCAAAAAATTGCAGCACAGGGGGATTAGTCAGTGCCTGCTTCAGTTTGCTGAAAGCCGCATCATGGGCGTCATGCCAGTGCCACTCCACGTCGTGGTGTATCAGCTGTCTCAGAGGGCCAGTCATGTCACTGTACTGGGAGATGAATTTGGATAGATAGTTTGTCATGCCCAGAAACTGCTGTAAAGCCTGTTTGTCCTGTGGCTTCTCCATCTCGCAGACAGCTTTGATCTTTTCCGGATCTGGCTTAACACCATCAGCGGTTAACAGGTGTCCTACATAGTGTACACAGTTGACTCTGAATCTGCACTTGTCAGGATTGAGCTTTAGGTTGATGGCACGGATCCTGTTCAAAACCTGTGTTAGGCGTTCATCATGTTCTAATAATGTGCGTCCCCAGATGAGGATGTCATCGACCACGATCTCGCAAGGTTGTCCAGCAAATAACTGTTCCATCACATTTTGGAAGACCTCACTGCCTGTGCATATGCCGTATGGCATTCTCAGGAACCTATATCGGCCATGAGGTGACATGAATGTTGTGAGCTTGGAGGATGCGCGGTCAAGGCGTATTTGCCAAAACCCACACTTGGCATCTAAGATGCTAAATATTTTTGCACCGGGCATGTCCGCAATGATTTGGTCAATTGATTTGAGTGGATGACGGGGTCTGAGGAGGGCCCGGTTTAGATGCACTGGGTCGATGCAAAGTTGCACTGTTCCATCTTTTTTTTTCGCTGCAACCATGGCAGACACCCATTCTGTTGCGTCGTTTTCTGGTATAATTACACCAAGGGCAGTCATTCGGTCCAGTTCCGCCTTGACCTTATCTTTCATGGCAATGGGGATCCTGCAGGGAGCACATATTGTGGGGGCAACAGTGTCATCTAGTCTCATATGATATATCACAGGTAATTTACCTATGACATTAGTGTCAAAAAGGTCTTTGTACTCCAGTATTTCTGGAGCTTCTTGTTGCAGCATGTGGACGTCAGGTCCGAGATGTATGAGACCAATAGCAATACTGTCTTGTAGTCCCAGTATGGGTTTTACATCCCTATTGACCACATGAAACTTGAACTGTCCCTGTGTACAATGCAGTGTTACAGTGCCATCAGTTTTGATTGACTCACCTCCATAAGCCACTAGATTGACTTTTTCATTTGGATCCACATGCACTGTGTGGTCAACTGCATGCAGCAGTTTTCTGGGCAGCACATTACATTTGGCACCAGTGTCCACTTTTACCTTCAGTTGTCCATTTCCGTTCTTCATTGCGAGTGTGGCGAAGATTTCCCCCTTCTGTGCGGGTGTGAGTATTGTGTCACAGTAGAAAGTATCAACCATTTGATTGTCTGGTTCAGTGGTCAATTCATTTACTCTACCCATTTCTCTTCTTTTGTATGGAGTGGGGGCTTTGGGGCGAACTGTGGCCTGCGCTGGTGCAGAGCGACAACACCTAGCAAAGTGATTAAGTTTTCCACAGTTATTGCATGTCTTGTTGAGAGCAAAGCATTTGCTGCAGTCAGGTGAGTGTTGCCCATTACAATTGCCACAGCGAGCCTTCTGAACTGAGCACACTTCAGCTTCCTTATGAAGTTCCTTAGAGCTTTTCTCCGACTGTTCATGGAGCATGCTAATGCTAACAGTTCAAGGGTGAGATTCTTTTCACGTAATAGTTGTTTGCGGAGGGTGTCGCTCTGTGTTCCACAGATGATACGATCCCTGATCAATTCATCTCGGAGTGCGCCAAAATCACATTTCTTCGCCAGTATTTTCAGAGTGGAGACATACGCCTGAATAGACTCACCGGTTCCCTGACTAGTGGTGTTTAAAACATGCCTGTCCATAATGATGTTTTTCGCTGGCAAACATAATTCAGCAAACTTTACCAGTAGAGTCTCTGGTTCTTCGTGACTTTCCCCCTCTCCATACACAAAGGATTCCGACTTTTGAACAGCCTCCGGGACGGCTAGGTTCAGTAGCGTGTAAGCTTGAACTTTCTTCGATTTATCCGACAGTCCTGCGTTGCAGTAGATTATCCATTCTTTCTCAAATTTCCGCCAGTTGTCAGCAATGTTGTCGTCAAAAACTAGCGGATCGATACGACTGAGTCCTTGAGCCATTATCAGACACTTCTGACACCATGTAGAGTGTCAAGTAATACACATGTAACTCGTGTGAGTGTAGACACTAGACTGACTTTATTTATGTTACCCGCTTCATCCAACAGGGGTCACCATAGTGATGTTAACATTAACACTGATATTTAAAGTGATAGTGCCACAACTCTACACATACCAAGAAAAACAAACAAATAAGTTCAGAAATTAAGTTGTGTGTAATAATGTGGAAAGACCCAGGGAAAAAGTATACTTATTTTACCCGCTGTAATGAACAAAATACTGTCTAATGTGTGATGACAAATAACTTGTAAATATATTTACAAATCTAAATACTTTTTTCATTAGAAAAAAAATTATAATTTCATTTTTTTTTTCATTCATTTTCAAATTATAATATATTCATTATGATAAACTCTAATTTATTTAACTTGATCCAAATTGTTGTGCTTTAATTTAAATAAAAACATCAAACTTTAACTTTTTGACATCCAACCTGTAACATTCAACAAGAAAAAGGAAATGTTTAAAAGGATTTTTAATACAGTCTTGAATATCTAACAAAAAAAAAATGGCATGGCAATAGAGCACCATGTTGAAACTGTAAAAGTTTCATAAAAGGTCATTGACCTTTGACCCGTGCTCTCTAGTTGAGTTCTATTGTCTCCCAGGGTTTGTTTTTCACACTCTATTTATTCACTCAATTCAATTACACAACAATAGATGTCTGTCTACTGAACGTCACATTCATTGTGTACGTTAAGTAAAGCTTAAATGTATAAATAAGGGCAAGTTGTTTGAACAATTAAATATTAGATACTGTCACTTCCTGTAATATTTTGCTGTCTAATGCAATGTCATTCAGAATCAGACATTAAGTGAGATTTCAGTGTTTAAACACATTGAGGCATCATAAAAAAAATAAAAAAGCCACATATTTGAGTTGAGCTGAGTTTATTTTTCTTTCTGTATAGAAACTATTTCTCATACACATTACTTTCACTGTTGAAAGCATTTGTTTTAATACAAGTGGCTTCATTAAACTGAAGCTCTGAGAGAAAAACGTCCTCTATAGGAACTGACTGATCACTTCACAAATGTAAATAAATCTGCATAACACATGATTTCAGATTTACAATAATGTAAATGCAGTTAACATATACATGTGCAGATATAGATCTCTATAATGAAACAATGCTTTAGAGAGTTGTACATTAACCTCCACAGAGGGATTTCATATCCTTTTCAGAACTAAAAAAAAAAAAATTTAATTGTAAAAAAAAAAAAAAAATTCCTCTTAGAGGACAGTGGCATACTGATACAGGTATCATTTCTCAAAACAACAAATGTGATTGATAAATTATTTTTGACATTTGCAAAACTAAGAAAAGTGTTTCAACATGAAACAAAAAATAAAGCTTTACAGTCACATATTGCATCACCGCAAAGGTGAAGATTATACCCAAATGATATGAAAAATGCAGTTTAATGCACTTGTAGACTTATTAGTCTAAGGACCTGCAGAAAAAATGTCATTATGGAATTTGCAATGCAAGTTATATTTCAAACTAAATATAGTTAAATGACTTTTTCTAAAAAAAAAAAAAAAATAGAAAAGATAAGTTTTCAGAAAAGACTGAATCATAGTATTTCCAGTACAGCACATGCAGGTGTATCTTAAAGTCAGCGTCTAATATAGACGTCAGTAAATGTTCCCATCTGGAACTCTTGACATGAACTCTTCATAGAAGATTGAATCATCAGAGCACTCAGCAGAACAAATATCTTCCAAACTGGAACTCATGAAACACTTCTCCTCAAAAAGAGAAACTAAAAACATAATAGTCCAATGAATCTAAAGCAGACGTTCAGTCTGAGTGTTTAAGGCTCTACCAGCGTCTCCAGATGATGCTCTTGTTGATATTCATCTCTTTGCTGAAGGTGTTCTGGTCTGGCAGGACTCTTTCCCTTCTGTTACATGAAGTCTGCAGCTTTGGAAAGTGCTTCAGCAGCCTTCTCTGGCTCTCTGTCTTCATCTCATCTTTGGACACATCTGGAGAAGCATTGACTGACAGCATGTGAACTGGAACTGTGGAGCTGCAGGAAGATGAGTGTCATCTCCAGGATCTCTGCTTTCTCCAGCTTTGAATCCGGCTGCTGCTTGATGAACTCTGGAGCCAGAAGACACTTGAGCTTGAGTTGACACAATCTCTGAGCATCTTCTCCACCCTTGGCTTTCTCAGCTGCAGATGAAGACAGAGGAGCATTAGGAAAGTGTCCTTCAGATAAGATGATATTTAAGAAGAGCAGTGAAAGCTGCTGCAGTAATGCTGCTGTCAGTAGGATGTGAATGTACCTTGTTGTTGAGAGGGAGCTGCTCCTCTGAGATGATTGTAGGTGTCATGTCTGGATCTCTGTGCTGTAGATCTCTCTGTTCAGAGTGAGTCTGATCTGCTCTGGCTGCAGATCCTTTATTTATACTCCCAAATCTCCATATGAATGTGTGAGGCTTGAGCTTGTTGGAGTTTCTCACAGTCTGTAGCCAATGGAAGAGCTCATACAGACAATGAGGGATGTGGACCGCCACATGCTCAATGAAACACACAGCTGCTTTCTAAGAGATCTTT
Organism: Carassius carassius; assembly: GCF_963082965.1. Classification (NCBI taxonomy): domain Eukaryota; kingdom Metazoa; phylum Chordata; class Actinopteri; order Cypriniformes; family Cyprinidae; genus Carassius; species Carassius carassius. The sequence goes on from NC_081798.1 coordinate 19,113,662, forward strand.
AAACTGACTGCACTCACACACTCCTAGAGCTGCTGGAGTCACAGCGACACATGGTTTCTCACACTTCTGTACACATCATATTAAATCACTCACACAATAGAAGTGTGTCGGATCTCACAGGACTAACAGTTCCCAAAGACTGAATCTTTTGTGCTGTATTTTGCATATGATACAAGTTTGGATGGACTGTTATTAAAAACAAACAAACAACAACAAAAAACATTAAATTAAAAACATAATAATAATAAATGAAGAGAGTTCAAAATATAAGTCCAAGATTTAAGATATATCCAAGTACAATATCAAACCTAACAATTTAATAATTAAATATTTTTTTAAAGAGTGCATTTTTTAGGTAAAACAAAAATAGTAACAATTTCTTTTATAAAAGCCAATTAAGAATAAAAATGTTAAAACAAATCAAGATTAATAAATTAATAAGATCATAAATCAAAGGTTCATTCAAAGAAAGTCCACACCAAAGATGAAAATTAGAATTTAAGTATACATTAAAGAAAGAAAGACAAAGTTATTGTATTAAGATCCAGAATAAACATAACACTTTCAGCAATTAGATAAGTGTTTATGTAATATTGATTATTTACAATGATTACAAACATTGTTAAGCTTTGTTTATTTATTTATTTATTTTTTTTAAATGCCATGGGAAACACTTTTACATTAAAACTACTTTAAATCCCTGAGGTTTTAATTTGTCCATCTCATTATCACATGAATAGACACACTTCTATTGTTGTGTTTGAGAAACGCTGGAGAACAGTCACAGTTTGAGTGTGATTAGCATCTTAAAACCCAACATAAGCTCAAGATCTGACAAACACACACTTATGGATATTTACATGCATGAGCTTGACAAGCTGGTTTAATGATGTCACTGATGATGTCATCAGCAGCATGAACAGAATTCCAAAAGTGATTAAAGTAAAAAGTGATGTTTTACATTTTCAATAATACATTTAATATCCATATTTTTCATAATCTCATTGCATGAGAATAATTGTGATCAGGAAGTGTTTGATGACTCTCTGTCTCTGTGCATCGGGACGTTTCCCTCCAGATGGTTGGTGACGTCAGGTTGGAGTCTTCACTAAAGCTTCATTCAGGACTCTGGATGCTTTTATGCTCCATTGATGTGAAGACAGAGAGTCAGTGTGGGAACCTCACATGAGACATACTCACACTGACCAGCACAAACACACACACATCTGCTTCATCTGGAGCCCATAGTGTGTGTGTGTGTGTGTGTGTGTGTGTGTGTGTGTGTGTGTGTGTGTGTGTGTGTGTGTCCGAGAGAGAGAGAGAGATTTCACAGCAGCAATTATAACACTGAATATCTTCTATAAGAAGAGTTGTAGAAATGTTGAACTTCATGCAAATCCACATAAACAAATCCATGTATCCAAATAATACTGTAACAACGTGTTTGCCCAAAAAAGAAAATACTTAAACAGTTAGATTTTTGTTAATTTAACTTGATTTTGTTATTCAGTATTTTACTTCTTTTGGTAACACTTTGTTTTGATAGTCCCTTTTGAAGATTCTGTTGACGATATGTAATGTTGCACCTGCCAACTAACCTTCATTAGAATATTAGCAGACTGTCTGCTTAACATCTGCTAACTCTTTATTGTGTTAGTCTCCCAACAGACAAACTACTGAGTATAAATAACTTTGCAAGTAAATGTCAACTTATTCTAACCTTAATCCTACCAGTCCACTAATGCTCTACTAATACTTATAGACCATAAAATGTGTTAAACGGACCATCAAAATAAAGTGAAACTATTTCGTGTCCTCCTGTTTTTAAGTTTAAACTTCTTAAATTGAACCACAATTCGGTTCACCTTCTGTTGTTTTCAAATGCACTCCATGACTCAAGTATGATTTGTTGTGTGACCTAAATAGATATTTTACAGAGTTTACATAAAATAAAATATTGATATATTTTGGTTTAATATTAAACTATGGAATGAAAACTAAAACACTGCTTTGTTTAAAGCACAGAATGCCATGACTTTGATATCATGAGATGCTTCAGTTCACAATGATGTACACGTGCTCACTGACTCTATGTGTTTGTAGTAATGATGAGTGTGTGCTGCTTCAGTGACACTGATGTGAACGTGATCTCTCTACAGGTCAGCACTTTCCCAGATTCACCCTCCACCTGCTCCTTTGAGCCCCTGATGGAGGATCATTGAGCATGTGGCGGTCCACATCCCTCATTGTCTGTTTGAGCTCTTCCATTGGCTACAGACTGTGAGAAACTCCAACATGCTCTAGCCTCACACATTCATATGGAGATTTTGGAGTATAAATAGAGGATCTGCAGCCAGAGCAGATCAGACTCACTCTGAACAGAGAGATCTACAGCACAGAGATCCAGACATGACACCTACAATCATCTCAGAGGAGCAGCTCCCTCTCAACAACAAGGTACATTCACATCCTACTGACAGCAGCATTACTGCAGCAGCTTTCACTGCTCTTCTTAAATATCATCTTATCTGAAGGACACTTTCCTAATGCTCCTCTGTCTTCATCTGCAGCTGAGAAAGCCGAGGGTGGAGAAGATGCTCAGAGATTGTGTCAACTCAAGCTCAAGTGTCTTCTGGCTCCAGAGTTCATCAAGCAGCAGCCGGATTCAAAGCTGGAGAAAGCAGAGATCCTGGAGATGACACTCATCTTCCTGCAGCTCCACAGTTCCAGTTCACATGCTGTCAGTCAATGCTTCTCCAGATGTGTCCAAAGATGAGATGAAGACAGAGAGCCAGAGAAGGCTGCTGAAGCACTTCCAGAAGCTGCAGACTTCATGTAACAGAAGGGAAAGAGTCCTGCCAGACCAGAACACCTTCAGCAAAGAGATGAATATCAACAAGAGCATCATCTGGAGACGCTGGTAGATCCTTAAAGACTCAGATTGAACATCTGCACTAAACTCGGTAGACTATTACGCAGTTTCTCTTTTTGAGGAGAAGTGTTTCATGAGTTCCAGTTTGGAAGATATTTGTTCTGCTGAGTGCTCTGATGATTCAATCTTCTATGAAGAGTTCATGTCAAGAGTTCCGGATGGGAACATTTACTGACGTCTATATTAGACGCTGACTTTAAGATACACCTGCACATGATGTGAAAGAAACACTGTCTTTTTATTTTAAAGGCCCTTTATTATCTTATAACTACTCAGATATTAATGCTTTATCGTAAAAGCTGAAAAAGAGTGTAATTCTTTGATATTAATTTAATGGCGAGAATCTTGCTCCATTAGTTCTGAATAGTTTATATAAATAGCTCAAAATGGGCTCATATCTGATTTCATCTGAGATGATAATCATTCATACAGTTTGATTCATATTTGATTTTTTTCTCTTTGGTCTATAATAGATCATATTCAGATTTACCCTATTTTTAGGGTTTGTAAATATTAGTTGTAATCTTTCCTGTACTGTATACAGCTGTTATTGTTCCTTCTGTGAAGGTTTATATTCTCAAGAAAACTTTGGCATCTTGTCATTTATCTTTTAAATTGATCATGTGATCATTTGTGTCCTTCTGAGAAGGTGACTGAAGTTTTAAAAGACTAAAGCAGTTCAGTGAATGTATTTCTGCTGCGAAATAAAACAATCAACTGAACTTCTGGCTGTGATTATTGTCATTGTATCTTAAATCCAAATCCCCCTTTGTTTCCCAAAGTTTTTCCCACAAAAGCCCATCCAGAAATATCCTGGACAGCCTAATTCAGTAGTTACAATCATTTCTGATTGTAGCTACAAAGATATCTGATTAGATATAAGATATAAAGAAAACGAAGGAAAAAAATGAGGTTAGTATTAATGCAACATCAAAATAATCATACACATTTCTATTCTCTGAGAACATAAAAACAAAATATATACAGGACTGTATAGAAATGTGTTATTGTGAGAACATTTCTATTATTGAATTATTTCTACTCCTTTAAAGATTCTAAAAAGAACAAACATATCACATATTTTATATAGAAATTTGACCAATTATGGTACTGGAAAACTTTATAGTTCACAACAAATAAGACACTGGATGGAAATTGCAATTGTTGAATCACAATAATCATAACTGAACAACATTTACTCCCATTAAGGGAGTTTTGGTTTAAATGTCTTTAAGCATTTTTAACAAAAAGAAGAATAAATTATAATTCACTTACGAACATTATTTAAAAAATATATTGAAGTGTAACTGCCAATAATAATGCATACATTTCATAGAACTGAGCATTGGTGATAACAAAAATATAAAGATATTATTTCATGCAAGAAGGATAAATCCAAATGTCAAAAAACATAAAATTTACAAAACATATAAAAATCATTCATAAGAGAAGGGACAGAGTGGTGAAGAATAAAGGTAAATTATGTGAATTTTTCTTTTCTATTTTATTTTTTGTATAAAGCATTAACAGGTTACACTGAACTCCATATTAACAATCAAGCATAAAAAAACATTTACCACTCCTTTAATTACATACACTAATATTCTAACTCCAAAATGAAAAGAACAGAATTAGTTGTTTTATTTAAAAAAAATCTTCAGTGTCATGTACAAAGTCAATAAATCTTCAGCATCAGAGGCGTGAGAAAGCTTGTAGGGGTCTGTCCTGCATTAAGACTCATTATCACATGAATAGACACACTTCTATTGTTGTGTGTGAGAAACTTCTGGAGAACAGAGTCACAGTTCGAGTGTCATTAGCATCTTAAAACTCAACACAAGCTCAAGATTTGACAAACACACACTTATGGATATTTACATGCATGAGCTTGACGAGCTGGTTTGATGATGTCATCAGCAGCATCAACAGAATTACAGCACTGTCACGGTTTATTTTCCTGAATGCATCATGAACTTCTAAAATGACTAAAAGCTTTTGCATCAGATGCTTAAGATATTTTTGTCATCTAAACAAACGTGTCTCACAAATGTGATTAAAATCATATTTGCTGCTAAAACAGCAAACAAAAGTGAGGTTTTGCATATATTCAATAACAAATGTAATATGCAATTAAAAAAAGTACATTTTTATTTTTTCTTTCATATTCTCATTGCATGAGAATAATTGTGATCAGGAAGTGTTTGATGACTCTCTGACTCCTGCATCAAGTAAGGACATGTCTCTGTGCATCGGGACGTTTCCCTCCAGATGGTTGGTGACGTCAGGTTGGAGTCTTCACTAAAGCTTCATTCAGGACTCTGGATGCTTTTATGCTCCATTGATGTGAAGACAGAGAGTCAGTGTGGGAACCTCACATGAGACATACTCACACAGACCAGCACAAACACACACACATCTGCATCATTTGGAGCCCATTGTGTGTGTGTGTGTGTGTGTGTGTGTGTGTGTGTCTGAGAGAGAGAGAGAGAGAGAGAGAGAGAGAGAGAGAGATTTCACAGCTGCAATTATAACACTGAATATCTTCTATAAGAAGAGTTGTAGAAATGTTGAACTTCATGCAAATCCACATAAAGAAATCCATGTATCCAAATAATACTTTAACAACGTGTTTGCCCACATTTCAGTATTTTACTTTATGATTCCATAATTCTTTTGGTAACACTTTGTTTTGATAGTCCCTTTGGAAGATTCTGTTGATGATATGTAATGTCTAGCCTACTCAGACACTCAAGCGAGTGTCTACTACAAGTGACTCACAAATCAGGCAACCAACTGGAACTCATCTCACACTGTTCTTTGTGGACAACCCTTCAGTTGCTCCACTGCACACCTCAGACCACTTCCTCATTACTGCTAACCTAGCACTTACTCCTGAAGCAGCATACACTCCAACGCAGGTAAACTTAAGCGGAACCTACGCTCACTCTCTCAATCTCGCCTATCTTCTGTGGTTTCATCCTCGCCTCCTGCACTCTCTCAGTTGTCAGCTCTGGACACGAACAGTGCTACGGACACTCTTTGCTCCACTTTAACATCTTGCTTGGACAACTTTTGCCCACTGTTGTCTAGACCAGCACGCACCGCCCCATCTGCTCCCTGGCTGTCCGAGGTTCTCCGTGAACATCGCTCTAAACTCAGGGCTGCAGAGAGGAAATGGCAGAAATCAAGAAACTCTACCGACCTCAGTGTGTATCAGTCTCTCCTCTCTTCCTTCTCTGCAAATGTTTTCACGGCTAAAACATCCTACTACCACAACAAAATTAACAGCTGTTGTGATGCTCGGACACTCTTCAAAACTTTCTCTTCTCTTCTTAATCCGCCTCCACCACCTCCTCCATCGACTCTTACAGCGGACGACTTTGCAGTTTTCTTCACAAATAAGACAAGAACCATCAGTGACCAATTCTCCACAACGCAGACTGAGGACAACTTCACAATGACCAACGCACACTCTTTCTCGTCCTTCTCCCCACTCTCAGAGATGGACGTCTCCAAACTTCTCCTGTCCAATCATCCGACTACTTGTCCACTTTATCCGATCCCCACTCACCTCCTTCAAGCGATCTCTTTTTCAGTCATACCTTCGCTTACTCACGTTATCAACTCCTCTCTTCACTCTGGAACATTTCCCTCAGCATTTAAGCAGGCTCGGGTAAGCCCACTGCTCAAGAAACCATCTCTAAATCCAGTGCTTCTTGAAAACTACAGACCGGTATCTCTTCTTCCATTCATTGCAAAGACACGTGAAGAAGCTGTGTTCAACCAGCTTTCTTTGTTCCTTGTACAGAACAACCTCCTGGACAGCAACTAATCTGGCTTCAAATGTGGCCACTCAACTTAGACTGCTCTGCTCTCGGTTACTGAAGCCCTACGACTAGCAAGAGCAGCTTCAAAATCCTCAGTACTCATCTTACTGGACCAGTCTGCTGCTTTTGACACCGTTAATCAACAGATTCTCCTGTTCACCCTCAGAAAGATGGGCATCTCTGGAACCGCACTCCTGTGGGTTAAGTCCTACCTCTCCGATAGATCCTTCAGTGTGTCTTGTAGGGGTGATGTTGTTGTGAAGTCACAACACCTTGCTACTGGGGTTCCTCAAGGCTCAGTACTTGGACCACTTCTCTTCTCCATCTACATGACGTCATTAGGTTCTGTCATTCAGAAGCATGGCTTTTCTTATCACTGCTACGCTGATGACACCCAACTCTACTTCTCATTCCAACCAGATGCCCCTGACGGTAGCTGCTTGCATTTCAGCCTGTCTGAGTGACATTTCTAGCTGGATGAATGACCATAACCTTCAGCTTAACCTTACAAAGACAGAACTCCTGGTGATTCCAGCTAACCCATTGCTTCATCACAACTTCTCTATACAGCTGGGTTCGTCAACCATTACTCCTTCAAGGACTGCCAGAAACCTAGGAGTTGTGATGGATCATCAGTTAAGCTTCACATACCACATTGCTACAACCACATTGCTGACCTCCCAATCTCAATTCATACAGCTGAGTCTTTACTCATTTTCAAGAAACATCTAAAGACTCATCTTTTTCGCCAGCAGTTAACCAACTAATACTTTTCATTTCAAAGTCTTTTCATTTATTTAAAAAAAAAAAAAATGGCTATGCGTTCTGTACTAGACTAACTGAGACTTGTCATGGCACTTGTATACTGTTGTTGTTCTCTTGTTGACCTGACTGCTTCTATTGTTCTCATTTGTAAGTCGCTTTGGATGAAAGCATCTGCTAAATGATTAAATATAAATGTTTGTAAATGTACATGCCAACTACATGCCAACTAACCTTCATTAGAATATTAGCAGACTGTCTGCTTAACATCTGCTAACTCTTTATTATATATATCTTTATTTATATAGACAATAAAATGTGACTTAAATGTTTTTAAGTTTAAACTTCTTAAATTGAACCACAATTCGGTTCACCTTCTGTTGTTTTCAAATGCACTCCATGACTCAAATATGATTTGTTGTGACCTAAATAGATATTTTACAGAGTTTACATAAAATAAAATATTGATATATTTTGGTTTAATATTAAACCATGGAATGAAAACTAAAACGCTGCTTTGTTTAAAGCACAGAGTAACTCAGATCGTAATATGTAAGAATGCCATGACTTTGATATCATGAGATGCTTCAGTTCACAATGATGTACACGTGCTCACTGACTCCATGTGTTTGTAGTAATGATGAGCGTGTGCTGCTTCAGTGACACTGATGTGAACATGATCTCTCTACAGGTCAGCACTTTCCCAGATTCACCCTCCACCTGCTCCTTTGAGCCCCTGATGGAGGATCATTGAGCATGTGGCGGTCCACATCCCTCATTGTCTGTTTGAGCTCTTCCATTGGCTACAAACTGTGAGAAACTCCAACATGCTCTAGCCTCACACATTCATATGGAGATTTGGGAGTATAAATAAAGGATCTGCAGCCAGAGCAGATCAGACTCACTCTGAACAGAGAGATCTACAGCACAGAGATCCAGACATGACACCTACAATCATCTCAGAGGAGCAGCTCCCTCTCAACATTAAGGTACATTCACATCCTACTGACAGCAGCATTACTGCAGCAGCTTTCACTGCTCTTCTTAAATATCATCTTATCTGAAGGACACTTTCCTAATGCTCCTCTGTCTTCATCTGCAGCTGAGAAAGCCAAGGGTGGAGAAGATGCTCAGAGATTGTGTCAACTCAAGCTCAAGTGTCTTCTGGCTCCAGAGTTCATCAAGCAGCAGCCGGATTCAAAGCTGGAGAAAGCAGAGATCCTGGAGATGACACTCATCTTCCTGCGGCTCCACAGTTCCAGTTCATATGCTGTCAGTCAATGTTCTCCAGATGTGTCCAAAGATGAGATGAAGACAGAGAGCCAGAGAAGACTGCTGAAGCACTTCCAGAAGCTGCAGACTTCATGTAACAGAAGGGAAAGAGTCCTGCCAGACCAGAACACCTTCAGCAAAGAGATGAATATCAACAAGCATCAGCATCATCTGGAGACGCTGGTAGAGCCTTAAACACTCAGACTGAATGTCTGCTTTAGATTCAGTGGACTATTATGCTTTTAGTTTCTCTTTTTGAGGAGAAGTGTTTCATGAGTTCCAGTTTGGAAGATATTTGTTCTGCTGAGTGCTCTGATGATTCAATCTTCTATGAAGAGTTCATGTCAAGAGTTCCAGATGGGAACATTTACTGACGTCTATATTAGACAACACTGACTTTTATATTCTTCATTTGATGTGAAGTAAACACTTTCTTTATTGTTTTAAAGGCCATTTATAATCCAAAGTCTACTCTGAAACTAAGGTTTTGCTCTAAAAGCTGATAAAGAGTCAATTTACACAGCACATCTTATATGAAATGTTATAATTCATTATTACTTTAGTGGTGTTTATATAAAGTAACTCAAAATGGGCTCACATTTGATTTCATCTGAGTTGATAATGATTAATATTCTTTGAATCATATTTTATGTTTTCCACTTTGGTCTATAATAGATCATATTCAGAATCTCCCTATTTGAAGGGTTTGTAAAATTAAAAAAGGTTTGTTCTCTTAACCTTTTCCTGTACTGTATACAGCTGTGATTGTTCCTTCTGTGAAGGTTTATATTCTCATGAAAACTTTTTCATCTTGTCATTCGTCTTTTTAATTGATCATGTGAGCATATGTATCCTACTGTGAAGGGGATGGAAGTTATGAAGTTCAGTGAATGGTTTTCTGCTGCAAAATAAAACAATCCACTAAACGTCTGACATCTTCTGTGATTATTGTCATTTTATCAATAATATAGCTTATATATATATATCTTTTATATATATCTTTTCCTTTGTCTTGAATGAAAATAATCCAAAATAACAAAAGTCCCCATCCCACTTTTATGTTGTTACTAGACAACACCTACAAAATTTTGACTTATATCCTCACAGCCTCATCAATAAGGCGCAAGTATGCCTTAGATATCGTGAAGCATATTTTTATAAACACACTTAAATCAATATTGTTAGTAAAAAGGACTCACCAAAGACTTACAAAGACTGATTGGGAGACTGGGAGAAAGTCCAATTGTGCAGTCCATTTGTACTCGGAAGTCGGAAATCTGAGTTCCCAATAGGAACTGTTTACTGGAACGCAAAGCAGTGCTTAGTGATGCTTCTAAACCTTCGCTAATCATTTCTTTTGAATCAGTGACTCGGAACACTGTCAAACCGCCAAAGTAACATGCTTTCAATAAACATATCTAAATTACGAAATATGCTCTCAATGTCAAATACAAAAATGTTAATCAATGCGTTTATGACCTCAAGGTTAGATTGTTGCAATGCTTTATTGGGTGGTTTTTCTGCACGCTTAATAAACAAACTCCAGCTAGTCCAAAATGCAGCAGCAAGAGTCCAGGAAGTATGACCATATTAGCCCGGTTCTGTCAGAACTGCACTGGGTCCCTATCAAACATCGTATATATTTTAAAATATAAAATGAAAATATAAAACACATGATAAAAAAAATATAAAAAAAATTATATAAATATAAAACACATGATAGGTAAAAATTGATTGCCTGAATGCAGTGTAAGTCGCTTTGGATAAAAGCGTCTGCTAAATGCATAAATTTAATTTTCTATTTAATTTAATTTAAAATCTTGCTTATTATTTATAAAGCCCTGAATGGTTTAGCACCTCAGTATTTGAATGAGCTCCTTTTACATTATAATCCTCTACGTCCACTGCATTCTCAAAACTCTGGCAATTTGTAATAATACCTAGAATATCAAAATCAACTGCAGGAGGCAGATCCTTTTCCTATTTAGCGCCTAAACTCTGGAATAACCTACCTACACACTAAAAAATGTTAGGTTAAAAATAACCCAACCTGTAACCCAACTATGGGTTGGTATAGCACCTTCCCATCTGTGGGTTATTTCAACCCAACCCATTGGGTTAAAATCCTGTTGGGTTAAAAGCTACCCAAGAGTTGAGTTAATTATTTAGATTAATTAACATCAGTATTTTTTATTAAAAATGACTTAATACACCCATATTTTGAAACTACTTTGTTGTAAGTTACATATTTTATTTTAATATGCAAATAACACATTTACAAATATATTTTAAAATATTTTATTTAAATGTACAAGAATGTGTAAAAATACAACTGACACTTTCAAGATGTACAAATGTGTCAATTCATATTCATATCAAAACACACAAATGTGTAAATACAGTTCACAGCTATGGCCTAATGTTTAGAGAGTTGGACCTGTAACCCGAAGGTCCCAGGTTTGAGTCTCAGTGCTGGCAGGAGTTGTGGGTGGAGGGCATGGCTGGACTGGCCATTGGGCATACCGGGCATTTGCCCGGTGGGCCGACGTGCTTTTTGGGCCGATATCTCATACTCATACTTTTTTTTTTTTTTAAACGGCCCATAAAATTTGTACATCGGCGGCCCATTCGTTTTGTTTTGTTTTGCTTAATTGGCGGCGCTGGGTTTGTGCTGGTGTAATGCATTGGTCAAAGTCAGTGTTAGTTTTTTTTTTCTGACAGACCAGCCCATGAAACACGTAGATCAGCGGCCCATTGGCTCTTTTCTTGATTGACACTGGGCTGGCCCAATCACAACTTTAAACGAGTGAGCGAGCGGCAGCAGTGTCAGTGTGTATCTGTAAAAAAGATGGAGAAGAAACGCAAGGAATGTGCAGATAAATAGCGTGAAAAAATAGAACCAGGCTCTTAAAGCAGACACTGTAAACTGTGTCAAAATATATGTTTTCTGACCTTCATCAGCTCCTGTGGCAGATGATGATAGTGAGGACGGAGGATCAGGAGAGAGATGAGAAAGTGTAGAGCCTGCGGTAAGCATAACTACTTTCAAAACACTTAGGCCATGTCATGAGTGTAGATTATTTCCACATCTGCATAGTTGACGATTACCGCAGTTCACTAGAAATTTAATAAGAGGCGTTTGTAAACCATGTTTTCCGCCAAAATAAAAGCTTGATGCAGTTTGCGTCAAAATAAAAGATCATGTGCTTATCTCTTTCAAGTATAGAAATTGATACAACTAATTAAGAAAGTTACCTTTATTTTTTTGTGCATTTGTTTTACAAAATATGGCTATTACTGTCATTGGATTAATATTATAACTATTATTATGTATAGGTGTAATGTAAATAGACACTGTAACTAAAAGAGGTTTGAATTTTTCTTTGTTTAATTTGCACACTGAATATGGGTTGGAGCATTTAATTTTGAACTCTCAAAGTGCACCAGATTAATGAATTTAACATTAAAATGCACAAAATTTTCTCACGGGGGGGGGGCATGCCCCCAAACCCCCCTAGAAGGACCGAGGACACACCACCATAGTTTTAACAAAACTCCTGTAAGAAACACTGGTATTGCTATGCCAGAGCCGCTTATAGCTTGTTTTAGGATTCACCACTGTGGAGTATAGTTCAACTGTATTAATAAATATACAATTTTGACTTATTTCATCTGTTAACTCTCACTCGTTCCTATACTCACTCATTACATGGCATTAGTGGTTTTAATGAATAGGAGTTGGTATGCATATAATTAAGGGCATGCAAAGATGGGTGGTGTTTATGATCATATAGTGGGCCGGTCTGGGCAAAAATGCCCGGGCCGATTTTTTGTCCCAGTCCAGCCCTGGTGGAGGGAGTGATTGAACAGTGCTCTCTTCCACCCTCAATACCCATGACTGAAGTGCCCTTGAGCAACTTCTCACTGCTGTGTGTGTGCACTTGGATGGGTTAAATGCAGAGCACCAATTCCGAATATTGGTTACAATACTTGGAAAATATTACGACTTTCAAATAAAATGAACATTACATATAATAATAAAACAAAAAATAATCATAAAATCAAGTAATAACAATAAAAAATATACCAGCTGCTGGACCTATACTGATGATCAATAAAATAAAAAAGTTTTTTACTGATTACTAAATACAAAGTTTTTAAGGAGGAGACAGTGTGCAGAAGAAACTATTAAAGACTGTGTGGTACAAAAACTCTCAAATATGAGCAGAGGGCTTTGGATAGTAGATGTCATTTACAAAGAAAAGTTTGAAACACAGATCGACTTCTTGTAGTATCGTCTTCTGTTCCATCGCCTCCCCGTTTAAAACAATAAAATCTTGGGAGGAGTTTTCCTTTTCACCAAGCACCAGGACATGTGGACACTCACTTTACAAATAAGTGAATTTAAATGAGTTAAAAGCTATAGCGAATTTAAATTGGTTGAAGTGATAATTCACCCAAAAATGAAAATGCTGTCATCATTTTTTTTTTCAAAATATCTTCTTGGAACGATTTGTATTGTAGAACGTGTGTCTTATACAAAATAAATAAAGGTGACTTGATTACATAGGGCACTGTAATTTTAAGTGTTGCTTTTACTTACAGGTTGAATTGTCAATGAAGGACCGCTTCATTTCCGTGTATTTTTCATTTCCATTTTTCCATTTGTGTGGTATGGTGCAGACAGCAGGAAGGGTTTTAAAGACAATTTCTACACGAAGGCCTTTAAATGACAAAAGTACAGAGAAAGCACAAGTAAAAAAAAAAAAAACTAAGCTCACAGTTTAAATTTTTACAGTCTTTGTGGGGATCTACTATCATTTGCACTTAGAGACAGACTAAACCAGTTTTCACTCCCTCCAGAAAATTTGTGGCAATATTTGCGGCTAATGTGAGTAAATTTTACCACCCTTTACCCTTTAACTGATTTGGACTTGTAGGGAGGAACAAAAGTACAGTGTAAATGAAAGGAAGCTTTGTTGGACGGAATGTGGCAATACACTTATTTCACCTCATTTGTCTTTTTTCATAATTTTTGGAAGTCATAGGTCTAAGTAAAATTGAAAACTTATTATCATTAATTTAAATAGTTTACTTACCTTGAAATAGTTCAATTAACAGGCAGAGGTTCTATTGTTGCAATTTCTCCTTCACGAAAAAGTCCATTGTCTAAAACATAGTATAAACACATTTAGTACAACACATTTAAAAACATGTCAATAACAGTTATACCTTTCATAATCAGGCAGGCTGCCGCTGATGTCCGCTGAGTTGCTGACTGGACCGTTAAAATTTGAAGCGGGAAACATATTTAACCCAACAGTTAGGTTAAAAAAACAACCCAACGTTTTTTACTGTGTAATATTGTTCGGAAGGCAGACACACTCTTGCAGTTTAAATCTAGATTAAAGTCCCATCTCTTTAACCTGATTTACACATGACCAGGGGCATAGATTACGCCCAGAAAACCATACCAGGAAATTCCTAACATGGACAAAAGCGTGCTGTATAAACACAGTTGTTTTCATAGAAAAACTGAAACTTTCATTCATCAGGTTTCTTTGATGAATAGAAAGTTCAGGAGAACAGTGTTTATCTGAAATAGGAATCTTTTGTAAAATGATGTCTTTATCTTTTGATCATTTTAAATAATTCTTGCTAAATAAAAATATGAATTTCTATAATTTATTTAAAAATAAAGATTATACTGACTCTAAGCTTTTGAACGATATAGTGTATAATGTTGCAAAAGCTTTTTATTTCACATAAATGCAGATATTTGGATCCTTCTATTTATCAAAGAATACTGAAAAAAATGTACTCTTCTGTTTTAAATATTGATAATCAGCAAATCAGTATATTAGTATTATTTATGAAGGATGTGACACTGAAGCCTGGAGTAATGATGCTGAAAATACAGCTTTGATCACGGGAATAAATTACATTTAAGAAAACAGCTATTTGAAATAGAAAAAAAATTTCACAATATTACTGCTTTTGCTTTTCTTTGGATCAAATAAATGCAGGCTTCGTGAGCTGAAGAGACTTCTTTAAAAACACTAAAAATCTTACTGTTAAAAAACTGTTGACAGGTAGGCTATATAGGTTAATGAATTGTAATGTTTTATATATATATTGCAAATATTGCCACAAATTTTCTGGAGGGAGTGAAAACTGGTTTAGTCTGTCTCTTAGTGCAAATGATATAGATCCCCACAAAGACTGTAAAAATTTAAACTGTAAGCTTAGTTTTTTTTTTTTTACTTTTGCTTTCTCTGTACTTTTGTCATTTAAAGGCCTTCGTGCAGAATATATATATATATATGTACATCATACGATATATATGCTTCTAATATCCAAATCCGTTAAAGGATTTTTAGGCTGCATTAATTAGGTAAACCGGAACCGGAAACACTTCCCACAACACCCTATGTACTTGCTACATCATTAGAAGAATGGCATCTACGCTAATATTTGTCTGTTTCTCTCTTATTCCGAGGTCACCGTGGCCACCAGATCCAGTCTGTGTCCAGATCAGAGGGTCACTGCAGTCACCTGGATCCAGTACGTATCCAGACCAGATGGTGGATCAGCACCTAGAAAGGACCTCTACTGCCCTGAAAGACAGCGGAGACCAGGACAACTAGAGCCCCAGATACAGATCCCCTGTAAAGACCTTGTCTCAGAGGAGCACCAGGACAAGACCACAGGAAACAGATGATTCTTCTGCACAATCTGACTTTGCTTCAGCCTGGAATTGAACTGCTGGTTTCGTCTGGTCAGAGGAGAACTGGCCCCCCAACTGAGCCTGGTTTCTCCCAAGGTTTCTTCTCCATTCTGTCACCGATGGAGTTTTGGTTTCTTGCCGCTATCGCCTCTTGCTTGCTTAGTTGGGGTCACTTCATCTACAGTGATATCGTTGACTTGATTGCAAATGATTGCACAGATAACTGAACTGAGCTGAATGATAACTGAATTTAACTATAATTTTACATTATTGACACATTGTTTTTCTAATGAATGTTGTTCAGTTGCTTTGACACAATCTTTTTTGTTTAAAGCACTATATAAATAAAGGTGACTTGACTTGACTTGACAAAGCTTCATAACCAATCATGTGAATTCATTGAGAACACCCCCCAGTGTTGAACCATTGAACCAGCGTCTATGGTTTTTGCCTGATCACAGATTCTTTACATCCATTTGTAGATATTTTTTAATGAGACATTTGTGCAAAAAATATTTATTAGTAGCGTAGAAGTTAATATTGGCCACTTATTGACACGTAAACTAACACCTCATAGCATCACTAACTCCACATGTCAAGTATGGATTTCCTCAGTGTTTGCCATGTCTGCACAAAGAAGACATCAGCCAGCTGCTTGAAACAACTGCCTTAGGAGAAGACTGTTGATTTTATACTAATGACCAAATCAAATATAACTTACATTTAGTTACATTATGTAGAATTCTTTATCTACATTACTTACATTCATGTAATGTATGTATTGACATTAGTGAGTTCTATTACATAATAGCACACATTCAGCACTCACTCAGATGATCACAAAAAAGAGGCAGGATGTCCTCTCTTCTTTTTCTTTTTTTTTTCTTTTGAGTGTAATCTGAAGTGTGCTACACACAGGTGAATGGGCCTGTACAAACCATCTGTAGGGACACACTCTCCTATGCACACTAGATACTTTTCACACACACACACACACACACACTGATGTGTGTACATAAGCCCACAAAAGACTCTGTTCTTAATATATGTTTACATACTCATGCACTACAAATCATCTTGCATTGTTCCTCAGCCAGCTGTTTGACTTATGATGTTTCTCTTTGCACAAGTACAGTATTATGTGAAGCGTACATGTAGTATTTTTTTAGTTTATGCATAGGTAAACACTTTATGAGATGAGAAACACAAATTATGAGATGCATTATTTGTATGCTTGACGAAGGAGATATGTCTTTAATCTAGATTTAAACAGAGAGAGTGTGTCTGAACCAAACATTATCAGGAAGGCTATTCCAGAGTTTGGGAGCCAAATGTGAAAAAGCTCTACCTCCTTTAGTGGAGGTAATTTGTAACTGATATGGAACTTAATAGGTAGTCATTGCCGAGACTGTAAAATTGGGGTAATATGATCAAAGCTCAACTTGATAAAATACTGATGCTTTTGTTTGAAGCTCTTAATGCGTCTGTCTGTTTCTGAAGTTCTTCTTATCTTGTATGTTGCTCATGTTGAGTCTTGATGCTGCTCTGGAAAGAAGCTCACCATTACTGATACTGATTCCTGCTGGTCACAGTGTTGAAGCTCAGTTTTGAATGAAGGGTTTTCAGTGTGAAACGTTTTTTTTACTCAAATCTCTCTTCTCTCAGCCAATCAGAGGCCTCTGAATTTTTAACAATAGTGTGTTGAGTGAATGTGGGGATGCGGTTAAAGCTATTGGAAATAAATGCACAGGACACAGTAAATATGCATTAAATATTTGTCTTCAAACAATGTAAGGAATTATGCAAATGAGAATAATTGTGATTTGAAAGTGTTTGATGAAACCTCAATCTCTCCCACTCCAACAGCGCCTCCTGCTGGCACAGAATGAATGTGCAGACATATGCAGCCTGGGAAACACTGGACTATGGTATAAATAAATTCAACTGTATAACAATTTCACCGCAATTTATGTTGTAATGTTAATATTAAATAACAATAAAACAATACATACGCACTTATCTGTACATGGTAAATGCAGTTATCTTTAAGCAGTTGTAGACATCCTATCTAAAAGGTGATTTAGCCAAAGAAAACAAAAAAATTTCATTTTGAAATCCACATGACTTGCATCTGATCGCTAAAATAATCACATAATACGATCTCAGTTAAAAACTTGGTATTTTAATTGTCTAAGGTACAGATACTCATCACAGACAAAAACTAAATACTACTAAGTGCTCTAGCCTCTATGGTACGTATTCATATTCTGCCACCATGGTATAAACAGCATTTAACTCAAACATTTTAACACATGTATAAATATTCCCAAAACACCACTCTCTCTTTCAAAATGTTTGAACACACGTGGTTTTCAGGTGATTTTATGAGTAATGAAAATGTTGAAAGTCCACATTCATGATAGTTGATGCCTGAGAATCAGCACACACACACTTTGGTTATAATCACCAATGCAATAACTGCTCAAGTGTCTCAGGACCTTTGATGGTATATAAAGGTTATTATGTAAACCATAATAACCTTGATGTAAAGGCTCAATATATAAATACAAAAATGCAAAACTGACAAATATGGAGTGTACAGGTAAGGCATAGCTACAAGTGCATGTTGGCAGATCCTTAATGGGGAAAAAAAGACTATTAAGTACTGTTCTACTCAAATTCAAGTTACAGAATGCGGAGTATAAAAGGTCTACTTTCACTCTTCAGTTGTCAGGCAGGATTGGCTGAAGTTAATTAGCAGTCTGCACAAATCAAATGTAAAAGTTGTGCAGTAACAAACAGGTCGCACGGGTATAAATAAATAATAATAACTGCATAACCATATTATTTGTGACACGTGCAGATTTATACGATGTCATTCTTTTGTAGGAGCCTGAGTTATATGTTTTTGAAAGTGACAATCTGTGGCTTATATAACATCAGAGATGGACATGAATTTCTTGACCCACTACATTTCATTTTCAAGTCAAGGTGATCAAAAACAATAATTATCAAACCATTTTCAACCTCTTCTTGAGGTCACACAATCATATTCCTATTTGTCTACAAGGATGCCATGACAGTAAACATTCTGTCTGCAACATGGAAAAAGAATCCTTTATAAAGACAGCTGTAATAACGACATATGCTAATACATGCTCCAAAATGCATTTAAAAATGGAATGAAAGAGATAGTGACACTGAGTACAATAATCTAGTTAGCACAGTCTCTCCTAAAGGCCAAGGCCTGCAGGCCAGGTCCAACGACACGATGCCATGTGTAGAGTTCATACTGGCCAGGTCAAGGCCGAGCTTTTTTTCAAGGGCAGTGGTGCAGGTTCTTGTTGGATGAGTATCAATGGCAATGCTCGTAGCCAGGATTCACAGCAGTTCAGCTCAGCTGCTCCAGGTAGACAGAGAGCAGAGGCTGCGGAGGGAGGAACTCTTCCTGTTTGTTGACCACCTCAGTCTGCCGAGCACCATCACAGTCAGAGCCTGCAGAAGACCACACAAATAGTCTACATAGTTTTTCTTATTTCAGTTTTAGTTTGTTTAAAACTCTACAAACTCAGCATAAGTTTGTACATGTACCTCGGTTTGAAAATATTGTTAATTAGATGACAAGCTCAAAGTTACCATTTTTGTTGTGTAATGTCTCTGGTACGGTATTAGTGGTAACATCAATGACAGAAAGGAGTGCTAGCAGATTATAAATTAATTTTTATTTGAATTAAACCACAACAAGTTTTAAGTATATAAGTGACAATAACTTTAAATGCTTAAGAACCTTAACAAATCAAAAATTCACAATAGCCGCATGAGAAAACAACCATATATGTGACCCTGGACCATAAAACCAGTCTTAAAGTGTCAATTTTTCTTAATAAATAAGCTTTCCATTGATGTGTGGTTTATTAGGATCTGACAATATTTGGCCGAGATACAACTGTTTGAAAATCCGAGGATCATTTTAACCCATACAATGTTTTTTGGCTATTGCTACAAATATTCGCCAGTGACTTAAGACTGGTTTGGTGGCCCAGGGTCACATATTTACAATGTTTGAATAATGTATAAGTTCACTCACTAGCAGAGGTCAGGTCCATGTACTGGCAGATAGCATGAAGCAGCAGTCGCTCATAACTGAAGAAACAGATACATCTGAATCAAAACATGCCATTCTATTCATACACTCACACTACAACTTCTTTCCATTTCTGAACCAACATTTCAAGCATGCATGTATACTAGTTAGTGGCGTTCTGAATTAGTCTGTGGAAGTGAAAGATGCATTAACTGTGGTAGTCTGTGCACCTGTTGCTGAGTTTGGTTATGTAAATTGAGTGTGGATCTGCCACGAAGAATCCCAGCAGATCGGACTCCAGACCCTCCAACACTCCCTTGAACAGAGGAAATGGATGAACAGATATCAGACAGAATAAAAAAGAATAGGACAGTGATCTAGGGGGATTACTTGTTACAAGACAAATGACAAAAATCAAGCAAATGACAAAGAGAGTCACCATGGGAAGCTGTCTGCGTCTCAGCGTGGCACGCAGCCGCCGATCAATTCTCTGAAAACACTCCTGAGCACTGAAGGCAGGATTTACTGCACGATGAAAAGGAGAATGACCGTCACTAATATGTCATGTATAATAAGAAATAATCTGCCCATCATTGAATTAATAAAGACGAAGTTTGTCATTTTCGACATTGACAATCAAATACTGTGGCACTAGTGAAACCGAGACTTCTGAAGTGTTTCTGTTACACACTCTGACATTATGGGGACATTTATTATGCCTCTACAAAGTTATCCTGTTTTGTACTTGATGTGTCTATAAAATAATAATCATGTCCAAAACTGACATCATCACATGCCTCCACAAGAGCATGCATTACCATAGTGTTTTATATATATGCATATCTATAATATAATAACTAGTTTAATATAGTTTAATACTATAATATTTATTTCATAAATAGTAATGTATTATTATTATACATTTATGATATATATATATATATAATATTAAAATGTATTTTTCAGTTATCTGGAATACTTGATGAAAAGCAATATCATCCGAACATCATACTATTCTAAAAATATGATTTATTAATTTGTCAAGCAAGCACTGGAGAGCTTCGGTTAATCATAAATGATGTGCTCTATGTATGTGTGTCGGTCAATATTATATAAAGTGATCGTGTCTCTTTAGAAGACTTGGAGGAAATGGTTCAATTCATATGGATTACTTCTACGATTTTAATGCATGAAGATTTCGGTTGCACAGACTTTGAAAGAATGGACAAAAATGATGAGAGGATATTGAAAAGATATTCATTTGTGATCCAAAGATAAACGAAAGTCACATGGGTTTGAAATGACATGAGAGTGAGTTTTTGGGTTCAAATGTCATTATGATGAACTGATATTAAATGTAAAAGTGAACATCTTGAAGAACTAAAAGGTGAACTGAACAAACGTTGAGTGCCTGAGTGCGGTTTAGATCCAAGGGAACTAAAGTAAAAGACCATGTGAAGTATAAAGGCCTTTCTGGCGGCTGACACCTCTTTCTTTTACATCATTAGACGTGTGTTGTTCAACTGTCAGACCTTCTCTTTGGTCTTTATGGCTCTTGTCTGAGTGGGTCCTCTGGGCCTCCTCCTCCAGCAGAGCCAAAAGTCGCTCTTGCTCCTCCCCAGAACGATTCATAAAATCACTCCAGTACTGAGAGACATGAGAGAGACATTTAAAGGTAAAACATCCCCTAGCTCAGAGCAGTTGAAGAACCCTGCTTTACCTCCACATAGTCTCCATTGGTGCAGGCTTCAGTGAAGATGGTGGGCAAGGCTGTTTCATGTCCTTCACCGTCCTCTTTAGAGCACTCGTCCCGTTCCAAAAGATTGTCCAGAAAACGAGCTACCCCGAAGCAGTTAAAAATGATGGTTCCAAAACATTACAAAAACATAACTAAAGCTTTACTCCATAACAAATAGAATGTTGTTCTTTTTTAATCACCAGATTTGTTTGTTTGCATTCTTTCACCTAATGCAACACTGGATTCATCAGTTCATGCCTTCCCTGGGAATTGAACCCATGATGTTGGCGCCGCTAGCACCATGTTCAAACTATAAACAAGATGTAGTCACTTTCTCTGCATTTACTAACATTTGATATATAAAATTTAAGGTACTCTACTCATTGCAATAGAAATCTGCGTATTCGGGTGTTTTGTGTGAGAGGCTTCCATTTTGTACAAGTTTGCTATGCTGACCAAAAGAAAATGAAAATGACTTCAGTTCATACATCACTTGCCACCGTAATGTCAAAACACAAAGACTTATTCCCTCCTATGGCTTTTTATATTGGGGTTTTTCAAATGATTCGTAAAATAAGCACCTGTGGTAAAACATGACTTCACAATACTTGGTTTTGTTGTACAACATAAAATGCAAACATACTTATGTAGTAATATTATTATTTTATTTTTTTCAAAATGACTAGATAACATCCATTTATACTTACTATAGAACTAACCCATAAATTAAAAATCCCATAGAAAAATCTTGAGGTAACTTGGCGAAAATATCTTTTTCGTATACTCTGTATAGCATATGTCTCTTCATAAGACTTGGATTAAACCGCTCTATTCATATGAATCGACTCTATAGACAATAGACCTCTTACTTCCTGAAATATTGCTAATGTTTCAGAACCTTAATGCTAAAATTGTAAGCTACGAGTGCCATTTACAAGCATAAATATTCATATAGCCTATAAAATGTGTCACATCTGAAGCTTGGTATTTTCTATGATCATATTGGGGGGGAAAGAGCCGTGTGAACATTCTGCTAAACCTCTCCTTAAGTGTTGCACAGAAGTTAGTAACAGGTTTAAAATGGCATAGGGGTGATGATGGAATTTTCATTTTTGGTTAAACATTTGCTGTGTAGTAAATAATGTATAAAGTAGTTTAAAATAATATTCAAATAAACATTAATAATACAAGGAAGCCTTAAAAATGAAAGCAAACCGTACTGTTTTCCTGTCGTCTCAGACTCTTCTTGCCCTTGGCTCTGGGAGTGAGGTCAGAGTTACGAATGGCCTGGTTGATAAAAAACTGCTTCTTTTTGGCTGGAGAAGCACGCTTTGCAGGAGAGCTGGGTAGAGACGAGCAGCGCGGCTCATTCAGGCTGCAAGACAAACAGATATCAGATATGTGCTCTGAGTCTGTATTAAACCATTCTCTCAAATTATTTACTTCATAGTCAAAAACATGACAGAAACGTCTCATAACCTACTCTGCCCAGTTCTCTCTTTCATTTATAAAAGCTCAGGATTTGGCCAACAGTAGTTGATGGGACATTGGTCTAAATTACAAATATATAAATATATAAACAGTGCATTTGTACTAAAAAGCACATGCTAAATGAATGTGTCATATGTATCAGTTGTGATAAGACTACACTTCCTTTAGCTGAGAGCCACTTGTCTGCTTTATTTATAGCTCTAGCTACAGTCCAGATACATTACCATGAAAACAGGACACAGCTCGTCTCTGCAAAAGATTATGCTTTTATTGATTTTGTCTTATGAGTTTTATGGTGTATTAGATATTTTTTAATCGTTCAGTGAAGACGAATAAGACATTATGGCAAACATTAAGACTAAATAATCTGCATATAACGAAATATGGTTTATGTTCTAACAGTTTATAGAGATATGCCAGTTATTTCCCGTTTGATTAGTTCAACCATAACCTTGCAGGTGTTTTTCTGTAAATAATGAGCTGTCACTTAGCCATCCATTTAAATGACATTAACACTCATTACACCGCGAACACAGTTTTACACAGATACATCACTTATTTTAATAATGCAGAACAGTGAACGCAAAGATGACTTGAGAGACGTGTCTGGTGTTTGTTATTTATATTTGGCAAATGAGCTTTACCGGTTAACAAAAACAACTGACGTGTATGTGCGGAGACAAATCAGGTCATTGGCTACCGGCAAAAAATAAATAAAAATACACTTACATTAAATCCTGTTCCTCATTGCTATTGCTATTTAACAAAACCATCTCACAGACTTCTCACAAAAGCACGACAGAGACAAAAACAATGAAATTTAGAGGGAGATAAGGTCCAGATAAGCAGGCGTAAACCGCGATGGCTAATGGCTAATGCTAGTGGAAATGGGCGGAGCTTGGGAGACCCAGCAGCCATGACAACCATTTCAGCCAATAAATAGTTTTCACTTCAAATATGACAAGTTGTGTATTATATTACATGAGAAATGTTGATATTGATAGAGATATGAACATTTAAAAGAAAGTGTGTGTCTCAGATCTTGTAAGTGTTAACCGCTTTTACAACAGTTAATTTTAAATAGTTTTGAGGTGTTACAAGTACAACTACTCAATATACTATTTCAATAAGATGTCACAAAAGTCGCATAATAATTACAAAAGAAAAAATGATATTACTATATTTAAGTATTATATATATATATATATATATATATATAGCCTAAATGAACAAGGAGTACTAACTATCAACATGCAACCTTGAAAATAAACTACTTTTATAATTTCAGTTGCTGTTAATTTATTAAAAATTAAATTAATAATGACATCAGTGACCTTTTTAACCCAATGCAGTGTTTATTTTAAACAATGTGCACACACCAAGCATCTGCACAGTACCCAGCTATTTATTAATACATATATAGAGATTTGCATAATATTATAAATTATAAATAGTCCAGCATTTTAACATCCAGCATCATGCACATAAGGAAGATAACAAACTTAACATTCAAACTTTACTTTACTCATTTCATACATAATATTTCTGGTTTGTACATACATTAAATACTACATAAAAAGAGCTACATATCAAGCATTGTAACAATCATTGCAGTGAATAGACACAGTGATAACCCAGACTACAAGATTAGAACCATCTTAAGCTGAAGTGCATCAGAAAAGAAAAGAAAAATTCAAAAGATAAATAAACCTTAAACCATACAAAAATCAGGAAATAAATAAAAACACAAGGCGGCAGATTTTGTGTCTGATAACATCTCTGCACTGCACATTTGACCTTGACATACATGTAGAAATAAAGAGGTTTGCTATAAAGTAAAATATTCTGAAAAAAAAAAAAATCATATCCAAACTGGGTTGCACGAAGCAAATACCATTTGGAAGTGAAACAGACTTCAAGAAAATATGCATAATTATATGCATTAAAGAGGTCTGGGAAAGTTTTCCTTCCAAAACACACACACAATGTCATGTGTTATCTTCAAGTTTCAGAGTAAGGTCTAGACCAGGGGGGTCAAAGTCAATATCTGGAGGGCCGGAGCCCTGCATAGTTTAGATTCAGCCCTAATTAAACACACCTGATTCAACTAATCAAGTCTTTCAGGTGTCTGTTTTAAAGCAGGGTTGGAACTAAACTCTGAAGGGCTCCGGCCCTCCAGGAATTGAGTTTGACACCCCTGAGCTAGACATACATTCAACGAGGAACTGCAGGATTACCAGGAGAGCCAATCTGAATGAATAATTAATTTGCTTTTAAAATAATTCCATTTGATTTTTGAAAACCTCAATTGAACAAGGCACCAAATGACTCACTGGTGATCCACATCATGACTGTTCAGTTCCAAATGTCTTTGACTTCTTACACTTTGCTTTCCTGTGTTTTGCTTCTGACAATAAACAACGTGGATGGGTCTTTTTTCCCAGGAGTCTGGTCCTCGAGGGGGTTTGATCCATTAGCTGCCTCACCAACAGGTTCCATCCGGATCTGCTGCTGCTGTCCTGAGACCGATAGACTGTTTGATTTGCTCTTTTTGGTCTTTGAACCAGTGATTACAGACTCGGGGGTTTGTACTGAGCGAGTAGCTTGATCTGTAGAGGGCGTTGTTAAAGAGTGTGGTGTGGAAGATCTGCTGGAAATCTTGAGTTTTAGGTCTGTGGGCCGTTGAGGTCTGTTGGCTTGAATCGCCACAGATCCTCCACCATTTATCATGACTTCCCTGAGCTCATCATCATCTGTCTGCTCTTTAGCAAAGTTAACAAACACCTGCAGGAGGAAAACACTCTTAGTTCTGAGTAACAAGCTCAAGAGTCACAAGAATCTAAGGGCCAGATTTACTAAACAGGGCAAATTTGCCCAGTTCAAATACAGCGCCGATGGCCATGGAAATCTCTGTGGGTGATTTAATGACAACATGCAAATTAAAGAACACGGACCGACCATATCGACCAATGCAATATACCGAGCGCAACCCAAATTAGCATAGTTGCAAATAAGCAGAGCGACACAGGCGCAAAATAGTTGAAGACAGGCTTTTTTGGGTGTGAAATAATGACGCAAATATCAGTAATTTGACAAGCGCAGACATCAGTAAAGTGCGTTGCTCATTCATTTTAATACTCTCCTCCCATAAACTTTGCATCTGAAAAGGAAACTCCCTCAAATGCATATTCAATAAATGAAGGCGCAAAAATATCTGTCCATGTCTTTTCATCGCTAATTCTTTAATGTGGGTCTTTAGTAAATCCTGACAAAACTGTTTTAAAGCCAATGGTTTGCGCTGGTGAAAACTGTTAGTAAATCTACCCCTAAAAATGTGATGCCACTGGCAAAATGAGTTGCTTATTAGCATGCCTATTATTAACATATTAGCTGATTTTTTGTGCTTATAAAGCACATATTCTGCATGATCATATTCTACATCCCTAATCCTGCCCAATAAATGAATTTAACCACTACCTTACTAATATTAATTAGCAGAAAATTAGGACTTTATTGCTGTAAAAGTCATAGTTATTTGCTTGTAAATTGATCTTAGTCAATTAGACAAAATAAAGTTGGTAAATAGTGAGAATTGGACATTAAAATAAAGTGTGACCTGAAATTCTAAAACGCATGGATTCTTGGTGAATTTGGCAAAAATTTGCAAACCAACGGTAATTGTGACCACACCTTTAGACAGTGTTGAATATCCACTTTATTCTGAATTGTGGAAAAAAGCTTCAGACTAATTAAAAAAAAAAAAGGATATACTATTTTACATTATTTTTTGTGCTTTTATGTATTAGAGAATTGTGTTGTTATCTTCTGTAAATCTGTTGAGGAGAGCTATTTGTCAGATTATCGTTTATGCCATGATAGTATGCTTCTTAGAAAGTAGCTGCCTATATAGACAGCAAGGCAGTACACTAGGGTTTGGAATAGAGTCGCAGCACCGTTCTCTTACTTGATCCAGTGTAGTCTGTGACACTGAGTAGTCAGCTATCCCCAGCTCCTCATAATTATTCGACAGAAGCTCAAAGACACAAGCGAGTGAACAAGCTTGTGATGGCAGCTGGTACTGGAGAACATTCTGGTGTCTCTCCTTCAGCTGGATGCCCGGGAAGGAGTTCTGGATGAAGGTGTCCACCGGACATGGTTCTGTAGATGGGCTGGACAAACGAAGGATTATTGTGTAACCGTCTCCAAACCTAGAAGAAAAAGACAAAAAGGATGCAAATGAAAACATATTTAGTATCACATATTAGGACTTGAATAGTATTATATAACAGTTTTGCAGAATACAGTATTTTTCTGCTAAAATGCTTTATACAACCAGAGCACATTGTTCCTAATTTTTCATCCTATAAGGCAATTAAAGCTCTCTTTTTTTATATCCATAGAGGATACCAGAAGTTAAATATCCCATTAATTTTCTCCACATGGGAACTGATTTTGAATGATTAAAAATTTTGCAGAGAAATCTCCTAAATTTAGAGGAAACAGGCAAAAGACCCAAAAGTACGCTCCTATTAGGCAGACAGTTTCCCTTACCCACTTTAATATCTGCATATTTAGCAATACAAGTCCAATATTGTTGACACACACACAGTCTGGTTAGCTTCCCTTGTAGGTCTTTATACTGTACAAACCATATTTTCTATCGCCCCACACTAACCCTACACATAAACCTACCCATCACAGGAAACTTTCTCCATTTTTGTCTTTCTTTTTAACATTACTGTTATAATCCACAATCTCTTTATCTGACTTTATTTAATCTGACTACAAATAACAATTTATTTCTGACATGATCCTGCTAAATTAAACATGCAGAGATGTCATATAACAAAAATAAGGTTATCTTCTAAAGTTTGAAATGTTTATTGTTACATACTGCTTCGCATCCTGTTTTTAAAACAATATGTGATATACAGAGTATACTGAACCGCATGAAGTTAGTGTTACCTGTTCTTCAGGTGCTGAACTGAACCCAGACACTGGAACCTGCCGTTCACCATGATGGCCATTCGGGTGCACAGAGCCTCACACTCTTCCATACTGCAAAGACAGCAGTACCACCAATTCAGCAACACACAGAGGCGAGACATGAACATCTTTATACCTTATATTTATCACAATTTTATTAGAGAACAAAATGTTGCATCATCAGTCACTGTACATATCAGTCAGATGGTCTTTTCCGGTCTGAGTGGGCAGATCCCAGTCATTGTAGCTACATGTATGAAACTAGAAGTGTCCTCTACCTGTGGGAGGTGAGAACGACGGATCGTCCCTCTTTGATCACATTTAGGATGCAGTTCCAGAGGAAGCGCTTGGCCTTTGGGTCCATCCCAGTTGTTGGCTCATCCTGAAAATCACAGATGAGAGTGGAAATACACAGTTTCCAGCCACATAATACAGGACCAAGTAATATTTAGTAAAACTACCTTACAAGTGTGATAGTACAAACATACCAGGAAGATGACAGGTGCAGCTCCAATGAGGGAAATGGCAGTGGACAGTTTGCGCTTGTTTCCTCCGCTGTAGCCCCCAGCCTCTCGCTCAGCATACTGACTCAGACCGAGCTTTTGCACTCCCCACTGTGCCACCTACAGGACAGGCATTAAAAAACGACTTCAAGTAACTAGTCCTTACAGGATTTTTGTGGCCTACAATTTTGTAGTGGCTTTTCTCAAAAGTTGTATTTTAAAATGTTGAAATGTTAAATAAAAAACAAAGAAGCAAACAAAAAAAGCCTTATTCACACTTCCCGTGTCTCTGGCTTCGTAACTAACGTAACTAACATTAACTTTACCCTGCGTTGACGTAATTTCTGATATTTGTGAAAAAGGCTCATTAGCTGAAACATGTTCTTGCCATTTACTCTTGCTTTCAGGAACTATTTTTTAGACAGCATTTAATGAACTTGCTTCAAAAAAGTAACTTACCAATACATACATTTAAAAAATATATTTTTTATTTTGTGGTAACCGTTTTATAAAAGCATTGCGTTGTGCCCTTCAGCCGTGATTTATTAAAAAATAGGCACATTTAGGTAGATTGGGGATGCATTTCCTTAAAAATAAAAAGTAATCCACTGTGTCTTCAGCGGTTCAGATGTCAGGAGTAAATGATGACTGCTATATTCATTATTACATCCAACAACAGAACACCTCAATCACTTAGGAGACATTTCTGTCTATATCTGCTCAGGCATTGAAACAATGGTGGACTGATGACAGCTCACTCAGGGATGGTCCAAGGTAAGAGGTAAGGGAAGATTTCTAGGCAGTGCTGACAAGTTTAACTGGTTGATAATAAAACAATGTCACCCAGAGTGTGCACGCACGTATGTGTGTGCCTGTGTTGGAGAGCATAAGCTCTTTACAGTGTGATGATGCAAACAGAAGTTTAACGATTGATTCGAAGTGGGCTTTGGCTGAATGCATGTTTCCATGACATTAGATGACACGTCTAGGCCCAAATTCTGCTGGAAATCTGAAGCAATCGTGAAAAATTGCAAGCTCCTCTGAATTATTTGGAGTTTGTTTGATTTAGCATTACATTCAGCGATCGCAGAATCGCTAAATCCTGGAGGGACTGAGTAACTACAGTCTTTGTGGCCCAAACACCAGAGCAATATCAAAGAACTAGCGAAGAGAAATGTTGACTATGGTGACAACTCACATTGCCTGCGTCTGGGCCAGAAAACTGTGCTTGAACATAACGCAATATCTATGGCATTTAGAACAGGTCTAACAGCCCTACCTACCAAATGACGTGGAGCCAACTATGGATTTAAACTATATACTAGAAAACGAGAAGAGGTGTCCACCCAAGAAGAAATTTAGAAGAGTCTGTTTCTAGATCAAAGCAGATCTGGAGAAATGTAACATTACATTGCATCCTCGCCAAAGGATCCTCTGCAGTGAATGGGTGCCATCAAAAAAGAGAGTCTAGGTATATTTAAGATAAAGTATTTAATGTGTTGTGACAGATCGCTGTAGTGCCTCTGTACAAGCGTCATGTGAACTAGTCTCATCTTTCTCTTTACTAGTCATAGCACAAAATAAACATGAATGAACATCAGAAGCTATCTTGTTTCAATCATGGAAAATATATCAAGTACATTTTCATTTTTTGGTTGATTCCTTTAAAGGTACAGGTTGTAGGACTTGCCACTAGAGGGCGCACTATCAAAACAATAACAATCGCGTGGTTTGATGACGCTAAGAAGGAGCGTGGAATGATGGGATGTGTTGTCTTCTATTCAACCGCTGATGGCCATCAATCAGACAGAAAGATAAATCATGGATTTAACGCGAGTTCAACGATTTGCGCGAGTAGATTACATACAAAGTCAATGCAAAGATGCGATCAGACTATGGATCAGACGCGTCCTCGCACGGGTCTAGAGACGCGATGCCCCGCGTTTTGTGTCTATGCCCCATAATACTAATCTTGTTGATCGTTATAATAACTTACGTTTTCTGTAAAGATACGAATCAAAACAACTCACCTGACGAGTAAAACACAAGCGAGATCGGCATCTCTTTCTAGTTGAAGTTTGTCGCGAAGCTACTTCTACATTTGTCCATGAAACTGTTGTCATGTGGTTTCTACGTCAGTAAAGATGGTAACAAAGGGTAACTAACGTCATTGACAGGCGACTGCACTGCCCCGTGTCACTGTTTAGAATGGGAATTTTCTCATGATTTACAAGTAGTTGAAAACATTAGAGATATTGTTAGTAATCAGCTGGACAAAATATATAACACTAGCCTAGTGGTTTTTGGATATTTTACTGCAAATATCTTACAAATTGTACCTTCAAGTCCTGAGGATCTATTTGAAACAACTAGGAATTTAGTATTAAAAGCATGCTTGATATTTAGTATGATGTGCTCAGACTGCATTTTAATATAATAATAATAAACCATGATAATATTTTTGAAGCATCCTGTACCTTTGCAACATGAGCCTCAGGCACTCCTCTGAGGCGTGCGTAGAACTCTAGGTGTTCTCGTCCCGTCAGCAGGTCACTGATGGCATCAAACTGAGGACAGTAGCCCATCAGCTGATGAACCTTCTGCATTTCTGTAAGAACGCTGAATAAAACAAATGCTTGGTAATGTTAGGATGTTGGGATTAGTTGCCAGGATGTAGTAAAAGTAATTATTTTGAAAATATTGCTATAATGTGTATCACATATTTTTGCATGACTAGGGTCTAACCTGTGGTTGCTAAGAAATGCTTCTCCGTAAGTGATGTGGGTGTCTCCTGTTAGCATGCGAAAGGTTGAGGTTTTCCCAGCCCCGTTAACACCAAGAAGCCCAAAACACTGCAATGGGAAAAGAAACACTTAATGCTAGTATATATTTCCAAGAGAGGTCTGTGATATGCATCTCTGGTTACCTCTCCCCGAGGAATGCCCAAGCAAAGCCTGTTCACTGCTGGCTTCCTGCCTGCCCGGTATACCTACAGACACCAAAAGTCAGCTTTAACCCTTGAGTAGATAACATGTTTTACAGCTGTTTGTGTGGTATTTGGTGCGCTTCTGTACCTTGCTAAGGTCTTTGAGGATGAGAACGTCTCCCACAGCTCTACCACTCTTGACACGATCTCGCTCTCTCGCCACATCCTCATCCTCCCTGCCCAGGGGGGGCAGCACAAACCCAGAACATCGGCTGAAGGGAAAATATTTGTTTATTTATTAGGAACAACTACACAGCTGTATGTATGTTAATGTATTCAATATCACAATTCAAGCATACAAATGTACCTCAAATTAACAAAGAATTTATACTGCAGGAGAACAGTGAAGATGAAAAACACAATTCCTTCCATCGCCATTGCAAACAGGTTCTTCCCGACAAAATCCCAGGATAAAGGATCCAGATTCTGTTTGGTTCCTGTTGTAATCCAAAAACAGGGTAAATGACAATTTAAATCTCACAGTTGCCCATGCCTACTGCAGAACTATTCGTTTATCAGTGACAGAACTCTTCGTAAAATTACCCAGCCGCTGAAACGCATCTGCCATGGCTTGGTTCTTGGCCATGTCAATGAGACCTCGGCCCAGACAGAAGTGAGGGAAGATCAGAAAGACCTTCTTCAGGATCCTGTTAACCTCGTTCAAATGCTGAGTACAACATGAAAATAAAAGCAAAATAGCTGTAAATTATCTTTTTTTTTGTAAATTCTGTAAATTAATTTTTTTATTTTTTTATGTCGAGCCAGGAACATGATGCACATGGGTTAATCATGGTAAGCAGTTGGTGTGGTCTGCATCCCTCACCTCGTCAATAAAGAGCTCCAGGACAAAGGTGGCAATGCTGCCATTGATGCCGATAAAGAGGTTGATGGAGGTGAGGACCACGTAGGCAGTGCTAGGGACGGAGAAGATGAAGGAGGCTGGGTACATGAGTGGAGTGATAGACCATCTGCAACAGACACAAACAAACAACACACTACTGATTTATGCAGGTCAGAGTGGTGGATCAACATGGTTGACCAAGGAGGTTTAGACGGTTAAGCAGGACCATGCTGGGGACCACCGAAACAAAACAATCAAGGTTAGTAAATGCACTAATGTGTTGAAGAGTCATTAACTGAACCAGTAAATCTCCAGTGATGTAATCATTTCTCACCCATACAGCAAGAGTAAGAGCACCAGTGCAGGCAGATTCTTCTCAGATACATATGACTCTTGCTGGAAGCTGATGAAGATGAAGACCACCATAGTGGCTGGTACAGTATAGTTCAACTGCAACACAAGAAACACTAAATCAGTTTTAATAACCATTTTAAGTTATTTCTCAGCCAACATCAAACTTGCTGAACTGACCATGTCCCATACGTAGTTGGTGGTCCAGTACAGGATGGGCTTCACTCCACTGACAAACTGGAGGTGTTTTGATTTACTGACCCGTTCCTCAATAAGGAACAGGACAAAGCTGGCAGGAACAAATGACATGGCGAAAATAACACAAATGGACACCAGAACGTCCACTGAGGTGGTCATCCTGCAGAGACCAGAGAGAAAGAAAAGCATTGATACATTTTTCAATAAACAATTATTTACAATTTTCTTTTATTGTGTTTCTACCTTTACCTCCATTAAATACTTTCTTTAATCACTCAGATGTTAAATTGGTGTAGACAATGCATTCAAGTCAGACTACAACAGTAGAAATATATTCTTGATCTCTAATACTCACATACAATTCTCACATTTTGCCCCCTAGTTAAACATTGCATATGCATACGATCAGAATTCTATACAGCTCCTAAACTATTTTCCATTGGAAACAAATGAGCTCTGGTCTGTCGTTTGTTGGAGATAGTGAAAAGGCAGCTTTAGTGGATTTCTCTCAGCAAGCAGTGATTACATACAGGGCCACCTCTGTCAGCTGCTCCTTCGTGAGGTTGAGTGGGTGATTGTAGGCTGTCATTCCATATTTACGTCTTTCCATGTCAGGTGGCAGGTTGGCACGAAGGAGACCATTGTTCATGATATTCACGAATGATGCCATGGCATGCCATCCTTTATTATTAAACCAGACCTGAGAGAGAGAACATATCACAGCCAAATGAAGAGATCAGGAGAACCTTGAGAGGTCACTCACATGTGTCTTACTCACCTTCACGTTATTTTGGCTGGTGAGTCCCGCAAGGACATCTGGTAGTCTGTGAAGGAGCTGATCTAAAGAGCCATTCTGCAAAAGAAAATTTGTGAATATGTGATACGTATTGTCTATGACAATGTTGTTTTTACGATGGGCAACCTGACAATAATCAAGCGTGTCACTGCCTTTGCATTAACCTAACAAAAAAACACCTTCAGAGTGCACGCTTTAATTGCGTGAAATAAATTTAAGACACAGTATTGTCTATCAT
This sequence comes from Carassius carassius, assembly GCF_963082965.1. Lineage (NCBI taxonomy): Eukaryota > Metazoa > Chordata > Actinopteri > Cypriniformes > Cyprinidae > Carassius > Carassius carassius. The sequence goes on from NC_081798.1 coordinate 19,147,394, forward strand.
TAAAAAAAAACACTTTATATTTTAATATTAGATTTTAAAAATTCATACCATTATTTATGCAATCTTAATTGCAGTGTAAATACATTTGTGCCACCTTTGAGTTGCATTCTGTCAGTCTGTACAAATACATCTAAATGCCACTTCAGATGCCGCTACTGTGTCACCATATTGATTTTTTTTTTTATTGGTAACAGTCCTATAGTGTCGAATTTATTCTGAAAACTGAATTTATTGATTAAATGTAAGAATTTGATATAAAAGGTTATAATAAGGTTATAAATATTGCCCTTATAAAAGTAAATATGCCTCCGGATGTCAATTTAAAGGGGAAAATATCACCCCTTAATAGAAAAATGCATTAACCACTGCACAGAATATGAAGAACCAGCCAAAAAGTTAGGTGGCATACCTCTACAATGTTGTAGCGTCTTCTGATAGCCAAAACAGACTCCTCCAGGTAATGTGGCTCATCCACAGCTTGAGAGCTTTTTGCTCCAAGAGAGAAACCTCCATATCTGCAACAGGTAAGCAGAATTTATATGAACACTGAATTGAAAGGAAATTAAATATTGAATGTTTGGATTTCCGATGGCAATCAGCTCACCTAAATTCATTTACCCATTTTTTTGTCTTCAAACTATGTGTGAGAGAGAAAAAATACACATCTCTGCAGTCAAAACAGCTGTTTTTAGTTTATTACTGAGCGTTTTAAGAAATAAATGAAATAGGAACCTTTTCTTCAGAATCTGGGGATATGTTTTGATGAGGTAGTCAGAAATGTTGCGACCAGTCAAATTTTGCAGGAAATCACCTGTCATTGATTTCATCTACATGAGGAAAAGGTGGTAGTTTTAGTACAAAAACAAAAACACAAAAATAATATAAAAAAACAGCTAAAAAATTATTCCATTTAAATCTGTGTTTTTAACTTGCCATGTCTACTAATAAGCAATATTATATTTTCAAGATTCATTTATTAAACATTTCTCTTTTTTTCTCTTGGTTTCGAAGTTCTTTTTCTCAAATGTGTTTTTTACTGTACAGACCAATAAATATAAAAGTCAAATCATTATAATAATAATAATTATTATTAACAATGACGGTATATTTCTGGGAACACAACATACAGCAAATGAAGTTACACGTTTGATAATTGTAATAATCCAGTGAGATTTTTGTTTGCACAAGGAGTCTGACAACAGCCATTGCTCCACACAGAGATCTGATCTCATCATCATCCAGTCTAAAAATCTTCTTTTAAAAACAACAAGTTAAATGTTACAGACCCACAACTTTTAAGTGTATTGTATATTATTAATGAACACATGGATGGAGGACAGACCTGAGGAGGGGGGATTCCCCCTGCTCCCTCCGGACAGTCCGGCAGCATCCTGCGGATATCCTCAGTACTGCACTCGCAATTAGGGGACGGCTTCTCTACAGTCCAATTGCCGTTTTGAAAGAGTTTCCACATGCTGAAGGGAATCTGGGGCCGGACAAACTTTATTTCACCTTCCTCTAAACACTCAGTGTCTCTGAAAAAGCACACAATTAAACATCACAATACATTGATTAAATAGTTGGGCTACACTATTAATCGAATGCAATTAATCGTGATTGTCCTACGCATTTAGTCAGTGAAGCCGGATCTGTGATTAGCAGTAAATCACCTGCTTTCAGGTGGTCCGTAGTTCTCTGACAAGCTATGCAAAATTGCGTTCATAATCACAGACGATATAATCATAGGATTATGAAATCGACGAAATCCTTCTCGATTATGACAGCTATTTGCTTATTCTTCTCAGTGAACTACAGCTCTGTGTAGTAAATGCTGCTCCATCTGAGAGCACATGAAAATACCACATTTAATAACATGTTTGAACTCCAAATTCACTTCATAACGTCAAATAAAAATCATCTTTTGTGAGATGATGTGGCTTCTTCGAACAGAATAACTAAGGCACATGGCAGCAACTCAATGCATTAGGCATCTAGATGTGGTGAAGACGACTTGCTGAAGTTCAAACCGAGCATCAGAATGGGGAAGAAATGGGATTTAAGTGACTTTGAACGAGGAATGGTCGTTGGTGCCAGATGGGCTGGTCTGAGTATTTCAAAAACTGCTAATATACTGGGATTTTCACGCACAATCATCTCTAGGGTTTACAGAGAATTGTCAAAAAAGAGAAATATCCAGTGAGTGGTAGTTGTGTGGACAAAAACGCCTTGTTGATGTCAGAGGTCAGAGGAGAATGGGCAGACTGGACAGAGATGATAAAAAGGCAACAGTAACTCAAATAACCACTCGTTACTACCAAGGTATGCAGAATAACATCTCTGAAAGCACAACACGTCAAACTCTGAAGCAGATGGGCTACAGCAGAAGAAGATCACACCGGGTGCTGCTCCTGTCAGCTAAGAACAGGAAACAGAGGCTACAATTCACACAGGCTCACCAAAATTGGACAATAGAAGACTGGAAAAACGTTGACTGGTCTGATGAGTCTCGATTTCTACTGCGACATTCAGATGGTAGGGTCCGAATTTGAAGTAAAGACTATGAAAGCAAGGATCCATCCTGCCTTGTCTCAATGGATCAGGCTGCTGGTGGTGTAATGTTGTGGGGGATATTTTCTTGGCCCACTTTGGGCCCCATAGTATCAATTGAGCATTGTTTAAACACCACAGCCAAACTAAATATTGTTACTGACCATGTCCATCCCTTTATGACTACAGTGTACCTGTCTTCTGATGGCTAATTCCAGCAGGATAACGTACCATGTCACAAAGCTCAAATCTCAGATTGGTTTCTTGAAGATGACAATGAGTTCACTTTACTAAAATGACCCCCACAGTCACCAGATCTCAATCCAATAGAACAGCTTTGGTATGTGGTGGAGCAGGAGACTTGCATCATGGATGTGCAGCCGACAAATCTGCAGCAACTGCGTGATGCTATCATGTCAATAAGGAACAAAATCTCTGAGGAATGTCTTCAACACCTTGTTGAATCTCTGCCACAAAGAATTAAGGCAGTTCTGAAGGCAAAATGGGGTCCAACCCGGTACTAGCAAGGTGTAAATTAAGTGGCAAGTGAGTGTACTTTATTATGATGAAAATTATAATAATAAGAGCTATATAAGATAAGAATAAGATAAACCATATATTGCCGTAGTCGTGTGTTTATTAGTCATGTTGAATCAATAAAAGCAGTTAATTCTTCTGTTTATTCAGCTGCAGCCATAGACAGTAAAAGAAATGGACACAGCGACCCCATTGGAACTCAATTGAGACAAGTGAAGCCCATTTTTAGCGATTTTTAGCACTTCCGTTTCCAACGCGCAGACTCAAACTAAGCTTGATGACGTCAGCAACCTGTCTGACAGATTTAAATCTTCTAGTAGCTGTGCGTGCAAACTGCCATCGTTAATCTTCCAGAGACGGCGAGCTTGAGCAGGGAGTTCTTTGGCGTGAGTGAGCAGGAGTAAGTATTCTGATTAATTATTTTGTATAGTATTTTAAAATGTAACGCCAGGGCTTGTGTCTATGGGCTTCTCTCCTGACATCTCCCCGATTGCCTGCGAGCTTCTCCTCCTGTCTGTATGGTAATTTCTCTACTGTGCGACAGAGAGTAGAGTGGTAATGACGCAATCGTTAGCCTATTTTTACAAAAACTGTTCCTACGGGGCCATAATGTAACATAGAAGGTAATGGAGCCCTTTATACATTATCGTGTATCTTTAGAAATAAATAATGGACAAATGGAGTCTTTAAACATCTCAGATGTAAAGTTATTCGCTGTCAAAGTGACGCCAAAATGAATGGGAGTCAATGGGATGCTAACGCAAGTGAAGTTCTGCTACAAGATGGCGGCACGCGGCCGACTTCAACTTCCAGTCGACTTCCTTCCCGCCTGGCTGCAGCGAGAGGCATTTCCTGGATTTCTTCTTCGGGGCATATTTGGATTTTCAGCATGAGAGCGCCCTCTGGCCTTTGGATGGAGATTTACTGCTGATCACAGAACTGTGCTTCACTGAAACATACGCATGACAATTGCAGCTTCTGCCTGATCGCGATTTATTGCCTTTGCAATTTAATTTTGATTAATTGTGCAGCCCTATTAAACAGGCTAGTTTATTTGCTTATGACAGGGATCCTACCCGCTCGGCTCCATACATTTGGTCCCAAACCCAGGTGGGTTCAGCAGGGCATCCAGGAGGTTCTGTATGGCTGGATTCTGTGGGGCATCATTGCTTTATGGGAAAGAGAAAATAAGCGATCTGCAGGTGACAGCAGGATTTTTCTTGAATTTTTTATCACCATCCCTGAATGTGTACCTGAAGAAGGTGAACTGCTCTCCGTACATCCATGGCTGGAGCTCCAGGGGTGGATATTTCCCAAAGGGTGGGACAATGAGACTGAAGAGCAGAGCGATAAGGACAAACACAGCAGGAAGAACGATCTGCAAAACACAATGCCTTCATAAAAAAATCAACCATTGTTTGATAATGCTTTTGAAAGAAATCTCTTTTGCTTAACAAAGCTGCATTTATTTAATCAAAAATACAATAAAAACAATAATATTGTGACATATTACAATAAAAAAAAAACTTAATTAAAATATTTAAAAATGTCATTTATTCCTGTGAGCAGCCGTTACTCCAGTCTTTAGTGTCACATGATCCAAGAACAGCATTCATTTAAAATCTTTTGTAACATTTGAAATGTCTTCACTATCAATTCTGAGCAATTTACTTGTAGTTAATTTAATTATTATTGAAAAAGAAAGCCTTGTTTTTGAACGGTAGTGTATTTGACATTATATACTTTTTATATACATTACATACTTTTGTTAAATGTAAATGATAATTTGTTTTATGATGACTCAATTTGTACTGACCAAAAGAATTAAAATTGTTGCTGACAGATTTAAGCCGATAACTATTTGCATGGTTTGGCATGTTTTAAATTCTATACTGTTTTGTCTAAATAAATGATCAAAAATCAAAAACATTGTCTTAAATACCATAATTTCGGAATTTAGGATTAACATTTTTTGTATGTACTTCTAAGTGCCAAATAACTAAGAATTTACTGCTGTCAAAGCAGACAATAATTTTTTTTTTCATTTGTAATAACCTGTACTAATGAATTATGCACTATAATACCAAGAACATGTATATGGTTAATGCAATAAGACACACACACACATACTTATTAGTTGATAATTTCAAAAAGATCATAGTAACATATCTATCAGTTCTGTGTACCTGAGCAAGAATGCCTCTGCGACTGCGAAGGGCATACTTCAGTCTTTTGGTGAAAAGCGCTCGAAGCTGCTGACATGTGAGGAAGCAGCCTGTTAGAGGAGCATTGCCCCCCTGACCGTCCCCACTCAGCGGTTCTGTCTCCCGGGCCTCTGTGTGCCAGAGAAAGAGTTTCTTGTTAATGACATCTCATTACAGCTGTTCTGACCTGCGGTGCTACTGTCAACAGTAATTACAGTCTGTTTTGTTTTATTTTATACCTCTCCTGATTGGCTGTTTTCGTCCTGCCAGCGAAGCAGAGAGAAGAGCAAAAAAAAAAAAAAAATCATCTTTTAAATTCTTTACAAAACCACGCCTCACACACTTCGGATCTTTTTTCGCCGTTCATGATTTCAATTGAAATCACTGTTTCAGTGCGTCCCAACTTGCATAATATCCTTTCTAAACATGATTTATCCCATTTCATCTTCTTTTATTGAACATACACCTACACAAATATGCTAGTATTGCATATTGTTTTGGGATGCAGGGATCAGCTGCATAAAACATAGCCACTGCGTTAAAACTATGTCAAAACTGTCTTAAGAAATATACTGACTGTAATATACACTGTCGTTATATGTTTTCCTTTTTGGATTCAAATTAGACCAGTCTATTTTTATTTTTTATCTTTTGATCACTAACCTAATCTAAGCTTTTTTTTTGCAACTGGGCAGAGATTTAGGCCCAATCCCAATTCTACCCCTTCCCCTTTCCCCTACCCCTCCGTTTTTCGCGCGTTCACGTGAAGGGGTAGGGGTGTCTCGATTCTCTTTTGGTTGGAGGGGAAGGGGGAAGGGGAAGGGCCAGATAGCCCTTCAAACGAAGATTTTTCGGGACCACACTTCAAATGAAGGGGTATGAATTATCTCGGCGACATGGCTGCTACAGCCAACAAAAAGACACATAAATGTAAGCTTTTTTGGCATAAAAAAAGATTTTAATGAAAAGTAATCATTTGTTTTATGTTACAATGTTTATGTTTATGTTGCATGATAGTGCCACAGTCATACTGCTGTAGACTATCCTTATATTTATTTATTTATTTATTTGTTACCACTCCCTCCTAGAACATTCCTGCATCTCACTCAATCCTATTCCATTATCATTTATAGCACAATTGTTTATACACTTATTTATTTGCCAATTTGTAATTCTCCTGTAAATTCTTTTTTTTTTTTTTTTTTTTCTGTGTGTTGTTGTCTCTGTTTACTGGAAGCTTATGTCACTAAAACAAATTCCTTGTATGCGCAAGCATACTTGGCAATAAAGCTCTTTCTGATTCTGATTCTGATTCTGACTAATCCCCCAATAATTAGAAATCACTAAACCATTTTCTCAAATATTACCTATTCGAGAGAGAAAGAGAGAGAGAGAGAGAGAGAGAGAGAGAGAGAAAGAGAGAGAGAGAGAGAGAGAGAGAGAGAGAAATGGAAGTTCCGTGTATTCGCGTCTGTGCGTTTATCTTTTTAGAGTGAGTTTACTTAAAAACAGCGATTGTATCCTCTCGTCGCTGGAAAATATAATGTAGCAATTCCGTATTTAAACTGTATTTAATAAAAGTCACAGGGCAGCGTTGACAAGTTTATTTTCTCCTGGATGTGTGAGCTGCGCGATTTCCAATATGTGTGTGTGTCAGTAAGCAGCTCATTAATACAGAACGATAATTAAAGGCTCTAATGCACACCAGTATATGTGTGTATTGTAAGAGCTAGACGACGAATGATGACGTGTGACGGCATAGTAGTGTGTCCCAATCCTTAGGGGAATATTTGCTCCCCTACCCCTTGACACTCTGTTTCAAGGGACAAGAGGAAGGGGTAGGCGGAGGGGTAGGGGAAGGGGTATAAAATAGAATTGGGATTGGGCCTTAATCTCATTGGCTCAGTGGGTATGGCACAGGGGGGCAGGGTTTCATATTTTTTTGAAGCACCCCTGGGCGCCGCCATTGGCTAGCGGACCCCCACTTGCTGTTAGCATTCCATTGACTCCCATTCATTTTGGCGTCACTTTGACAGCGAATAACTTTACATCTGAGGCATTTAAAGACTCCATTTGTCCATTCATTATTTCTAAAGAAACACGAAAATGTATAAAAGGCTCCATTACCTTGTATCTTACGTTGTGGCCCCGTAGAAGCAGTTTTTGTAAAAAATAGGCTAACGATTGCGTCATAACCTGCGACTCTCTGTCACACAGTAGAGAAATTACCGTATGGACAGGAGGAGAAGCTCGCAGGAAATCTTTTACTGTCTATGAGGCAATCGGGGGGACGTGGAGGCATGAAGTCAAGGGGGAAGCCCATAGAGAGTCCATAAAAGCAACGGGACAAAATTATTCAACAACGTCTGCAAGATTCGGTGGGTAATTCAGATTTCTCTTGGCACAGCGGTTAGAAGACTTACAAGTTGCTCACGTGACATTTACGTCATCAAGTTGAGTTTGAGTCTGCGCAGTACGCTCGACCCCCAGGGAAGTGCGTGCTTCTAATTGACTTCACTTGTCTGCGTTGAATCCAATGGGGTTGCTGTGTCCATTTCTTTTACTGTCTATGGTATGGAATTAATTTGTTTACCCGTGTCTCTGTCCACAGATGGCGCCCCCTGGTGGACTGGAGACGCTGCTGGCACCTCAGGGTCTGCATCTACACCCGTCTCCTCAGCCACACGCAAAAAGATCTAACATATACAAGCAAAGCTAAATATTACAGTCTAGAAAAGCCCCTTCTGCCTCCACATGGTGAGAAGACAGCCATTAGGATAAACACTTTCTACTTAGTACTGGTTTATTATTAGCTAATGTTAGAACCTACAAAGGCTTAAGAGGGATTTTCTCTCTTGGCGCCAGATTGGGAAAATGACTGGCCCTAGACAGACCTGTATACCACAACCTTGAACTTCAGAGAGGGGTAAATCCTTTTACAGTAAAAATGAATCAATGGAGACGACAAGCTCATGTTTCAGGACCGTCTCACCTCTTCTAACGTGGTGTCTGACAGTCCATAACTGACCACACCAAACTCGCCCTGCCGTTTGTTCAGTTCGTTCAAAAAGAGGGCGAGACTGCCGTCCTCTGAAGCTGCATGGGGCAAGTTGATGACCGCCTCTCTGCCAATGTCCTCCACCAGCTGAGCATCAGGGATGTACTGCTGTGCAAGAGCCATAAGGGCGGCAACATCTAAAATAGGAAGGTATGAGAGCCCACAGATCAGGGGTGGGCAACACAGGCCCTAGAGATCCACTTTCCTGCAAAGTTTAATGCCAACCCTAATTAAAAACACACCTAAAGAAGCTAACAGAAGTTTTCAGGATTACTAGAAAGCTACAGGCACAAGAGTCTGATTATGGTTAGAATTAAACTCTGCAGGATCCTGAGGGCCATAGTCACTCAGCCCTGTCTTAGAAAATACAGAGGCCTGGATTTAAACAGCATTACAACATGAGATGCAAACAACCCTAGTGAGCCAAAGCTGGACCTACCAAATCCATTCTCTTCACTGCCAAGTCCTGTGTCATCACTTACTGAGGAATCGCTGTCCTGAAACACAGATACCTTTTTATTAATTTAATATTATGAAGGAAAGCAGTGTATAACTGGTGTACTACTGTCAGGTTATTTTCACACTGGCTCGTTTTTGGAGCATTTACTTTGGAACCTGGAGCCGGATTCATTAAACTTTCTTAAGAAGATTTTCGTGAATCTGGCCCCTGGTGTTTTTTCTCCCTTTGCTTGATTCAAGCATATGTGAACTTGGCAATCACACTTGGATCTGCACCAAAACAATTGTTCTGTTTTGGAACAAATTATCTACAAAGCTCTCAAGGTACTCAATAGCAAATGGAATATCTGCTCTTCATGCGGGGCATCTCACCTTGGTAGCTGCAGTTAAAGGGAGTTTGCCAGTGCTGGCACTGCTGGGCATACTATGCATCTCTCTCTTGACCAGTGTAAGGTAGTATCCAGTACCAAGATGAGCCTTGAGGAAGAGCGGCGTTCCACAGCAGCACAGCTTCCCCTGGGAAATGATTGCAATGCGGTCACCGAGGAGGTCAGCCTCATCCATGTAATGTGTGGACAGAATGATGGTGCGGCCTGAAAACCAAAGGGCATTTAGTCTAATAGCTGACAAACCAGTAAGTAGAGTCATTTTTCAAATAGCAAAGCTTCAAAAGACCTTGACGGTACTTGAGCAGAAGGTCCCAGATCCCACGGCGGGAGTAAGGGTCCACACCAGCTGTGGGCTCATCCAAGACCACAACCTTTGACCCGCCTATGAAAGCGATCGCAACTGACAGTTTCCTTTGCATGCCACCTGACAAGAAACACAAAAAAAGCCCCAAGTAAAGCAGAGAGGTCACAGTTGAGAGAACACCATAAAAGACATTGAACACCTGAATGGGTTTCAAATATAAAAAGTCAAACCCCAAATTATTCAGACACCAGATATCATTTTCACTGAAGTGAGTATAGCAAAATAAAATAAACTGTGAAATATTATACCCCAATATTCTTCAAACAGTGGACTACCGGTAAAACTGATAAACATTTGGGACCAAAAATGATTCAAACACTTTGAGCTGACCATGTTTTGCTTTCATTTCTAATGCAACCTTTTTACACCACAGACCGAACAAAATTAAGCATTGCTTGGTAATTGGTTGACCTAAATTGGTGTTGTCTAATTGTGTACTTAAATTTAACAGCTGACAGCTATTCAACCTAATTGATTACATACCTTTAAATCAAAGTTATCTGACAGTATCAAGATGAATTTGTTCTGACACAGTTTAACCTGAGTTCTTGTCGTATTTTATAACCATTATCGAAACTATAGCGAATAATGTGAGAAAATTTTAAAGGTGTCTGAATAAAATTTTGTTTGACTGTATTTGTTAATCTACCTGAAAGGTTTTTGGTCTGCTCGTGTCGTTTGTGCTGCAAGCCCACATCCTCCAGAAGTGAATCCATCTCCTTCTTCACTTCCCCCAGACTCATGCCCTTCATTCGACCATAGAACCACACATGCTCCTCCACCGTCAGACTTCAGTGACACAGAGGAGAACACCAATAATGTTAAACATTCAGAATATGTTAGCATTGAAAGTATTAGTTTGACTCATATGGCAACACAAATGTTAATATTTATACAATTTATAAAAAATATTGTTGTACCATGTCAATAATCTTGGTTATTATATTATATCAACATTATATTATTGTATCAACCAGTACTTTTATTGCCATAGAATAATAATTCATTAATAATTACTATCTCAAAAAGCAAAAATAATACACTAATTTGATTTCAAATGAAATTCACCACAGTACATGTAAAATTATGACGATATCACTTTTTAATTTTTTGTTGACTGGTGCCATACATGTCAAAAAGGACGTTGTGCTGGGGACAAACTCCCAGAGTCCTGCGGATCATGTCCATATCTGTGCGAATGTCCATTCCCTTCACGTATATCGTACCAGCAGTGGGAGGAAACAGTCCTGTTAGAATGGACCTATCATCAGGGAAGCATTGAATGAGACAAAGATTTTAAAGTAAATCAAACATATTTAATATTTTTTTAATGATTCGTTAAGCTCTCACATAGTGGTCGTCTTGCCAGCTCCATTATGACCCAGAAAGGATGTTATTTGGCCCTCATAGAACTTTATGTTTAGGTGATTGACAGCAAGCTTGGCCCCTTTTTTATAAATCTTCACTAAGTTTCTTATGGAAACTCCTAGAATTAGGTTTGTCGGCTCAGCTTCAATCCGATCTGTAATCAACATTGCAAAAACATGCTGTACACATGACACAGATACTTAAAACTTTTGTATTTCAAACATTGTCACTTATAGTTTGATGCTCTTACCATCGGGTTCATCTCTAGGAGCAGGAGGAACAGGTAACCCCACTTCTAATGGTACCCCACCCCAGTAATTCAGCTGGAAGATAAAATACCACGGTCTGGGGACCCCATACTGCCCTGTTAAACAACACACACAATTATTGTCAGATTTTCACATACAGATGAAATCAACAAAATGAGTGTGTTTATCATTTATGTTTAATAAACCAAGTTATAAAAAACTGTATTTGACATGTACCAACATGTTACTGAGATTGTATTAAATAATAATGCCATGGTACTTTGATGCTGCATTGTATGTGAAAACTTCAGCGACACACTTACAAATTTCCCCCGTTTTCGCTTTGTAAATATCTTTATGATTCTAAACTAAAACAGTGAACCAGGAATGCCTTGGGTCAAAACTTGGGGTTTTATTGCGTTGTCTTTTTATTATTCATTTGCATTTAACTTATTTATTTATTTTTAATTAACTCATTTTTGATAACTTTGAGACATGTGATGTACGCAACCACTAAAATGGTTGGGTCAGTAATGATTTAATACCTTTTTAGCAAACAGGCATTAAATTGATCAAAAGTGACAGTATCATGACTTTTATAATGTGGCAAAATATTCCTGTTTCAAATAAACTCGGTTCCTTTCAACTTTCTATTTATCCTGAAACAAAAGTGCCACAAAGAGCAAAGTTTTCAATATTTATAATAATAGAAAATGTTTCTTGGGCACCAAATCAGCATATTAGAATGATTTCTAAAGAATTATGTGACGCGAAGACTGGCGTAATGATGATGAAAATACAGCTTTGCATCACAGGAATCGACTACACTTTAAATATTTAGAAATATAGGTATTTCAAATTGTAATTGAATTATTTTTATCATTGAGAAATCCACAGAAGTTAAGATATCAAAGGAAGACTTTTGCGTTTGCTCACAGAAAGATGCTTTACCTGGAAAAACAGCTTCAATGTACCAAGTGGCCAGTGCATAGATGACGGCATCTGCATACAGCATCACAATGGAGACGGTGAAGTTGTAGCTGTCTCCCTCCAAAGGGCTGGATCTCAAGTTGAACCACTGGATCCCCACACCTTGCTCTTCATACTGCGAGAAATACTCACAGCCAAAACCAAAGGCTACTGGAGACAGGAAGCTCTACAGGGAAATAATAAAGCATTACTTCAAACATCTGAATTACAGGGTTTATTACTAACAGACAGAAATGCAAGTTATTTTCTAATAATCTTCCCCTACGTTCCTGGGGAAGCAGATGAAAGCTCTCACCGCTAAGATCCTGTGTGTGCTGGTCAGATGTTCCCTCCAGGCCACACACAGCACATATGGCAGGTACAGAGTGAAGTAAATGAGTCCTCCACATGCTGCAGCCAGGTTAGCTCGCGAGAAGAATGTGCTGATGAGGAAGCAAAGCATGATGGTGGCTGTAGCAAATGCAGCCAGGAAGAAGAACACAACAGCAGGGTCACTGTAGGGTAAGATATCGCCCCACTGCAGGAAACAGAAAAGAGTCACAAACCTCAAAAAGCGTATCGTCATCTCAAAAAAATCTTTTGATGAATGAGAGAGCACAAAAACAAGCACTTTGGGCTCTGGAGAGCTGTAACTTTGTTTGCACACTATCTGCGTTCACCTTAAGAGCGGCGATAAGCAGTCCAGCGCTGAACAGGAAGGGCAGGTAACTGCTGATGAACCAGCTGAGCCACAGCATCCCAGAGCTCAGACCCATGATACGCATCGTCTCCTTCAGACGAGCCTCTTTCTCAAAGACCACGCCCTTTATGATCATAGCCACTGAATAGATCCATGCCAGTGTCATAAACAGAGGCAGAGAACGATTCAGGACGCGTATAAACCTAAGACAAGAGGATAGAGACACGTGGCCTAAATTAAATTTTTGTAAGAATTAGGGTTAGGAATCATTCGAAATTTTCCGGTTCCGGTTCCACCTAATGGTTCCGGTTCTGATTCCGGTTCCATTAAAATCATTAAACAATTATTAAGAAATAGTGGTGAGGAAAAATGCACATTACTTACTGTCAACTTAGTTTAAAGGTTGGCAATTTAAAATCCAACATATATTACAGTGTACAGATCTTCATAAGTAGGGTTGGGTATTTTTTGAAATTTTCCGGTTTGGCTTCTGGTTCCATTTAAATGAGCTATTATTATGTTTTTTTACTATTTTACCTTCATTGAATGTAGCGTTGCTGGAAGGTAGTAAGTAATGTTGAGTAATGCTAGTCCATCAATCAGCATGTGTTTCAAAGTTGATGTTTTTTACACTATCAATAACGTTTTGCTTTTCAGGCAGGAATAAGCCTGTTGGCCAAATAGTCCCTTGAGGGCTGAGACACTTGTTAATTTCCCTTAATTAATGAAATATAAACGGTTAAACTTATAAACATGTAGGCCTATACACTCTCCATAAAGTCCCTATTTTACAAATAATAATGCAGTCAGGAGATGGTGTGATGCAATGAGTGGTTTCCACATTTTTTAACATTTAAAATGCATTAAAATAAATATTTTCTATCACTTTGTTTATCACTCTTGAAATGACCTGTACACTAAATAATCTAACCCTCATACTTGCATAACAATAGCAGTCTATTTATTTAGTGGTCCAAGTTGTAGCCAGTATGTATATTAATGACAATAAGGGACAAATATAATGCAATTTAGTGACGGCAGGTGCAGCGCGCTGCCATTAGATGTACAGTCAGACAAAACGATGTGCACAGTTATCAAAGGCACGAGTGCACATACAGTCGTGGGAAACAATGTGTTCAGCAATTAAAGACGCGACAACGCAACAAGTCTGCGGAATGCGCGTCACTGGAATCAGTGTGCTCAGTAATTAAAGAGGCAGGGAGGCGTGTCTGTTATTCGGTTCGTGACATCCTTTACGGGAAACGCCGAATACTCAGAACACCGGTGCAAGGCTGCTCACAGCGCTTGGTCACGTGTTGCACCAGAACCGTTTTCGGAACCGAAACTTAGAAATTGCTCATGGTTCCGGTTCTTTTCAAAGAACAAAACCGGTTCTCGGTTCCTATCCCTAGTAAGAATGTTGGTTTCATATGTTTTGGACATTTTCGTACACCTTGAATACATGCACTACTGTTCGAAAGTTTGGAGTCTGTAAGATTTTGTAACGTTTCTGAAGGAAGTCTCTTATATGCTCATCAAGGATTCATAAAGGCTGCATTTATTTGATCAAAACTAAAGTAAAAACAATATAATATTGTGAAACGGCACTGATTTAATTATCAAGAAAAATTACTTATTATTATCAATATTAAAAACCACTGTGCTGCTTTATATTTTTGTGGAAACTGTCTTTGTTGAATAGAAAGTTCAAAAGAACATGATTTATTTGAAATAGAAATCTTTTGTAACATTATAAATAAACCTGTAGCTCAATTGGTAGAGCACTGTGTTATCAAGTGCAAGGTTAGGGGTTCGATTCCCCGGGAACACATGATAGGTAAAAATTGATAGCCTGAATGCACTGTAAGTCACTTTGGATAAAAGCGTCTGCTAAATGCATAAATTTAATTTAATTTAATTATAAATGCCTTTACTGTCACAGTTGACTAATTTAGGGACAAAAAGCTTTAATTTATTCGAAATTGTAATGTTGCTCATCATTACCTTTTATGAGTTCTAAAATTAATTTTAAACAAACACCAAAGTTTCTTTTGAGAAAGTACAATATGGCGTTTTACAACCTCAACCAATCTTGCCTTTGTGCTATAAAAAGTTAATAATAATTATTATTATTAGAAATGAATGCCTGTTAACATTAGTCTCATAATAATATAGTGTTAAAATAATGTTAATAATAAACATACCAAAAACTAAAAATAACATATTAATGGATATGGCACAAAGTTATTGTACATTGTGGAATAACATCATGTGGTGTGAAACTGAGTAGTGTAACTCACACGTCATCAACAAAGCAGGGGTAGGGCATCTGTTGCACATATATGCCCATTTTCGACTCTTTACCGGTGAGCAAACGTGTCACAGCTCTCTCAACTAAATCTTGTACGTAAATAAAACCACCCCACACATAGCGGAGGTCACTGAACGCTTCAGCAGCCGGGCCTGGATCCCAAAATCTGTTACATGATAAAACACCATATCAGCTCCATTAAGCAAGTGACCATGGAAGCCATACAAAAATAATTTTCTTCTGTAAACTTAAGTTTGTGTGTGGACTTTCAGCGTACTTGTCTTTGATCTTGTTCGTGCGGGTTACATCGTCTATGTCCATGCGGATCTTGTACTTGACATGAGGAGGCAGAGAGGATGATGAAGGCTCTGGAAGGAGGAAGACGATTCCGGCCCAAAACTGACGATCTTCCAGCAGCTCCAGGGCTCGTTCGACCATCTCACCCTCCGTGGCCAGACCCTCCATTTTATTCAGAGAGAAGCACTGGGACAATAGAGGGAATACAGTAGATAAACAACAGCCAACACAAAAGTTGTTGACAATATATGACAATAACCGGCCTGGCTCTAAAGCATCTTAGATCCACTGAAAGTACAAATCTTTGTCCATCACACTCCTGTTTCGATTCATAACAGTTTTCAACCTAATGTTTATGTGTCACATCTGTTACATATTTTCAGTAATGCAAATACATACGTTTTTCTCATATATATTCATTTTGTCTATCTTGAATGTATGTGTGTATAGGAAAAATAGTTAAATGCAATAGATCATCCAACAAAGGACAAGGAAAAAACTTTGATTAGTGATATTAATTATAACAATAATTAATAAGGACAATGAATTTAGTGATACAAAGCAAAATTATATTCGTCACAGTGGTATAAAAAATTTTTGTACATGTTATTTTGATATTTATTAATATTTTGAATTAGCATTTATGTTTTATATTTTTAGTTTTCATTTAAAAAAATGTTTTTAGCTTTAATGTATTCTTATTTCAGAACTTTTTTAGAATTATTTTCTTTTAATATTCATACTTTAATTGATTTCACTTTTCAACCATAATAACCAACATTTTATTTTTAGTTAAAGTATTCTTTTCACATACATAAAAGTATGAAGTATGTACTTTAAGTGTGTGGTCTGCAAATTAAGCCATATACCTCCAATGCCCTTCCTAGTGTACAGAAAACAAGTCTAACCAATCAGGTTTACTACGTAAGCTGGTCGTAACATAAGCTGCAGATTGCAAGTACCTTAGTGAGTTCTGAGAGAGTGTGGAAGGTGCTGTTTAAATCCTGGTACAGATCCAGCCAGGTGGGTGGAGCGCCATCTCTGCGAGGTGTATCTGGGTCAGGCGTTGAGAGGAACCGGGAAATGCGAGAGGCCGTCCAAGAAGTGTTCTCAAGTTGTAGATTCACAACTACTGCCACCTCAGGCCTTCTCAGAAGATCCTGCAGAAGCCGAATTTCTAAACTGCTCTCCATGAAGGTTTTGATTCTGGGACCCACTTCCTGCCATGCCTCCTGCATGTCATTCAGAATCTGGAAGTCCTGAAAAGTTCTGTTTACCTAAAGGAACTAGAATTTCAGGGAAGTACCAAAGACATCCCATTTCTGGACAACAGACATATTGCATAAAGGATGAGGGGCTGAGCGGAAGGGGTCTGTACCTCTGACATGACCGAACGGGTGACTGGTGTGTCTGGTGTATAGAGCAGCTTTCCAACGAACAGTGGTTTGATGCTTCGCCACACAATCCGTGAGAGAGGGTTCGACTCCAGACTTCCAATCAGGTTTTCACAAATTGGAGCTAAAAGTTACAAAAAGGTACATAGCTTGCTAAGGTTTAAATGTCAAAACAAAATATTTTTTTCTATAGGATGTAGAGTTTCCCTGAAGCCCACACATCTGTGAGGGTGCAAACAAGTCTCCATTCATTTGTGCATGTAACTAAATTAATATTTATGTACTTTAAAATATAGAATGTTGTGATTCATTCAATTTTCAATCATTCTCCATTGAAACAAATGACTCACAATTAAAAAAGCCAGGTTTCAAGATTTATGCATAGGCATCGGAAGGATTTGTGTTTGTTGCATGGTAAATACAAGTGAATCGTTACATCGCTATAAATAAGTCAAACACGTCTTACTGGTGCTGTTGTCGTTTTCAAGGTCTGTCGCCTCTGATGCATTTCTGCCCAGGAAAGATTTGATGTCCTGATCTTCATACCAGTTGAATGAAGGGATTCTCTCTCCCCCTGCCTCTGGGTGTCCACACATGATTCTGGAGAAGGCACGAAAGCTCTCACGTGGCAGTGCGGAGCGGTTTTCAGGTGTCAGTAGCCTAATCTCTGAGTTCAGCTCTGAGAAACTGGACAGAGAAGAGATCTGAGGGAGAAGATCGAAAAGTATTCATTACAGTGATGTGAAAATGGACATATATGCAACATATATGCATCATTAAGTGTATTGAAATTTATTATTTATGTATCATATACACTACGCAGTTTCATAGTTATTGTGAGACCTGGCATTAATAGGACTCAAAACTACTCACGTCATCCATAACTGATGCTAGTTCCCGAGACACAGAGGAAACAACCCGACTGATGAGCCGGAGATCAGCCGCATTTGCCTGCAGTCTGTCTCTCTGAAAGGAATTAACATGAATAACACAATTTAAATATAATATCTGAGATCATTTTTAGCAGTTTACAATTACAAATATTTATTTCCCAGGTAAATGGCTCAAAAATACCGCTGACTCAAAGTGACACAATTTGTCCAAACAAACTAGAATGGGAGAATGTCCCTTCTCCTAATGTCACCAACTTCTGAGCAGCATTAGCTAGCAGCGTAATTTCTAAGATGTGAAAAAGGTTATGGTATGTTTAAAAAAGGAAATTCCCTTTTGATATTTTTTATTAGTGAATTAGTGATGGGCGCTTTTGAAACACTGCTCATTGAAATTTCAAAACCTTTGAATCTTTCATTTGAAAGAAGTGGTTCGGAACCTCTAGCAAACTCGACGAGTCATGTTATTTCAGCATAATACAGTTTCGAATATGTCTAGTTCAGTTATGAACTAAAAAATCCACAACCTTTAAATAGTCTGGTTCAGTGTTTGCGGTAAGAAGGTCCAGCATGCAAGAAACCCCCCACCTCCTCCAGCACCACCTGTCTAGATCTGCTTTGGGATTTATGAGTGTCTGTTCATGCAGCAGCAACATACCGTATCTTACATGCACACAGGTGTGTTTGTGTATCTCTTGGCCGTGACAAATCTATATTTGTTTTAACGTCACCATATCCATTCACATGCTAAAAATACTTTGAGAGTTGCCATGATTTAAATAGATTTAACTGATCGCAGGACATCATTACACGTGCTCTTGTTGCATTTACAGCACCTTGACCAGCCTGTATGTTTTCAGATTTTCGTAATAGAAAATAATTATGCAAATTGGTTCAGTCATTTTGTTTTGAAAAGCTGTGTTTCTCCCTTCACTACGCGGAATAAATATGGATGGCTGGAACATAAACTCACTAACCGTGAGGATCTTGCTGACGTCCAGCTGTGAGAGGAAGATCTGCTCGGCCTTCTGCATAATATTTGAAGGCACAGCACACAGCACCCTTTGCAGTTCAGGGAAAGAATCTCTTTCGTCAACAGTGAGGTACCGACCCAAGAGAGAAGCATTACAGACGATGTCTGACAGACGCATTCCTCCACCTGCTAATGCAACCTGGAGAACAAAAGAGGCACAATTAAGAATGTGTTGAAACAGATTAGGCAGCAGATGTTTTGTGACATATATGATGAGTATAACAGATTATCAGAAATATAGGGCAGGCACTCCGTTCTGTCCATCCTTTGTTGATTGAACTTTGGGATGTGGGTGTTAGATTCAAAGACAGCAGTAGCTTGCATGGGTGGGTTTTTGCAGACTAAATAAATCCAGCATACATCATCGAAGAGGAGTCTGTGGTCTCACTGGGTTATGATTTTTTTTTTTTAATGAAACGATTCATCAATAGCATGCAGTTTCATTCCATGCCAAATTGGAAAGTTTCTTTCTCACCACTTGAAGGTTCAATCGTGCCCTCAGTAATTGATCAACAGATGCTGAGGGGATGCTAGTGTTTGTCCGCAGGAAGGAGGAGAAGCTTTCATTGGCTCTGAGATACTCTCTTACAGGTAGATCTTCAAGAGTGCCAAAAAAAAAAGCATAGAACATGTTGCATGCTTTTCAAAATGTTTTATCTAACTACAATTGAGATAATGAATCTCACATGGGATTTTGAAGTTCTACAGTGAGATATTTGATTAACATGTCATACTCGGCCATGCTTCTGGTCTTTCTCCGAGTCTCTGGATTGTCTGTGACAGGTCCTGTAAGCTGGAGAGTACTGTCCGGTTACCACTGATTGTCAGGACAGTTCTGATATCCACTAAAAGCCGAGATAGTCTGAGAATGAGAGATTAAAGCTCCATCAATGGCCAAGGCCAGAGAAAAGTAAAGTCATTATAAATTGTCTGAAACACAGAAAGGCATCTCACATGGAGTTTTCAAAGTTGCTCACTCGCCCGGGTGTCTCTCCTGCCGTGGGGTGATGGAAACAGGGATTGTTGATATTGCAGATGATGCCCTGAACCCATGCCAGCGTGCCTGCTGAAGGAAGGGCCTTGTTGGGAAAATGACCTGAAATAATAATATATATATATAACATCAGCAAAATTTAATGTTATTGTGAAACACTGAAACAAAGATATTTAAATAAATGTAAACCTCTTAACTGTTGTCTTAATCTATTTTGAAAATGTATTAATGCGGAACACATTTCTGTGTTTAAAAATGTGAGATGCATGGCAATGGTATATAAAAAAAGACATTTATAGTGTTGCATTATTCCCCAGCTAGCTGATGAACGATAAAAACATTGACACCCAATCAGAATCATTCCAAGATGGCATCAGTATTAAAAACCTTACGTTTTGCTTGAAGATGCATCCATATCAATAAGTGTCGGTACAAAGTGCACAAACACTGTTGTATCATCCAGACCAAAAATACTTTGTGCACCTTTAAAGTTGGAAAAAAACAGCGTGAACATATTTCTGTCACTGTTGTAACGAGTGGGTTAAACTGTTTCTCAAACTACAAAAAAAAAGAAGTGTGAGACTTGTTTTTGTTGACTGGGATTTGATTAGATCATTCGATTGTTGTTTGTGGTGTGTGTGTAATAAACCAATGAAATCTACCCATGACTTCCAAGCTGGTATATGACTATTTAAGTAACGGGGGGAAAAAATACACAAACCATCTTTAAATGTTAGCCTTATTATAGAAATGTGCAACATTTCACTTAAAAATGTCCTCGTCATTATGACTGAACTTTCGGTATGGCAAGCCATCAAAAAGGTCATGATTTAGTTTAAACAATGTCACAAGGGCTCAACAATGTCCTGATTTTCACTGTAGCTAATCAGCTTTGCCTCCCTGCCACCTGCCAAATAGGGAGGGCAACGTTCATGCATACAGGGCACCACTTACACTGGCTCTGTTTATACGGTGGGTGAGACTGCCGGACAGCAATGAGGATGAGGAAGAGGAAGAGTGGCCACAGGAGTTCAATAATCAATTGCACCTGTAAGAAGAAAGAAGAAAACTTGATGTTTGACAACATCTCTCAGTGTAGACAGACTGCACAGTGTCTGACAGAGAGAGTGTATGTGTGCTGAGGCTGGGTTAACGTTACGACACCTTGTTTCTCCTGCGGTATGTGAAGTTTTTCCACAGCAGCAGGTAGAGCTGTGTTCCAATGGCCATGATGGATGGCACAAAACTACACAGTCATGGCAACTGAGGAAACCTACAATAACAAAACATGCTACTCTTCCACCATGCAAACACAATGACTTTTACTATTGCTCACTTTGAGCCAAAAAGACATTCAACTCAATAAAGGGCCTTCTTTTGTTGAACACAGAGGGTCTTACTTAACGCATGCAATTAAAGTTGTTAGTTAAAAAATGACAAGCACTATACTCCATATGGATTGTGTTCTATATTGCAAGATTTCTGAATCTAAACGGTTGCTTTGCATAAGGGAAAATGAGAATGAAAATGCCCTGTTGTTGTTCTCATAATATGCAAATTTGGAGCTTTTGTAACTTGTTACAGCTAGGGGTGTAACGATTCACTCGTTTTATCGATGCATCGATTACAAACCCGGATGATTCATTTTTACAAAATGCATTTAGATGTTAATCACATTGTGCGAGCTGTCTCTTTAATACCGGTTTATATACATGTTGCTGCTGAGTGGGCTGATATATTTGTGACACACCCACCAAACAAGACAACGTTGCATCATGACGTTCAGAGTCAGACCGGAAATCGTGTGAACTTTCCCATGATCTCTTCAGATTTGACTGTCACTTCCTGTTCTTAAAATCCTCATTATACTAATTGGCTTACAGAGAGTCAAGACCAATAAATCCCCCAAACTGGGCACAGAAAATAAAGCACGAGTTTGTGTCTAGACAATAAAAAAAAACTAAGACTGATATTATTATGGCCTGCCTCTATTTGGACAAAATACAACGATGATTTTACGTACAGAACGATAAATTGTTTATAACTGACCTTCACAACTAATTAATTATTATTTTTAAAAGACCTAATTCAAATTTTTTTTTAAATAGAACTCATTTCACTAATTGTCCTTACAGTGTGTAATAAGAAAATATTTTTAATAGCTTATAATAATTTGACATAAGTACAATCCGTTCATTTGCGGTTCAAAAAATGTCGAATGATTCACACTGCCGGTACAGTAGCTTTAATGTTCGCTATCAATATTTATAACCAACCAACACCGTAATCACACATGCAATGCTGTTACCTTTCGTTTTATCCAAAGCGTCCACTGCTTCATGAATGTAGCCGGTGTTACGAGACCACTTCGAGGAAGCGCAGCGATGGGCGGGGCTTCCATTCAAAACATTGACGCCACAGTGAGCTTGTAACCAATCAAGAGCGCTGCACTCTGGACATGTAGCCAACCATTTGCTCTGTGTTCATTTTACCGCCCGCCCACTTAGGCTTTACATAAACCCTGCGTAGTTTCCGGCATGTGAGCCGTGAGGACGTCACAGTTTAAAATTCTGCACATATCCTGTCAGAATATATCCTGCTCTCTCATATATATATATATATATATATATATATATATATATATATATATATATATATATATATATATATATATATGTTTCTAATTTATATTATACAAGTTTACTTCCCCTCTCTTAAACACAAGACAAGGAAAACTGTCTTTATGTAATATCTTTAATAAACATCCATTACAGCAGTTATTAAAATATACCTCTCTCTACAGTTAAAAACAAACAAACTCAGGCATAGGTCCATTAATTGATTTTTTTACAGGCACTAATTCTTGAGCTCTGTAAAGAGCATGTAAACCATTTAAAACACTGAATATTAAATCTGTACTGCGATACAGCAGAAATGCTGGAAGCTTGAGATGGAAGGATCGAGGTGATTCAAGATTCATTTTCAGTGTGGAATCTAATGCATAGTCATTCAAACACAAGGCTTGTTTTCAGGCACCTTGGCTTAGCAGAGAGAGCAAACACAAATATACACACATCAACCAGCAGTTAAATAAGCACCTCTAAAACAGCTTTAAAACGGAGGTCCGTGATCTCTATACATTCTTACACTGTTCAGCTTTAATGTATCTGCTAAAAGGCAGGGTTGAAATAAAAGCATTCTTCTACACTTCAGTCAAATGTTCAGTGGCAAATTTGCATGTGACCGACAGAACCTGAGAGGACCCGCCTCCTAAAGGAACACGGGCTGATCCAGGCCTGTCAGGAGACGGTACGTTGATGTCGGCATAGTCTTCAGATGAATCTGTTACAAATAAGAGGAAAACAATTATGACTACTGTAAACTTGACATGATAGATGCCACTATCTATTTTCTAATTGCATGTTCCATATTATTGCAATCTCATAAAATCTTTAGAGTGTAAAAGACAAGACTGGTGATGTATGGTGATTTCCCAAATCATTTAATCAGCTTGAACACACCCCTGCAAGCTCAAGTTCATCTGTCTCCATTTTTTAGTGCAATGCTCACATCTCATAATCAGCAACCGATGCACACAACCAAGTCACTGTCCTACATTTTTTATTTTTAGATTATCCGTTACATTCGCATACACGTTACAAAATGGAAAAGAAGGTATGCTGTTTTTTGTTGTTAAAGGGATAGTTCACCCTCATGTTGTTCCAAACACGCAAGACCTTCGTTCATCTTCAGAACACAAATTAAGATATTTTTGATGAAATCCCAGAGCTTTCTAACCCTCCATAGACAGCTACTCAACTACCATGTTCAAGGCCCATAAAGATAGTAAGGTATAAAGTGGGCAATATGTTTAAAGTGACTGCAATTATAAAGTGAAATCCACTCGTCTTACCTCTCCTACAGCACTGGACAGGATCTGGATGATCTTCTCATGAGGTGTAGCTACGACACTCTGTCCATTGATCTCAATGATACGGTGACCAACTCGAATGCCGCCCCGCTCAGCTATTCCACCCCGCATTAAACTGCAAATCTATTGCAGAAATCACATTGATTTAATGTCAGACACTCAGTACAGTTTCACAAACATAAGGCGTGTTTCCATTACCATTCAAATTGCGCAAATTGAACTTGCGAATTGAAAATACACCTAATGAAAACGCGTAAATTTTGCAAAAACACCCAAATATTGCAAAAAAAGGTTTTTATGCTCGCATGAGGTGGTTTTCAGACAATGCGAAAAAAATGAATAATTTGCTAATTCGCATTGTGTTTATTCCAGCTGTATCACGCACGTTTCTGAAGCGGCTCTCTGTGCTGCTTCTGTCAAGATACTCTCATACACCTCCTTTGAATAATTATAGCCAAACTCCGTCAAACTCCCACCAAAATCCGTTGCCATGATTTATCACGAGAGGCAAAGGTTGTGTTTTAGTCTTGTAATGTTTTACCTTTTTATCGACGTTTATAAAATAATCGCCAAAGCTTTGCTCAAATCTGTAATAGAAACGTGCCCATAGTGTCATAAAATAATAGTAAACAGCAGCTTACAATGCCATCTTCCACGCTGAAGCCCAGCTGATACTTGGGGTCTGGACGCTTAATGATCGCACTGGTGACAGGTGGACAGTGAACGATGCTGAGCTTTATTATCGACAGATTCTTTAAATCCTAGAGAATATGACAAATCAACATTTTGGCACGAGATGCAGAGAAATTATTTTAATTTTAATAACTTTAATTTCTGGCTGGTCTTACTCGTATAATACTTTGGCAGGTGGTGATAGGGAGGCCCACCAGACTGGTGCCGTTAACGGACATGATGCGGTCGCCGATGCTCAGCTCTCCAGAGCGCTCTGCAGGACCGCCGTGCAGCAGATTGGCTAAAACCACAGTCGGCAAGATGGAGCCCCAGCCAGACTCCACGATTGCGACTCCTAAGATCTCTCCAGGCTTTTTTGATATGTACACCTGAAAATAAAAAGAGGTGAATGGGTTTCTTCATGCTATCTACCCATAGTATTGAAAGCAAGAACTTTCAGCACAGATCCACACAGAGGGGAAGACATCCTCACCTCTCTGATGTTTTCAGAGCGAGAAAAGTGAACCAGGTCTCCGTTATAAAGTTCTTGAGTGCCGAGGTAATCGCTGTACTCGCCTGGCCTAAGATCGCTAGCTTTTATTCCGTTAGCATACAGAAACTGCTGATATGCAACACCAAAAGCCTGGCCGATGGCCTGTGCGATGATCTGAGCCTAAAGAAGACACAAATAAGATTAAGAAACTATGAAATGTAGATCAAATAATACCCCAAAAAAACATTTCTAAGTAAATGCATAATAAAAACCCTATTATAATGACAATGGAACATTTTTATCTTATCCAATGCAAAACTAATTTTTTATCAAGGTGGACGACACACAGAAAGATCTGCAGAAAACACTCGCATCGTCTGAAGAAAACACATGGCAGATCATCCAGCACTTCTTCGGTGGTGCTGAAGAGCTAGCCGTCGATTCTGCTGATTTGCGATTGGCTGGCTTCCTGCGGGCCATCAAAACTACAATGTTCCCAATGTCTGCGATGTATGAAATCATTTGCAGAGCATGGTCCATCATGGCCTCCTGGAAGCATGAGAGAAGTCAGCCGCACATCAAAGATGACAGCACTCACAGAACGTAAGAGGGACTGTCAGGTTCATCATTTGTCTAACCTGTGTGTCAGCACTCAGCACTTTGATTCTCTGTGTAGAAATGAACAGATCAACCCCTGTCATAGGCTGAGACTCTCCTTCAGGTGCCTAGATACACATGCAAATATATATCAAATGGTGCATTAGCCATGTTAAAATTGACAAACTAAAATTGAATAATTTCTAAAGAAAATATGAGTAAAGGTTTCTTATGTGAAACTCGTCACGATGAATGAAAGAGTGTGGGTTGTTCCTTAGTGGTCCAAGACAAACTTTTTAATAGGTTGAAAATTAAAAACCATCATTCCAAGTCATTCCATTACTCACATCATCGAAACACAAAATAAGAAACCTAAGAGCTTTCTGTCAATCCTTTAAAATCCAGACAACCAAAACTCTGAAGATCCAAAATCACATACAGTCAATCTGTATGAATTGGGCAGTTTAATTTAAGTCTCTTAAAGAGAAATAAACACTGTCACACACATAACACATGTTAAATTATTCAATTATTATTTATTTTACATTTATAACTCACTGGACTCACTCAACTGGACATGCATATATAATCGTTATTGTTGATTCCTGTCATTTTACTTGACAAAATATTGTTAAATTTGCTCATCTATAAATAAATACTATTCTTCCACCTTGATGCGATCCACAGCTTCCTGTGCCTGAGCCATCCGGGCATTGGTGGAGGGATTTTTCTCAGACTGTAATTGTGTAGATCCAAGATATTTAGCTCCAAAGATCACCCCATCCAGGAGGTCTTCAGGATCACATGGTCCAGGCACTTAGAACAACAGAAGAGGACATTATCAACTATATCACGAGAGCTGTGAAAGCAAAAGCTGTAAATACTTCTACACTAAACTTCATACCATTCTTATAAGCTGGCTGTGTTTCAGCTTCCTGTTAAAAGACAAAAGAAAATGAAAGACAACACAAACAACTTAACTCTTTGGTTCCTCTGCTGTTTCATTCAACTCAAAAAGTTGGAATATCCTAGTACTTTCACTTGAGAAAAGTACATTAGCAGTAAACACAGCCCAACTAACTACAATCCAAAAGGACTAAAACCTGACCAGATCATTGTTTGGAGAGCTGGACTGATCCGCGCTCAGGCTTTCAGACGGCGTCCACTGCTCCTCCTCTGTGATTCCTGAGACAAGCAGCTCATCTTGCAGGTGTCTGTGCCAAGCGTCCTCACTGTGAGATATGGAGATCATCTCATCTGCATCACTGCTCTGCCTTCTGAGCCCTGACTGATGTCCGGGGGTCACCAGGGGCGTGTGAACAAACGGTGGGGTGGTTCTGGGCTCTTCAGGCTCTGGCTCCTCTAGCAGCTGAAGCAGATCTTTCTGATACTCGTGTGAAAAGAGCAAAGCCTCATTGATGTTTCTATCTGCATCTGCACATGCCGACTGGACACTGAACTCAAGATCTTGGAAGGAGGAAGCAGGTCCCTCCGCTGGAGTATACGAATTGTGTGGAGCGCCGTGATTGGCTAATTCATCAGGTGTGCAGTGGGCGGGATTAGTTGATGATGGATGAAAAAGATGGAGCTGAGTGAGGAGACTCTGAATGTGCGAGTGGTCAATATCATGTTTCCCACTTTTTTCTTCAATTTTCTCTCTTTTCATTTCTTGATTCCTCAATTTTCGATCTCTGTCCTCGACATAATTCTCTTTTGTTTCTCGCTGCTCGTCCTTCTGTTGAAAAACACAAATTTCAGGCTTGTTCTCACTCATTTCTGGAGCCAAAAGCTCTTCTGTTTTGTCAGAAGCTTCGCTGGAGTCCAGAGCTCCGTAATCACTTAATGCAGACACTGTGTCTTCATTAAACCCCGTGTTGAAAGATCCAGAAGCCTCAAAATCTCCCACCGAACAGCTTTCAAGTTCTACAACTGAACCGGCTTCGCTGGAAGAGTCGGACCTCCAGTCCAGCGGTGGGGGCTCGATGGGATTAAAGGAATCTAGATCCTCCAACTCAGGGTTCTGCCAATTTTCACTGTGTGAATTTGAGAGTTCAGGAGGATTACTTGAGTAATCGGAACCATTAGTTGTCAAGTTTGCATCAGGTTGGGAATTCTGTTCTGACTCCAAACCCCCACTGTAGAGAAAATCATCTGCCATTATTACTGGTGATTCTTTGCCTCATCCAGTGACTTCTGAGCTTCCCTTAAGACACTTAATAACCATTCATCTTCCTAGAAGAGCCCTGATCCATGTAAAACGACCTAAATAACAGAACATCAAAGTGTAAGATTAAGACAAAGTAGAGCTGTGTGTCATCAGCATAGCAAAGTTAGGAGAAATCATGTGTGTGTATGATGGGTCCCAGTGATGTAGTGTATATGGAGAAGAGGAGGGGTCCTATAACTGATCCCTGGGGAGCCCCAGTGACCAGTTGATGTGCTTTTCTAGTGACTATACACACTGTTTTAGTAAAATATTTAATCATACCATCTTGATCTTTATTATTATTATTTTCACCATTTTATAATTATAGTCAAGTCATCAAAAGCATGACAAAATACACCAGGTATTATGAGAATCCAGGAACTATTAATACCATTGTATATGAATGCGGTATTCATTGCTTAGTTCTTTTCAAAGAATCAGGCAATCACTGTACCATGGTACAACCACAGTATTTTTTGGTAAGGTAAAGTTATAACGAGGTCTACAAAGATAAGATACAGATAATGAAAGATTTGTGTACTTGAGTAACTTTGATGGTTCAAAGAGCAACACGACACTGTTTATACATACAAGCATCATGAGAGAGCGACAAGTAGAAAGTAGATTTTTGTGAACACATGATCCAAACACACAAAAAAGAAAGATCCGTACATTAACTTTGCTGTTATTTAATATGACGGCTTACCTTTTCTCTAGATCTTCATGTCTCACGCAAATCCTGGCAGTCGCTTAAAAAGCTGGAGACTGAAAACGGTCCAAAGGACGTGGTGTTTCAGTGAGAAATTCCTACAAAAGAACGGGATTCATTTTGTAAAGAACGGATAACTTTTATTCGGTTTTCACTGTGTTATTGTGCGACTCCACAGAACTTCAACGTAGTTCAGAACATCTACACTGCGCATGCGCACCAGCTCAAGGCATGACCAATCAATCGTCTCATCAAACGAGGAGAGCAGAGAATGTCTATTTAAATCCTTATAAAAATGATTTAAAAAATATAAACGAGAAATTAAAGGCTTTTACACATTTCGAAGAATCGTTGTTACGCCTGAAACATTCATATTAGTATACAAATTGTACATCTCTACAAATCCATTTATTTATTTACAAATATATTAAATTATTTTGTAATTATTCACCTGTGTAGCCTGTATAAATTGCACATTATTAAACATAATAATTAATTATTACATAACACATAATTATTACAGACATTAAATCAACACAGTCACTGTTTTGTACGAGGAAAGCCATTCAGTGCTGCTCTAGGAACATGCTCCTTCATCACCAGAGCTCATCTGTAGAAGGCCTTTCAGTGAGGGCCTCTCAGTACATTTGAAACAGTCCAGCCGAGACCTGCCAAACTGCTCAGGATACTGAACACTTCCCCTCGGATCTGTGCTCGGCAGCTTCCTGAGAAAACACTTCCTCACTGACAGTCAGACACAAAGAGCCAATCTGTGTTTGTGCAGTTAATATGGAAACATTAACATTTAGACTTAAGCGTCATGCTTTTAAAAATGAACACCCAGCTGCTTTCAGCTGAACCTGACCTTTGACACGTCTGCGCTTTTCTCTTCAGAATCAGGATGGAGTTGATGGATCTAAACACAAAAACGTGCTGTTTACCAAAAACAAACACAAATTGCACAGTACAGGGTTATTAGTTTACTACAACTAAAATCTAAAACCTCATTTTAATTTTCTAGGTAGGGTAGATTAGAGTAATGTGGGACACTGACTAATGTGGGACACCTAAACTTCATTGCGTTTATCTCTTCTTTTACAACAGTAAAGTGAACATAATTGGTGTTGAATTCAAGCAGGGGTGTCAAGTTATTGAAATCATTTGACTTTCTGGAAATAATGTCAGAAATGTGGCCAAGAAAATCAACAAACAGGAAGTACCTCTTGTAAAGTTCACTGAAATGACAATCAAATATACTATGTTATTCAACTGATAAAATGTGCATTAAGAAGGTTAAATGCCATACATGTAATTTTGAAAATTTTGGGGCTTATAATGC
The DNA here is from genome assembly GCF_963082965.1 of Carassius carassius. Classification (NCBI taxonomy): domain Eukaryota; kingdom Metazoa; phylum Chordata; class Actinopteri; order Cypriniformes; family Cyprinidae; genus Carassius; species Carassius carassius. The sequence goes on from NC_081798.1 coordinate 19,177,103, forward strand.
AGCAATATTATTTGTTTTAAGATCCAGATTCACAATTTTAGCGACTAGAGGACAACGGGATCCTGGACCATGATGAGTCCACGACTGCCCAGGACTGCTTATTTCTGTTATGAAGTGTTTTTACTATTACAATTTGATTAACACAAGCTTTAGAAAAAAAAGAAAGACATTTTATATTAGAAGTTTATACAAGTTTAATAACAGTTTTAAAGGCATTCCATGTTCCAAATTGTATATCTTCTCAAAAATTGTTTATTTAATTATTTTGCTATCTTTATTAAGTTCAATTTTATATTTTTGACTTCATTACATGGTTAGTATTATTTTTGTAAATAATAAAATAATAAATTATTTTAAATAATATAAGATTTATGTCATGAAATTGTATTTAACATTCCTTAAATAAACTTAACTAACATCAATTAATTAGGTTACTTTTTTTTTTTTTTTTACTTTTGAAGACAACAAACACACTGTAGGCCTAATAAATTAATTAAGCAAACATGGGTATGCACATTTAACCAGGAGTGTCAAATCTGAAGTTGACTTTGTAAAAAAAATTGACCATTTATAAGCCAAAACATAGTGTCCCAGATTTGAGCATGCGCTGTCCCACATTGTATAAAATCCACACTAGTGGAGCACTAATATATGTGCCATTTCCCCTTTAATTACAATTTCTAATTAATCCGTTTCTGATTTAGAGAGGGAACATCTATTTCATAATGATATATCATGATGTATCATTTTGGCTTCATATGGAAATATGATGCACAAGTCAATATGGCTAAAAGTGTCCCACATTACCCTAATCCACCCAACTACATTTGTTAAAACATTTATTTAAAATTATAATATGTTCAGTAAAAGTGTGTGTGCCTGTAATATGATTGCAATCCAGGCATACTATATCCACAATATTGGCCTTACTATGTGACTAAAGGTCAGGTTAAATTTTAGTTATTCTAATAAATTAAGTTAAACTATATGAATTTTATTTCAGTTAATGTTTATTTTAGGTTTAAGTTTTAATTAACTATAATAACCCTCATACTACGGTGCGTTCCAAACTGGATATATAGTCAATATCTTCAAGGCTGCCATATTGAAGGGTCGTTCCTAGTCTTGCGTAGCCAAACCCTCAGTCTGACAGCTGAAGGTCTGGAATTCATGGCAGCTTTCATTGGCCAAGGCCCACCCATAAGGCCTCAATGCCAATACACAAATAAAAAAGTTAAGCTGCAATGTTAAAGCAACGGCTTGTTTTAAAGTGGTTCTCATCATATCTATATGAAAGATCCTTTGCGCTGGAGCTAGGAAGCTCTGTTTCATCTTCACTGTTTATTTCCTCTGGGGTTCCTCAGGGCTCATGTCTCTGTCCTCTGTTGTTCTCTTTATACATGCTTCCTTTGGGTTTCATCTGTCAAAAATGGAATGTGGCTTATCATTGTTATGCTCATGACATCCAGATGTATTTGCCCCTATATGTAACAATGATTTTGGGTGCTTGGACGAAATGATTTTTGGCCCCCCAAGATAGCCAAACAGCTTTCTGTACATCAAGGCCCCTTAGCCACTAATATTAGCACTCAAGTAAGAAACATTGGTGTAATCTTTGACTCGGAGTTGAAGTTTGATAGACAAGTCAGTGCTGTTGTTAAAAGTAGCTTGCGAATTATTGCAGAATTGAAGAGAATTCTGTCTTTTAAGGACATGGAAACTGTGATTCATGCTTTTATTTCATCCAGATTGGATTAATGTAACTCGTTATATTTAGGGTTGTGTAAGAATCTCTCTCACGGCTGCAGCTAGACTGTTGACTGGCACAAGGAAGTGGTCCAGCATTTGTCCGATCCTGGCTTCCTGCTAATTTTAGAGTCCAATATAAAGTTCTGATAATGGTTTTTAAAGGTTTTCTCCCAGTACATTTCATGTCTGTTGCAGCAGCACTATATTGCTAGACCTCTAGATCATCACAGAGTTTGCTCTTACATGTTTCCAGATCACGGTTGAAAACCAAAGGTGATCAAGCCTTTACTGTGGCAGCCATATCTTTGGATATGTCCCCATTGCACATTAGATCATGTGACTCATTAAATCAATGTTGAAAACACACTTTTACTCCGTTGCATACTGTTGCCCCTAGCTTTTGGGACACCGATCAGTGATGTATATTGTTGTGTATTGTGTCTGTTTGAGTACATTTTTAGACATTTAAAGCACTTTTGGTCAACTGGGTTTGTTTTAAAAACGCAGTCATTTCAAAGACTGAATTTCACACAGAAACAAGGAGACAAAGTATCTTTCGCCTGCCCTAAGTGTGGAAAGAGTTTTATTCAGAACGGACACCTAAATGATCACATGAGAATTCACACTGGAGTAAAAACGGTTGCATGCACTCAGTGTGGAGGAAGATTCAGACGCATAAATCCTCAGCTCTCTCATGCTGGAGTGAGATCAGTCAGCTGTGATCAGTGTGATAAAACATTTGATTAAGCTTAAAAACACATCTTAAAGTTCATGTAGCAGTGAAGCCTCACTTTTGCTCTATTTGTGGAAAGAGTTTTACACATCTGCTGAATTTACAAGTTCATGAGAGGATTCATACTGAAGTGAAACCTCATATGTGCTTCGACTGTGGAAAGACCTTTACTACATCGGGCAGCTTAAAAACACACCAGAGAATTCACACTGGAGAGAAACCTTACAAGTGTAACAAGAGTTTCACTGATTCAGCAGCCTTGAAAAAACATGAGACAGTTCACACTGGAGAAAAGCCATACCAGTGCTCTTCAAGTGGGAGGAGATTCATAGAATCATCTACAGGCTCATAACAAACAGCACTGCTTGTTTAAGTGATGGATAAATATACTTAAGATTCAATATGTAACAGCTTATTCTTTATATATATATATATATATATATATATATATATATAATTTTACTCATTATATCATCTCTGACACACAAATATACACTGAGAAAGATAAAATTGCTCATAAAAATTAAATGTTATCTGTGTAATTTAGCAGTGAAATACTTGTTTTACAACTGCTACTAGTTAAAATAGGCCTATGTATAGAATTTAAGATCATAAATGATATGTTTATACCTTATATATATTGACAAACCATTTGGTAAATCATGATGTTTTCAAACAGATTTTATGTGGTCTGTCCTTGCATAAAGTTATGATAATAGATTGTCAGTGTCGCAGATGTTCCTCTAGATTTGTTTTCATTTCCACCATCGAGTTGAATGAATCTACTGTAATTCATGAAACCAGTCAACTGATTAAAATCTCCTTGTGTATCGGATTGTGATTTTATTTCTACTGTAAGAAAACTAAATCGGACAACTTAAATGCATTGTATTAATAATATTCATACAATTCAACCAAGTGCTTTCTTTTTTTTTTAAACAATTGCTAGAACAAGTTGAGATTGTGTTGGAGGACGATCTTTGCTACAGTTATGAAGGATAAGTAGACTTGAGACACTGCTGTGCTAAACTAGTTAGGAGAACTGTGTGAAAATTTTAAAAGTGGCCCAAATATTGAGGTTCCTGGTTTTATGCCAGTAGAGGGCGCTCGTGCGACGTGTGTTTTTCAGACAGCGAGTACATTTCAATTTTTTATTATTTATTAGGAGTATTAATATATAAATGAGTTAGTTCATATTAGAGAACCAGCTAGAGAGGTTCCAGAATTCACCCGAATTTAATCGTTAATCTGAGATTATTACTTTCGAAATAAACCACGCATTAGATTTATTACTGGATGGTTGTCCACATCTAAGCCTGCTACACAGCTTAAAAGTAAAACTATGCAATTTTATACACACACACACACACACACACACACACACACACACACACACACACACACACACACACACACACACACATATATATATATATATATATATATATATTTAAATATATATATATATATATATATATATATATATATATATATATATGGGTCAAAGACATTAAAATGTCCGCATCAAAAGAATTGTACAAAAGTGATTTTGTGTCCATAGAAAGCACATTAAATGTAAGTAAAATGTCTACTTTTAAGGGTTCAAATAAGTTTTTGGAGAATAAAATGTCAAAATTTGGTTGAAATAATGTTACATTGTCATTCAGTGTAACACAATATTTATGCAAAAATTCAAACAACATGCTTATTCTGACGTGTACATATTAAAATATCTAAAAGAATAATGGAGCATACTAAATTGTATCGTGTTTTAAATTAGTACAAAATTCTTACTGACAAATGGGCAAAACCAAGGATAGTGGCAAATGTTAAAAATGTAAAATTACAACTCATTAGTATTTGGGGTGAAAGTAATTAGTCTTTTAATATGTCATAAATTAATTTTTGTTGTAAATATGGCTGACAAGATTGTTACACTGAATGACATTTTACTGGGTGTCTTCTGTAAATCAGGGGAAAATGTAGGCCTATGATATTTATTTTTTGCTCAGAAAACAAAAACAAAATGGGGGGGGCTACAACAGTTTAAAGCAATATTACACTTTTTTATGCTTAACACTTTTTCGTCTGTGACCCATATATGTGTGTGTTTAGTTTAATAAGTTTAATAATTCCACAGATGTTCCACGAGATGTCGACATTTGTTTTCGTTTTAACCACGTGTTTGTGATTGGCTGTATCAAGGTGAGTGCATTATTTTATTTAATTATTAATTGGCACAAATCTAAATCTGACATATAAACATGCATTGATCGACCAGTGTCCGATTCCCGAATGACTCTTAAGAGTCGGTTCATCGTATTGAATCATTTACACAACCAGCCAGAGCGCTTACAGAATTCATTCGACTCAGAGATTGAATCCTGAATTGATTCTTTCGTCATGTCCGACTTGAAATGAAACAATGTTGTATATATAGTGAATATGTGTATGAATATCTCTTCCTCTGTATGATTCTTTAAGGCATTTATGAAGGCCTCGACTGAATTGATTTTAGTCCAGTTCTCTCTCATCTTCAGACAGACACTCAACTCTAAAGAGGCTTCTCTTTTGCAGATTTCCAAGACGAAATGTCTGACTTTGCACAACATATTAAACAAATGAAATGCTTGTTTTGCTTTCTAAACTAGTTAAAAATCCATATTTTTGACACCAGTCTTGCGTTAGCTAAGTAGACTTAGAACAAGAAATTATTCATTTTCACGTCAGACCAAAGCAGTCAAGAGCCGATGTCAGTACAGCTGTGACGTCATCAAGGAGTCTACCAAAGTCTGTATAAAAACAGGTGTCTACTGCACCTGTCAATCATAGCTGAGTGTGCTGGCGAAGACAACACTCTACTGTTGAAGGGAGCATTGCATTCAAAGTGTTTGTAAAGAAGAAGAAGAAGAAGAAAAGACTAGCATCACAACAAGCAAACAAATAATTTGAATTTGAACAGATTTGGATTGTGACGTAAAAAAAAAAAAAACATGACAGTAAAAAAAAATATATAAAAACATCACTTTACAAAATATTGTTTCAATCATAAAATGTATAATAATTATAATGTTCCGCGATACTTATTTCTACAATATACAAAGATTTGAGCTTTAGTTTTCCTAAAGCAAACATCTTCAAACCGTGTCCGTCACTCATTCAATGGCGTCCAGTCTCTTTCTGCTTTCTCAGGGGAAAACACTTTTAATCACATTGATGATAACCATCATCTTCAAGCAGCTCAGCTGTCATCATTGTCATATATATCTGCCAGTAAGCAAACAAACAAACAATAAATCAAATTAGCTAATTGATGTAGATTATATGTGTGTTTATATGTGTGTGTGTGTGTGTACCTGAAGCAGTATCAATGTCATCATAAACCTCATTCTCACTGAAAATAGAAGTAGAGGATTTGATCACATTTAAGCAAATATGAATTATTTTTATTACTGCATTTCAATTAAAAATTAAAATGAATACATACTCGTGCATAAGGTAATTCAAAGGGACATATCCAACTGTGCAATGAGAAAAAGCATCTGATTAATAATACTGATCAATAATTTTATACTTCTGTTTTTACTTGTACTACTTTAACACACATATTTTGAAACAGATATCTTTATTTCTCAGTGCTCTGGGTTTTAATAACTGAAGAACAAAGCCAGAGCTTGAATAGCACACATATATTTCCCGGCAGGTGGTGTGTGGGACTCACATTTCCCCTGTCTATTACGGCAAAGAACATGCTTCTTGTTGGTCTCCTGTATAACATCGAGAATCTCTTCACGGACCACATCCAGGTTCTTGCTCCCACCCTTCTTCAGATTGGCATTAGGATCCACCATCATGGTGTACAGAACTCGGATGGGCCCTTCAAACTGTTAAATAGTTTCACATATTTGATATTTTTACTACAGTTATGGATATCTGATATCTTCTCATGGCAATGATCAACAAGAATCAAAGCTTATCTGTTCTATACAAATGGACAAAAGAAAGACAGATTCACCTTGAACTTCTTTCGAAATTCTTTCTCATCTTTCTCCCGCTGCTTGGTCTTTATCGGGTCGTGGCTAAACAAATCATACGCTATTAATTCTCACATATATGGTGTTCACTACAGTGCACAGAAACAAATAAAAGAAAACACCATTCATGGTTTGATGTTCATTTCAAGAAAAAAAAGAGATTGTAAATTATTACAATTTTGTTCTGAAGTTAAACATTAAGATATACATCTTTACTGCTTAAAAATAGTATTTTGATGATTAATGATCAGTACAGAAATCTCCAGGTTAGGGAAGCTAAGACAAAGCCCTCTTTTTCTCTGTAGTTTCAGGCAGTTATCCATTAACACACAGTTCAAATATGAGGGTTTGTCATTTGTTCAAAGCGCATGAAGCTGAAGAGAGACACGTCAGCAGCTTTTTGTATGGACAATATGAGACAAAAATAGCAAAGAGAAGCACATTTACATAATTGCTGTGATTATTGGGTTTAAGACACACACAGACTTTAAGATGCGGTTACATTAGTGAAATTTGTGTTGTGAGCAAACAAAGTTCATGGTCTGCTGTCAAAGGTGTACGTATGTGCATCAATCACACAGACATGACTTTTAAACCTAGTGGCTTTCTGTTGTTTAACACTTGGAAACTGTTCACCCTTGAGTGAAAATCCCACCTGCGTTGATTCCTAATGAAATAACTGGATTTCGCTTGCAAGAATTCCCCAAACGATGGTGATTGTGACCGCACCTTTAGTCAGGTTATATTTGATTTGACATAAAATGAATGAAAATGAGGCAGTAATGTTCTATGTCCTAAATCATTTCAAATTTAATATTTGTATTTTGTAGCTCAGTGATTAACACTAAACTGTACATCTGATCCCTCATAACCTCATTTTCACTTGTGTGAAATTTAATATTTGTTACTCTTCTTATAAAAAATTTAATTAAGAGCACCTGATCTCTGGGGGAGGAGGGGGAAACTCTTCCCGATCCACGTCATCATACAAATCTGAGAGAAGCAGAGCACATGCTTATCAGTCCAGTGCAGAAAAATGAAAAATCACCTCTCAAAAAGTAGAAGTCTGTATAGGATTACTCACCATCGCTGTGAAAACTGCTGAAAACAGAAAGAAAAAACAACAGAATGTGAGCTGATGATAATAAAATGCCCTCGGTGTGCCCTCAGAATGAGGCTTGGGGTCTCACCTGTCCAGCTGGTCGTTGGATCCGATATCATCGTATACTTCTGGGTTGATAGGCCGGACTCCAGAAGGGTGGATGGAGGATGTGGCTTCACGGAATTTCCGCTTCACTTCTTCATAATCCACATCCACACAGGAGTTACTGATGTAGCCGACTGCAACAGTAAACGCATACTCATAACTTTATGAATACTCTTGTTTTCTATCCTCATTAAAGGGGTAGTTCATTCAAACATGAAAATTCGGTCATTGGCACATTATGGAAATGTCTATCTCTGATTCCATTACATTGCAACTTCTACTTATATTAAAGCATATTCTAACCCAGAATATTCCTATAAAGTCTATAGCAGCACAATAACAACTATGGTTGAAATTTTCTTAAAGGGATAGTTCACCCAAAAATGTAAATGTAGTCATTAATTACTCACCCTCATGTCCTTCAAAATCCACAAGACATTCATTCATCTTCAAAACACAAATTAAGATAGTTTTGATGAAATCCGAGAGCTTTCTGACCCTCCATAGACAGCAAAGCAACTACCATGTACAAGGCCCAGAAAGGTGGTAAAGACATCGTTAAAATAGGCCATGTGACATCAGTGGTTTGACCTTAATTTAATGAAGCTACAGAAATACCTTTTGTGCGCAAAGAAATGAAAAATACTATTTTATGCAAAGGTTTCTTGAAAGACCTGAATTTGCTGAGTCTTGTTTGCATGCAGATGAATGCACATGCATGGTACTATTGTGAACGCACGATGACTGACACTATTTTACCGATGTCCTTACTATCTTACTGGGCCTTGAATGTGGTAGTCATGTTGCAGTCTATGGAGGGTCAGAAAGCTCTCGGATTTCATCAAAAATACAACCCGAATTCCGGAAAAAGTTGGGACGTTTTTTAAATTTTAATAAAATGAAAACTAAAAGACTTTCAACTCACATGAGCCAATATTTTATTCACAATAGAACATAGATAACATAGCAAATGTTTAAACTGAGAAAGTTTACAATTTTATGCACAAAATGAGCTCATTTCAATTTTGATTTCTGCTACAGGTCTCAAAATAGTTGGGACGGGGCATGTTTACCATGGTGTAGCATCTACTTTTCTTTTCAAAACAGTTTGAAGACGTCTGGGCATTGAGGCTATGAGTTGCTGGAGTTTTGCTGTTGGAATTTGGTCCCATTCTTGGCTTATATAGATTTCCTGCTGCTGAAGAGTTCGTGGTCGTCTTTGACGTATTTTTCGTTTAATGATGCGCCAAATGTTCTCTATAGGTGAAAGATCTGGACTGCAGGCAGGCCAGGTTAGCACCCGGACTCTTCTACGACGAAGCCATGCTGTTGTTATAGCTGCAGTATGTGGTTTTGCATTGTCCTGCTGAAATAAACAAGGCCTTCCCTGAAATAGACGTTGTTTGGAGGGAAGCATATGTTGCTCTAAAACCTTTATATACCTTTCAGCATTCACAGAGCCTTCCAAAACATGCAAGCTGCCCATACCGTATGCACTTATGCACCCCCATACCATCAGAGATGCTGGCTTTTGAACTGAACGCTGGAACATGCTGGAAGGTCTCCCTCCTCTTTAGCCCGGAGGACACGGCGTCCGTGATTTCCAACAAGAATGTCAAATTTGGACTCGTCTGACCATAAAACACTATTCCACTTTGAAATAGTCCATTTTAAATGAGCCTTGGCCCTCAGGACACGACGGCGCTTCTGGACCATGTTCACATATGGCTTCCTTTTTGCATGATAGAGCTTTAGTTGGCATCTGCTGATGGCACGGCGGATTGTGTTTACCGACAGTGGTTTCTGAAAGTATTCCTGGGCCCATTTAGTAATGTCATTGACACAATCATGCGATGAGTGATGCAGTGTCGTCTGAGAGCCCGAAGACCACGGGCATCCAATAAAGGTCTCCGGCCTTGTCCCTTACGCACACAGATTTCTCCAGTTTCTCTGAATCTTTTGATGATGTTATGCACTGTAGATGATGAGATTTGCAAAGCCTTTGCAATTTGACGTTGAGGAACATTGTTTTTAAAGTTTTCCACAATTTTTTTACGCAGTCTTTCACAGATTGGAGAGCCTCTGCCCATCTTTACTTCTGAGAGACTCTGCTTCTCTAAGACAAAGCTTTTATAGCTAATCATGTTACAGACCTGATATCAATTAACTTAATTAATCACTAGATGTTCTCCCAGCTGAATCTTTTCAAAACTGCTTGCTTTTTTAGCCATTTGTTGCCCCCGTGCCAACTTTTTTGAGACCTGTAGCAGGCATTAAATTTTAAATGAGCTCATTAAGTGGATAAAAGTGTAAAATTTCTCACTTTAAACATTTGCTACGTTATCTATGTTCTATTGTGAATAAAATATTGGCTCATTTGATTTGAAATTCCTTTAGTTTTCATTTTATTAAAATTTAAAAAACGTCCCAACTTTTCCGGAATTCGAGTTGTATCTTAATTTAAGAAAATGAATGAGCATTTTATGGATTTTGAAGGACATGAGGGTGAATAATTCATGACAGAATTTTCATTTCTGGTTGGACTATCCCTTTTATAAAACGTCAAGCAAAGTCGTTATTGTGCTGCTATTGACTTTATAGGAATACTCTGGGTTAGAATATGCTTTATTATAAATTGAAGTTACAATGTAATGGAAGCAGAGACAAATATTTCTATATTGTCCTATGCATCTGATTGAAACAAAAAAATATAGGGCAGAGACTGAGATAGCAATGAAATGGATGTAATGACATCCTTTCGTCTATATTTTGATATACATTTATGTGAAAAGGATCATTAAATAAAAAATTTGGATTGAGATTAAATCCAAGTAGTGACAAATCCTTAATTCCATATCTTGACATATATTCAAGTGAAAATGAAAAGAAGAAAATGTACGGGGAAGACTTGTATCCAGAAAATAGAAGCAGCCATAAAACCAGCCAGACAATAAAAAAAGTTATAAAGATCATGAAAAAGAAATAAAAAAGTCACTCAAACCTAAATGACACTAAATTTCCTTAAAATCTATTGTATCCTATTGATATAAGGTCTCCTTACCATGACATATTTCTTTGCAATAATGTGGTTTAAGTGATTTTATTTCTTTACAGAACCATGGACTGTAGAATAGAATAGAATAGAATAGGACTTGGTACTGTATATAATTGATATTCTTTCTCCCTCACTTCTGAAATGATGAAAACAAGCAGCACACTTCTGATTTAAATCAGAAAGCTGAATTCACTTCCTCTGCTGAATGTCTTGCGTCATAGACTTCTGTCGTAAGTGCACTGCTGTAAACCTCATGTGTTTGTCTTCAGAAATTAAGGAACTAGTCAAAACGATTTTCTGTGGTTTATCGAGAGCATGTCACAGTATTTGACTTACTGTTGCCCTTCAGGTTTCGTGCCAGCCATTTCCCCCCAGGGTTGTTGTTCACGCGGATAATCTCCACGTTCTCTCCCTGTCGCACACTCAGGTCACTCTTCCCGCCCTGCCAGTCCTCTCTTACACGAGCCATGTGGATCACCTCAATAGGTCCATTCAGCTATGCACACAAACACAATTATTTACATGCTAATATCTGTAGGAATCAGGCTAAAACACATGTATGATCCCCTTATTTAGCTTCAACATATACAAAAGGCTTACCTTAAATTTCTTTCTATACTCATTTTCCAACTTCTGTTTTTCCTTCAGTTCTTTCTTGTCTAGCTCTGTCTTTTTAGTCTCTTTCAATACTTTTCTCTCAACAGGAACAGGTCTGCAACATACAGAAATACGGTTGAAATGAAAGGAACCAGAGTGACTTTCTTTCTTCGGTGGAATCCAAAAAGAGAAATTCTCATGAATGTTCACACTGCTGTTTTTAGAGTATAACCTTTGCTTTTATAATTTTAGTGACAATTCTGCAGTCTGTGGCTACAACATCTGGATATAACAAGAGAGATTTTCTTCCAGTAACTGATACATTATGGAAAGATTATGAGATCCTCTATAGAATGCATTTATAATAATAGTCAAGAATTCTTGTACTTAAAACTTGTTTTGCTTGATCCACCTTAAAAATGAAACAGGAAACAGTATTTTTGCTACTGTACTTTTTAGACACAGATTTACTCTTGTGCACAAAATTATTGCAGATAAAAAGAAGCCCAGTGATTCATTTAATTTTATGGCCAATTACCCATAAATTCACAAATCTCAAATTCTGAACTATTTTGTCTAAATACACTACATTCCAAAAGTTTGGTATATGCTCATCAAGGCTCAATTTATTTGATGAGGAAAAAAAAAAAACAGTAAAAACAGCAATATTGTGAAAGATCACACTTTAAATGAAATAATTTGTATTTTAATATTTTTTAATGTAATTAATTCCTGCTGATTTGACACATTAATATATATATATATTATTATCAATGTTGCATACATTTTTTCTTTCCTCTTTATTATTATTATCTAGCTTATGATTTTTTTCTGTGGAAACTGATACATTTAAAAAGTTAAAATGAACAGGATTTATTTAAATTAGAATTTTTTTAAATTGTAAATTATAAAATTGTAAATTTCTTTATTGTCATTTCAATAATTTAAAGCATCCTTGGTGAATAAAATCATTAATATATTAAACTTTTCAACTTTTGAAAAGTATAGTGGAAGTTAAAAAATAAAACACTAAAAACTAAAATTATTAAGAATGCTACAAATGAATTTAGCATCATTGCAATGCACAGTACATTAATTTTAATATTTGCAAAGAAGATCACATATACTTTTGATAAAGATTAACAGGTCAAGTGAGTGTTAGTTTACATATATATATATATATATATATATGTAAAATAGGGGAAATAAGCTTACATACTTGATTTGGCTAAGCTAGTATCCTCTAATAACTGATAAAGTATCACTGTATCATGTTTCTAGGTACCATATTTCTATATGCAAATGACAAAGTTATTATAGAGCAAGCTATGCAGTGTAAATGTGCTCATGTTTAGGGCATCATAAAAATGCACATTTCTGAACAAGCCATTGTTGTAGTTTAGTTTAGGGAACTTTGCATTGTAAATGAACATTAATATGATTTACCTGTCTGGGTCTTCATAGATTTCTTGATCGCTGTCCTACAATGCAAAAAACAAGAAACAAAAAACACATCAGATCGAGTGTCACAGTCACAGGTGGTTACAGAATGACCCTTAAATATACATCCTGTCTTTCACTTGTTCTGAAACACATAAACTCAAAATTAACCGTTAAAATTAACAGACTGACCTCATTCTGAGAAGGGAATCCGTCTATCCATGAGTCTATAATATGAAAGGACAAAAACAGTGAATGTTTTTATGGTAACAAGTCTGCTTCACATAGAAAAGAAAAAAAAAAAAAACATTTGAAACAAACGCTAGATTATATGTGACCCTGGACCACAAATACCGTTTGTTGCAGGCGTATACTTCTAGCAATAGCAACAATACAGTAAAGTAAAGATCATGTTCCATGAAGATATTTAGTACATTTCCTATAGTAAATATAACAAAACTTAATTTTTGATTAGCAATATGCATTGCTAAGAAGATTTTTTTGCACCCTCAGATTCCAGATTTTCAAATGTTCTAGTTTGTCCGATCCTAACAAACCAATCATCAATTGAAATCAACTATTTATTCAACTTTCAGAAGATGGGTCCAGGGTCACATTGTCCATGCAATGTCCACCATAGTGCTTGGTTGCTGTGAATGGTCACCAAGGCACTGCTTTGTGGCTGCTATGGTTTATTTTCAGCTCATTGCTATGCGGTTTCCAGCAGGCACGATTTAAAAAAGCCCTCCCTCACGCCCCTATGATATTCTGATCTTCTTTTTCATCTGCTTTATAACCCACCAGCTGAAAACTAAATTCACGTTTACCTCTTGGCTTATGAGGTGTGGGAGGTGGTGGGAATGCGCTGATGTCATCATAGTATTCTTGGGGGTCCACGTCTCTGATCCACACAACACATGGAAATGAGAGTTAGTTAGTAACCCTATCAGACTCAATAACAGCAAACATACCTAACAGCAGCAATTATAAATAACCATTATGCCACGCAATACATGCTATCATAAGAATCTACAAAAAGAGTCAGGAAATGCCACAGTGCATGCATTGCACCCACATACTTCCAGGGTGAAAGACCGCTCTGTGTGATGCACGCATCAAGCGATACAACAGAATGCAAGAAGTTGTTCGGTGCAACTCAGAATGATTCCTCTTTATAATTTAGAGATGCAGATCAGATGTGGAAACCACGTATTACTCACAATTCAGAAAACGGTGATGTCATCTGGCTGGGTTTGTTTGGTGGCCAAGGCGGTCCTACACAAAATACATCATAAATACTGAATTAAACATGCTAATGTTCATTCTTGTTACGTACACACGTCTCGCCTAACATGGCATGGAAAAAGTCTGTGGACAACAGTTAACATTATAAATTCCTGTTAGTCTGCATTAGGTCATATAAATGCAAATATTTATTGATGAGTGATGTATTTGTATTACTGATTTGTATGTAGACTGAAAAAGGCATTTGTTTGGCTCCTACCTTTAGAGCTTTGGAGATCTGTGTTTCTTTTGGGAAGAACAACGGGAGCTTTTTTTCGTAAGTGATCCAGGTTTACAGACGGAGGGCGTTTTGGTTTCGAGGGCCGCGGGCCGACATTGGGAAGCGGCTTTCTTAGCGGTGTTATATCTGACATGCTCCTCTGGCTCGGCAGCGGTGGTTTGAGCGGTGGAGAAGCTTTCGTGTCGCCGGGCTGTTGAAGTATCTTGCGCTGAAGAAGTTCTCCTGTCAGCTTGACTCTGCTCGGCACGTTGGCCTCCATAGGGGGCGTTTTAGGACTGTCCTGGGCTCCCAAACGATGAGAGGGATGAGGTCTTGGGAAGACTCCCTGAGGACCCGAATGAAACATCTCTGGTTCACTATGAGCGTTCAGAGGAAAGACTGGTCTGGGAGGCACAGCTGAAGTCTTGTTTCGGAGAGCTCCATTGGTAAGAGACTCCGACAGCGCACCAACCGTGTGAGATTTGCCTGCAGATCCACCTCCGGAAGCTTGCATCTCTAACCGAGCGTGAAATCTGGCCCGGAGGGCCTTGACATCCACATTTTCCTCCTGTAAAGAAATACAATCAATTCTCATCTGAGCTATGTAAATGTAAAAACCTGTTAACGTTAAGTTGCCTTACTCCGTATAGTGAAAACTGTAATAGATCTAATGCATTTTTACAGTAAAATAATGTTAAAGTTATACTGTTACTGCTATTCATCATACAACTTACAGTGAAAAAACGCATTTTGACATTTCCTGAACCCTCTGTGCGACAGATCACATTTGATGACTCTTCTTTTTTGTTATCAGTTATGAACATGTTACATTTTATATTGTTTAATGTTTATTACCATAATGGTGTTTTGTATTTGTGTGCATAACATAGTGTACTACTTAGTATCTAGTTCAGATTAAGGGAAAACTACTTGTGATGAACTCTGATTAATCATGTGGCTTAATCTTTATCGCCTGTGTTTTTAAAGTGGTTGCCCACATATTATAAAAATAAAACACATATTTTAGTAATAGATTAACACTTTGCAAGTTTATGAAACATGTTGTTTTATTTAACTGGATATATTTAATATTTAAAATGTTGCTATTATATGTTTTACAGTAACGTTCAACTACACTTGCCCTTTTTACCGTATAGATTTCACTTGTTTACAGTTTAACGTAGTAGCAGCGTGACAGTTTTTACTCTGGATAGTGTTAATGTCGAGCCTTCTCAGCTAATCAAAATGAAATATATATAAAAGAATATGCTTCAGTAAGTAGTAGACGAACGCGGTGAAGGAAATGACCATTCAGAGTTAATCATTCACACAGTTAGATGGTTTGATGTTGTGTTCGGCGCTGGTTTGTGCTGTGCTTCTTTTGAGAGAAACTGGGCCAAACAGTACATGACACCGTTTTAGCTCTGATGGCTTCTGTCACATTAAACATCCATCTAAACAACATTTGACCTAGTGGGTGCTTTACCACACAATTATAACAGAAAAAGTGTGCATACAGGCTACAGAGCAGGTGTGAACTTTAAAAAAAAAACACATCCAACAAATATCAAATTGACTGACTTGAGTAACTACTACAGAAGAACTGTGAAGAGCGGATAGATGGACACACAGAAGAAAGCATTTAAGGCTCAAAATACATTTTTGAATACTTGTTTATTCAAATAGCTGGTAAGGTAAACTATTGTTTCCTTGTTTAAACACCATCTTAAACCAAAAGTGTAGACTGTACTCGACAGTAGGGCCACAGATGCTATCGATAGAGATTAATTTGTATTGAACCTGACACCTGTAATAGAATACACTGTTGATCCTCCAAAAATAGGCATTGATCAAAATCAGTTGTGGAAGGCAGAAGTTTTTAGCAGAAGTATGCCATCGCTGTGTGAGTATAACAGACCTCAGAACCACATATTGTCATCACTGCATCTCGTTCCCTGATTAGGACTGAGCTTCGAATGTCTCCAATTAGATGACCTTCTTCCTAAAATGTGACGTGCATGCATCATTTTAAATGATTACGCATGCATCTGTCAATCTGCATTGTGTTTTGAAAGAATAACTCAAAGACATCAGACGTTGCGGGGAAGATAATGAACTGTCACGAACTGTTTCAGAAGTGAGCAGCAGATTCAGAACAATAGTGAGGCACAGGAAGTGCCTAAAACCGCACACCTTCACACAGCACATCACTCAGCAGTGGTTGTCATAGAGACGACAGTCAGACGCCAACCAATCAGCTGCATTCTCTGCTAAAAATGCAACCCATGTCAGTGACAAAAGAAAAATGAAAGCCTTTTCTTAACTGTTCTAGCCACAATCCAAACAATTATATCATTCATGCTTTGAAATCACACTAAAGTCGGCGTTCTTAATTTTAGAGACACGTTTTTCATTCGTATGAGAATTTCAGTGTGACGTCTTCAACTGAGGCATGAGATTATCACTCAAATCTAGTTTTAAAAATCAGAAAAACCCATGACTGACCACTAATCAGCGCATCTGCAGTCTATGGTCATTGCTGTCCATTGATAAAGTCTGCATCAATAAACAAAACTATGATTTATTACAGTACACCACAATTTGATTTGACACTATATCGACGCAAAACTTCGCTCTAATTTCTCTCTTCTCGAAGCATAGCATGCACTTAACAGATCCAGATATCAATCTATTGAAAAGATGTGAAAAGATACGAGGAAAGCACATCTTTACAGGCTTTCACAGTAGGCAGATTTCGACTCAGGGTTAGGCTAAGTGATATTTTACATCATCACTTCGAAAGGAAGTTGAAATGTGTGAAAGGTATTCAGTGTAGAAAAAAGGTAACACTTTAGTATGGGGACCAATTCTCAATATTAACTAGCTGTTTTCTAGCATGCCTATAGTTAACATACTTGATGTTTACCAGTACTTATAGAGCACATATTCCGCAAGACCATATTCTACATCCCAATAACAAAACTTAACTATTAATGACCAGTAAATTGGCAGTTTACAGAGGCAAAAGTCGTAGTTAATGGTTTGTTAATAGCGAGAATTTGAGTGTGACCAAAAAAAAATTAAATGAAAATCATGAAACAAGACAACGCAGTGTGAGCTAGTTTAGGGTTAATGGTGATTTAGGGGTGATCTGTGGTGATCTGTGAGGAACTAAAGAGCACACACACGGTATCCGAGGGTCTCTGCTGCTGCTGATGATGTGACCAAAAATGATGTTTTGAGACACAGCCCGAGCACTACAGCCCGCTTTTTAAATGGATGTAAACAACAACAACAACAACAACAATAATAATACACCTTAAAACATGTGAAGCGACTATTTAAATTTCAGATCTGATCAACTTTATGATATATCAGTAGGCTATCATAATTAACTGATTCCTCAGCAGTCGTCTAATAATTCAATAGGCGGTTTGAAAATATTCTATTCACGGTATTTTCTCTAAAAGAGAATCGAGCTGGCCTTACCATGTGTGTTATGTCCACAGTTAGTTGTCATGTGAGTGGAGCTGAAGAGAGAGGCAGACTGGAGCAGTTTCCTGAAGCTCAGAAGAGCGACCACTCGAAACTGTTACAGCAGGAAGTGCTCGAGAAGCGAATGAAGGCCAATCCATCAGCTGGGCACAGCAGGCAATTATACAACATCTACAAAAAAGAAATACATAAAAATGAAACAGAGAAGTTGTATCGCCTCAGAATGTGGGGGATTTTATTAATTGGTGATTTGAGTAATGGTTTCGTTTAATATAAATATTTAAATATAAATCATGGGAAAATCTTGAATCTGTAATATACAGTCATTATAGTCTGTGTGAGGCTGAGAGTGCAGTTACAGAGAGGCAGACGCAGAGTTGTCTCCCTCTGTCGAACATAAAGGACAATCAGCAATTTTGTGTGACTTTTTTTCTTCTTGTAAACTTGCAAATATTAATGCAAACAGCAGCAGTTATCTGGTTTTAAATCACAATTGTTGAGAACATGAATGAGCTATGAATAAGTCCTTTAGATGTCTTGCACAGTTTTTTTTTTTTTTTGTGGCCAAAGCATCTTCATCGACAACAGTTGCAGAGATCTTAGGTTATTTTCCTTAATTGTACTTAGTTCATTTAATTTTAGATGTTGTGCTCACAAGATACAAGATACACATTTTTATATCTGCTGAATGGCTTTCTGAGAGTTTAACCCTTTCATGCATGAATTATGATAACCTCAGTCAGGATTTTTTTCCTATGTGTTTTTATTGCTCTTAGGGCATGAAAAACAAGAATTGATTTTTATTTTATTTTTTTTACAAATTTTTCAAAGAGATCTTTAGATGTCCACTTGAGTGGACAGCATGCGGTTGGTTTAAACTGAAGATATACTGTATTAAATATAAGACAATAATCAAACAGATAAAGTATGTGAATTTAACAAACTAATCAATGCAATTATATCAAATAATGTGAAAACTATAAAATATATACAAAAAATATAAATGCAAAATATTGCAATGGCTTCATACAACTTCATACAAGTTGCACTTCGCGTATCTATGATATCAGAACATGAGGACGTGATTCCATCAGAATTTTCTACAGCCTGTCAAGGTACAACTGTGGAAACCACTCAGATGCTCCCTCCAGTGCACCAGAGTATGGAGATTTACCCTTATTAGCTGATAATTCTGATTATGTTCAAGATGGACATGCACATTTCTATCATAGCCCTCCTCTGAGAAAACCTAGCGATACGTTTTTTCAATCTCATCTGAAATGATCAGTGTTGGGGGAAACGCATTACAAGTAACATGCATAACCCATTCAGATTACTTTTTTTATGTTACAAGTAAAGTAATGTGTTACAAGTACATGCATTACCCAATCAGATTACTTTTTGATCTAACAAGTAATTAACTACAAGTAACATGCATTACCTAATCAGATTACTTTTTGATCTAACAAGTAATTAACTACAAGTAATGTGCATTACCTAATCAGATTACTTTTTGATGTAACAAGTAAAGAAACGCATTACAAGTAACATGCATTACGTAATCAGATTACTTTTTGATGTTATGAGTAAAAAAACGCATTACAATAACGCACATTACATAATCAGATTACTTTTTGATGTTATGAGAAAGGAAACGCATTACAAGTAACATGCATTACCTAATCAGATTACTTTTTGATGTTATGAGTAAAGAAACGCATTAAAAGTAACATGCATTACGTAATCAGATTACTTTTTGATGTTATTAGTAAAAAAACGCATTACAATAACATGCATTATAAAATCAGATTACTTTTTGATCTAACAAGTAATGCATTACAAGTGTCATACATTATGTAAGCACATGACTTTTTTCGATGTCAGTGAAAATTACATTCTAATAATACAAATACATTTATTTACAGTAGAAAAATTCAATGCATATTAAGTTTTTAAGTTTTAAATTTCAAAAACAATATTCACATTATAATTATGAATTGTAGCTGAAATATAGCCATTGCATGCATGACGTCCACTACAGTGGACGTGATTAATCAGAGTTTTCTCTCAATCTAAAATCAAAACTTGGAAAATTTTACTGTGATATGACTCATTAGATATTGAATGCTGCAATATTTTTTTTACCTACAAGAGTCTCCTAGGATAGAAGGAATGGGTGGATATTCTGGAGCAACTTTGCATGTCTGACTGACCCTTGGCCATCTTGGTTTGGAGGGGGAAAAAATTGAAACACAAAGGCTTGCCACTTGGTTGCAATTTATAGGATGATGCACCAGGATCCAATGAAGAGGCTGATCTGCAACTTTGCCATAAAAACCCGTGCAAATTCAAGAAAATGCTTTTTTAATAGCTGTCCACTGTAGTGACCAGTATGCGTGAAAGGGTTGTAGCCTACATTAAGGACCAAGTTTGGTGAAGAAAAAAAAAAGTAATTTTTTTTAATATCCAAATTCACAGAATTGTAGACGAGGGTTTAGTTTATATCTTGTGACACAAGCAAAAATTTGACTAGTTGTTAAATTAATAAACAAATAAAAATAATTATTTAGTAGTGTTATTTTTAGGGTGATTTATATATATATATATATATATACAGTACAGACCAAAAGTTTGGACACACCTTCTCATTCAAAGAGTTTTCTTTATTTTCATGACTATGAAAATTGTAGAGTCACACTGAAGGCATCAAGGGCTATTTGACCAAGAAGGAGAGTGATGGGGTGCTGCGCCAGATGACCTGGCCTCCACAGTCACCGGACCTGAACCCAATCGAGATGGTTTAGGGGTGAGCTGGAGCGCAGACTGAAGGCAAAAGGGCCAACAAGTGCTAAGCATCTCTCGGGGAACTCCTTCAAGACTGTTGGAAGACCATTTCAGGTGACTACCTCTTGAAGCTCATCAAGAGAATGCCAAGAGTGTGCAAAGCAGAAATCAAAGCAAAAGGTGGCTACTTTGAAGAACCTACAATATGACACATTTTCAGTTGTTTCACACTTTTTTGTTATGTTTATAATTCCAGATATAATTCCACGTGTGTTAATTCATAGTTTTGATGCCTTCAAGTGCGACTCTACAATTTTCATAGTCATGTTGTAGAACTACATTTGAGAACTAGGAATATATAATTATTTTTATTATTTTGGTTTTAAACTGTAATGAGCTATTCTTAACAAAGAAAGGGTCAATGTTATTTTCTCCCTACAGTGAGGTTCACAAACGTATGCCTAGGCACAAGGCATTTTTAGATCCTAAATTGAATTTTGCAGACTTAAAAAAAAAAAAGAGTGCATCGAGACTTTATCAATTCATCTTCTTTATTTTCACATTTTAAAATAAGTCATCTTATAACTTTAAGTTGACAAGAAAATAATGCAACATTAACCGTACCAAGGCAACTTTAAAATCAAATGATATATAAACACTGGCTGAAAGTAATACAATCTCAACACAGAGAGTGTGACGATGCATTTCCACACCATAGAAAAACAAACGAAGAAACCCAATTAACATGACTCAACATGACTGTCAGATTACAGAGACACATCGATCTTCCAGGGGGTCTAAGAGCTTGAAGATACTGAAGCTGGAGAAACAACAACAACAAAAATAAAAAACATCCAAGTACTACAGTAGTGCATGAGTTACTGAATGGAAAGGTAAAATCACTGCAATATTTGTACTGTTGAGCTGAGTTCAGGGTTTAGGGGTCTAGGCTCAGTTTACAATTACTTACTGTGTAATACAACAAAACAAAACAAAACAGCTTTAAAAAACTTCTCATTTGGATGCATTGGGACTCCAGTGCTTAAACACAATGTGTTGTTAATGAATGTGCTACATCAGCCCAATGCTTCGTGTACAGATTAGAACCAGTCACCTAAAAGCAGTAAGAATCAGGGAGAAGAAATCAGCACTGAGAAGCAAACTAGTGATGTCACAAAGTGAGAACAAAAGGCTTCAACCGCTGAAAAACAGGTAGAAGAAGAGAGCACACCCAGAGCCTTCCTTTATGGCTGCTTAGTTAATGAACCACTTCATCTTCATCTGCCTGAACTGATCCAATAAATTCACAATATACAGAGAGAGATAAAGACAGTCTTTCAAAATACACAACATGAAATGTCATGATGCTATTTAAAACACTTAAAATATTTAAAAGAACTCCACGTTCTTTTCTCATTGCAGAGTTATGCAAACACATGCATGTTTTTGCCAAAAAAAAAAAAAAGTATCTAACTTTCCAGCAGCAAGACACTTGTTAAATAAAAAAGGAGAAAGAGAGAGAAAAAAGCAGCTAGCTTACAAATATTAAACTAATCTCCCACCTCACACGTTTTGCTAAAACTGGCATAAATTAGGGACCGAAGATGATAACTGGTCAGTAACATCTAAATAAGGCTCAAAGCTGCAGGTCTCTTTCCACAAACTTTTCAGAAATTGTTTTGGCTAGTTTGCACCATTTAACAAATATGTATTACATTTACTTCAAAAAAATGAGTACACAGATTCTTGCAACTACAGGATGTACACCCTAAAAGAGCCTGAATCACCTCCAGATGTCATGATTGAAAGGAATATTCACCTTTTATCAAAACCATTCTCATGGAGTTCAGTGTCAAAGAATCAACAGTTCTGAAACAATGTCCTCAAACTTTTTATTTTGAGGGACCAAGGCAAATTTAAACTTACAGAATGTCAATTTCCAGAAAACAAAACAAAAATTAAACTGCTTTATGAAACCTCCATCTTCCCTTCCCAGACATTTCATATTAAACTGACCCATAAGTTATGGCCATTGTTTGGTAATTCCCATCTGCATGTCAGTAAAAAGAAAATAAAAATACAAAAAATATGATAATCATACATATGAATGCATGAACCACGATTCAAGTGATCTTGAACAGTGACCCGTCCGATTTAACACCCTCACAATGAAAAAAGTGATTCCTTCACAGATATTAGACATTTAAAAAAAAGAAAAGAAAAAAAAAGGGTGTTTTCAGTTCATGATATGGTCAACCAATACACCGTTCTCTATAAAAATAAATAAAATATTTACAAATAAAAGGCAAACCCAGAACATTGACTAATACCCTGATGCATTTGTATTTGCAGTGACCCAGTGTATGTTATATGACAGAGGTCTCGCTTTTTGTCTCTCACTCGCAGTAGCACGACGACGACAGACATATTACATTCTAATCTGCATTGAAATGCACCCTGTGCAAAAAAAAAAAGAAAGACTTAAACCTTGATCCAAAAAAATCCCAGCACCTTCCTATAATAATCTGCTCATACCACTGAGAATTTCCTCATGAACTAAATAGAAAAACAACCAAAACAGGGTTTGTAATGAAATAAATAAGCCTGTAAAGAAAAAAAAAGCAGTAGGATTTTGTGAGTAAACATTCCTTTTCCAGTCATTCCGACACTTCCTCGTCCGTATGAAAGATTCACCCGTCTCCTCTGAAACTACAAAGTCTCTTCAGTGCTCCAAAGTGTTCGACTCACACAACATACTGCTTGGAGCTGTAATTGGTTGTGTAGGCCTGCCGGCTGTACTGAAAGTGATCAGTGAGCACTGTGCTCCGACCGTGCTGAAAGTCTGAGCTGTGAGCGAAGGGCCCGGAGCCGTTGGACTGGGGCTTGTCGAATGAAACCATATCCTGGGCTAAAACTGGCAGCAGTTTCTTCTTGGCCTCCTGGTTGGAATCGTATTTTGCCTGGTGAGAAAAGCAATGGTATTTCAACTGACATCGGTTTTTGGTTTCCTCATTTGTGGTTGAAAAAGAAAATTCAAGACATGTGCGATTACCTTATTATAGAGGAAGACGCCTAGTATTGCCGTCATCATGCCGATTATGTTGGCGGTGTTGACTGGGTTCCTGAGCATCAGTAGGGATATACTGATGACCATGATCCTCTTTGTTGCATTGGCCACGGCGTAACTGAGTGGGCTGACTAGGTTCAGCACACTGAAAGCGATCATGTTCTGTGCAAAGTTGCAGAGACCACTAATGAGGAGCAGCACGATCGTTCCTGTCCAGTTGGAAACCTCGGACTGTAGAGGAAAGAGTTGGGTTAAATCATATGAAACCCGTTTAAAATATTCCCGAGTCATTCATAAGAAAGAATGTACATTGGGGCGGACAAAAACAACGTCACCGTGCCAAAATTCTTCATCTAAAATCTTTTTATTAATTTAGCTACAACATATGAACTGGCCATATTTAAAGATAAACAAGATAATATTATTCCTATAAAATCATTAAAACCCTATTTACCAGGTCTCCCTCCATCAAAAAAGAAGAGAGGTCCACTAAAATCCATGTGGGCAGCATAAACATAAGTGCATTGAAGCCCAGGATTTTCAGTAACTGGAGGTGGTGAATCCTTGTGTCCCGCAAGACCTAAAACAACAAAAAGTCATTTCATACAAGAAGCCATTTCAGACTTTTCCTAACTGACAGAAATCACCTAATAGAAATATGAACCTTTTTGGAGAATATGTTCTGTAAAGAGAAGCAGAGCGTAGCTGCCAGAGCGCTGATCAATCCAGAGGCGTCAAAGGACAGTTCAGTGACCGTGGCCAACAGGACACCTCCAATGATGGGAATAAGAGACACATACACCTGTTCAAAAAGAACCGCCAAACTCATCAAACAATTCAAGCAATAAGCAATCAGTGGCTGTATGAATTCAGTAAATACATGACTTATTTCTAACTGTGTTCAGATGAAGACAGACCTTTGTGGTTTGCTTCTCTTTCATGATAATCCGTGACAGCAGAACCACCCAGATGGGCATGGTGGCCTTCACTAGGATGAGGGAATGAAGAGAAGAAGACATGCATTCACTCATTTAATAACATCAACCATTAGTGTCGCCTCATGTCCGTCTCGTTTCAGACACCAGGTGCAATCACATCTCAGTCAAATCCTCAAAATCAAAAACAACGCTCTCCCCGCTGATTCTGTCCGAACAAACTCAACTGCATCAGACATAGGGGCATTTTCATTTTTGCATTTGGATTAACTGCGAAACGAAACGTACTCGGTTACTAACGTAACCTCGGTTCCCTGAGATGAGGGAACGAGTACTGCGTAAGCTAGCTTACGCTATGGGAAAAGGTCCCCTTTTCTCGAGAATATGAAGCCAAAAATTATCCTTAATTTTTAAATAATGTAAAACGCAGTGCCGCAGCACAGCAGACCCAAGCGAAGCGGCTCGCGCGCTTATTGGCTGTGCTGCGGCAACTGCAGCAACCTATGGTGAGGCGGCGGAGAGTAACGAACCAATGGGGGCGCTTCGCGCCCATTGGACGTCAGAGCGCGCCAAAATAGGCGTGGCTGGAACTATATAAGCCACCGCTTCACCATAGGGATCAGGTTTTAAATCGACTGAAGCGATCACCCGGTCCGAGCACATAGCACGGCAGGTTACGCAGTACTCGTTCCCTCATCTCAGGGAACCGAGGTTACGTTAGTAACCGAGTACGTTCCCTTTCGAGAGTACTCTCGTACTGCGTAAGCTAGCTTACGCTATGGGAACACAATGTAAAACGCCGTGCGTGCTCGGGAACTTCGACCTGTCACAGCCCGAGGCGAGAGCTCGGGGCTTTATAGCAGGAGAAATCCCCGTCCCAACAGCCAACCTTAGTGAGCTTTATATAGGGAACGAAAAAAGGGGGACGTGATAAGGCTTAGCACGTCTATATAGAAAGTACCCTGGCCTGCAGGGCAGGGACTTGCAGATTATAGAATCTAATAAATGTGGACGGAGAGGCCCAGCCTGCCGCCGCACAGATATCATCCAGTGGTATCCCGCAGGACCACGCCCATGACGAGGCCATACCTCGGGTGGAATGGGCTCTGATGCCGAACGGGCAGTGAAGGCCCTTAGATTTGTAAGCCAGCGAGATAGTGTCTACTATCCATCGCGATAGGCTTTGCTTCGTGCTGGCGAGACCTCGGGTGTGCCCACCAAAGCATATGAAGAGCTGGTCCGACCTCCTGAATAAGGCGGAGCGCGCAATATAGGTTTTAAGAGCCCTGACGGGGCAGATGAAGCTCGCGTTGCTTTCGTCGCTTTGCGAGGAAAGGGCTGACAGCGAGATGACCTGCGCTCTGAACGGTGTTGAGAGCACCTTGGGGACATAGCCGTGTCTTGGTCTGAGAATGACTCTGGAGTCATTAGGCCCAAACTCGAGACAGTCAGCGCTTACAGATAGCGCATGTAAATCCCCCACTCGCTTGACTGAGGCCAGAGCCAGTAGAAAAGCGGTTTTGAACGAAAGAAGCTTCATATCGACAGACTGAAGCGGTTCAAAAGGGGGGCCCTTTAAGGCCTCTAGGACCGTAGACAGGTCCCAGGAAGGGATTGAAGGGGGTCGGGGAGGGTTCATCCGACGAGCTCCCTTAAGGAAACGAATGACCAGTTCGTTTTTTCCCAGTGATAGGCCGGCCACCGGAGCATGAGAAGCTGCAATGGCTGCCACATACACTTTGAGCGTAGACGGGGATCTGCCCGCATCTAAACGCTCCTGTAGGAAGGAGAGTATCTCCGTCACGTCACATAAGTGAGGGTCTAGGTTCCGTGTCCCGCACCAGGTGGAGAACACTGACCATTTCTGCGTGTATAGGCGCCTGGTTGAGGGCGCTCTGGCTTCCGTAATGGTCTTTAACACTCCCTCAGGGAGGTTCCCGGGTACCCGTTGAGGGGCCATACATGAAGGGCCCAAAGTTCGGGGTGGGGATGCCAGAGCGCGCCCTTCAGCTGCGTGAGGAGATCTTTCCGCAGCGGTATTGGCCATGGGGCTGTACTGGACAGCTGCATCAGCTCGGAGAACCAAGGTTGGGTCGTCCAGAGTGGGGCTACTAGCAGCATAGCACATCTGCTCTTCCTGACCCGATCGATGACCTGCGGTAGCATCGCGACCGGTGGGAAGGCATAAAGCGGGCGTCTGGGCCAATCGAGGGCCAGCGCGTCCCTGCTCTTTGAAAAATATATTGGGCAATGAGCGTTGTCTTCTGAGGCGAAATGACACATGACACACCCTTGTATTTTCCAAGGGGCCAGAGCTATGATGCAGCCGTGGGTCACCCTGATGCGCGCGCGGCCGGAAATCCAGGCGCGCGCTGGAACACGGTCTCTCAGCCAGCGCTGTAGTGGGCGCATGCGCAGCAGGCCCAGTTTGAGAACCGCAGAGGCTGATGCCATCAGACCTAGCATTTCCTGAAATCGTTTGAGCGGGTAAAGAGACCCGGCTTTGAACGACACGGCTAAATGCTGAATAGTGAGAGCGCGCTGTGACGTCAGACGCGCTGTACATGTCACAGAGTCTATGTCTATCCCCAAAAAGGAAATCCTCTGGCTGGGAGAGAGAGCGCTCTTGACAGTGTTGATCGTGAGACCCAGGAATTCTAAATGGCTGAGGATCCAGGATCTGTGTGTCGTCAGTAGTTCCTCGGAATGGGCTAAAACTAGCCAGTCGTCGAGGTAGTTCAATACTCGCACTCCCCGCATTCTCAGGGGTGCGAGAGCGGCATCCATGCACCGTGTAAACGTACGGGGCGCTACGGAGAGGCCGAATGGAAGAACCATGTACTGATAAGTCTGCCCCTCGAAGGCGAATCTCAAGAATGGCCTGTGATGGGGTGCTATTTGAATGTGAAAGTAAGCGTCTTTCAGATCCACTGAGAAAAACCAATCCCTCGGGCGAATTTGCGCGAGTATTTGTTTGGTAGTTAACATTTTGAATGATCGCGTCATAAGCGCTTTGTTCAAACGTCTGAGATCTAGGATGGGTCTGAGACCGCCATCCTTTTTTGGTACGAGGAAGTAGCGGCTGTAAAAGCCTGACTCGCGCTGCGCAGGGGGGACAGTTTCTATCGCCCCTTTTGCAAGAGGGTTTATCAGTTCGGCGCGAAGGACGTGTGTCATTTCGCTTTTCACTTTCGTTTCGACCACGGCGCGAAAGCACGGCGGTCTGCGAGCGAACTGGAGCGAGTAACCTCATTTTATTATATTCAAAACCCAATTTGATATGCCGGGGATGGCCTGCCATGCAGCGGCTCGTGCGGCTATGGGTTGAATGTGCTTCAGGCACTGGCCGCCTGTTATGAGGGGACCAGTAGCTCGAGTATGCTGTGCTTGTGACACTGTGGTGACAGCGCTTATTTGTAGGGTTGCGCACTGAGAAGTGGGCACGCGCGCTACATTTAGAGCACCTCCGGCGCGAGCGGGAAGGTGGGCATGAAAGGAGACCCGAGTGAGTCTTTGTGACACTTGGGGGAGTGTGTATACATGTAGGGGTGCGTACTGTGTAGTGGGCACACTGCCTACATAGAAAAAGCTCTTTTTGTGCTTTATTGAGGTCGCCGTGAAAACGGCGTTTGTGTGCAGGCGTGCGTGCATTGTAACAGGCTCGTTTACTGCAGTATAGACATCTCCAACCGCCTTTAGTGAGGGGATTGGAGGAAGCATGTGAGGTTTCTTGTGTGGTGGTCTGGCCGCAGTGGGACTTAACCACGGTCTTTTCAGCCCGAAGGTCAGGAGGGCTTCGGAGGCTCGGGGTTCAGCACAATCCTGGGCCGAGGTCCCCGTCTCTCTGGCGGTTTGCGGCTCGTAGAGCGAGAGCGGTGCTGGGTTTTGGTCGCTGGGCGAGACTGTAAGTCTGGCTGCGATGGCTTCGAGGTCTGAGGGGGCGGCGCATTTCTACGGCGTCCCGCAGCAGAGCTAGAGCGTTTCGGCAGGAAGTGTCTCATTGCCTGTGACGTTTTCTGAGCCTCAGTGAAGCGTTCAGCGAAACCCTTAACCGACTGGCCAAAGAGGCCAGAAGGCGAGATAGGAGAGTCGAGAAAGGCGGATTTGTCGGCGTCTTTCATCTCCGTGAGCGTGAGCCAGAGGTGTCGCTCTAAAACAGCGAGGCTTGCCATGCTTCGGCCGATCGCTTGTGCTGTGGTCTTTGTCGCACGCAGGGCTAGATCAGTAGCGCTGCGGAGATCTTTAAAGTCATAGGTATCTGGGGCAGACTCGTCCAGGTTACGGAGAAGTCTGGCCTGAAAAACCTGCAGCACAGCCATGGTGTGTAGAGCCGAAGCAGCTTGACCAGCGGAGGTGTAAGCTCGGCCAGCGAGAGCTGAGGTGGTGCGGCACGGCTTGGATGGATGCACAGGCTTCGACCGCCATCCAGCGGCTGAGGGCGGGCAGAGGTGTGCAGCAATAGCCTCCTCGAGAGGGGGGAGGCTCTCGTAACCGTGGTCTCGGGCGCCGCCGACAGAGGAGAGCGCTGACGAGACAGAAGTCTTCAAGCGTGCGGAGAATGGGGCTTTCCACGACTTCGTGAGTTCATTGTGAACTTCCGGGAAGAAGGGGGCGTTTCTTTGCGGAGGGGCCGAAGGGCGCCCCTGCAGGAACCATTCATCCAGCCTGCTTTTAGCGGGCTCGTCTGGAGGACACCAGTCGAGCTGAAGGTCGCTGACAGCCCTTGTAAGCACGCGAGTAAGCTCCGCGTCGATATCGGCGCGTTGTCCGGTGCAGCTGGGTGCTGTAGAGGGGGGGGGGGGTCCGCAATG
The DNA here is from genome assembly GCF_963082965.1 of Carassius carassius. Classification (NCBI taxonomy): domain Eukaryota; kingdom Metazoa; phylum Chordata; class Actinopteri; order Cypriniformes; family Cyprinidae; genus Carassius; species Carassius carassius. The sequence goes on from NC_081798.1 coordinate 19,206,514, forward strand.
GAGCCCGACCATTCCTCACTACTGGACGCGGCGAGAGAAAGGCTGTCGTGTCTGTCCTCTTCCGCCTCAGGCGCTCCGAAGGAGAAGGGGGCGCTGGTGAGCAGGGACTGGCGCTGCTCGTCCACGAAGAGGACAGGCGAAGGAGAGAGAGCGGGCAAGGCACGCGGGGAGTGTTCCGGCGTGAGCTCGCGTGTAGCAGTATGCTCAGGCATTCTCTGATCGCGGCGTTTCTTACGCGGCACTTGAGAGAGAAGAGGCGGAGCGGGTGGAGCATCGTGGCTGGTTTGAGCTAATCGAGCCCGCAGGGTCGATATAGCCATGTCGTCGCACTCAGGGCAGCCGCCCTTGAAGAGTGCGCTCTCAGCATGCTCGCGGCCCAGGCAGGAGACACAGATGATGTGGCGGTCCTCGCTGGGCAGAGGGTCTCGGCAGGAAGCGCAGGCCCGAGGCATTTGAAACAACGCCTCGAATTCTGGAGGAAAAAAGTGTGATGCAGCGGCAAACACACTAGCTTTGAAAAGGATATAGTCACGCCGGATGGCGCAGCAGGAAGCGAGTGCTGAAGGCGGCGTCGAGATGAAGCACGAGCCGGCGTCCTCAGATCTGCGTTGCAGTGCTATCCCGCTGAGAGGCTTTTCGACGGCGTGTAGAGGCTTCTCCGGAGAAGACAGCGAAGTGCAGGTGAGATCGCTGAAGGAGATGAAATCTGATCCCTATGGTGAAGCGGTGGCTTATATAGTTCCAGCCACGCCTATTTTGGCACGCTCTGACGTCCAATGGGCGCGAAGCGCCCCCATTGGTTCGTTACTCTCCGCCGCCTCACCATAGGTTGCTGCAGTTGCCGCAGCACAGCCAATAAGCGCGCGAGCCGCTTCGCTTGGGTCTGCTGTGCTGCGGCACTGCGTTTTACATTATTTAAAAATTAAGGATAATTTTTGGCTTCATATTCTCGAGAAAAGGGGACCTTTTCCCATAGCGTAAGCTAGCTTACGCAGTACGAGAGTACTCTCGAAAGGGAACTATAAACTCTTACCAATTTTTAAAGGTCTTAATATGAAGATTGTCACGTTAAGAACGAATTGGATTCTCCGCAGCAGCTCAGTCTGTGTCCTCTCAATATTTTCAGATGCGCTCGTATTAAACTGTATATCGATATAAACCGTATTGCCTCATATCGAATCACTTATAAAGAAAATATTGATATATCGTACAACCTCGATAGTGTATGAACAACCAAGCCGTATTTGCAGGTATGAGCTTTTAATAATACACAAGTTGCTGATCTGTAACACTGATATCATTTAAATATCTATAATATACAGTACAGACCAAAAGTTTGGACACACCTTCTCATTCAAAGAGTTTTCTTTATTTTCATGACTATGAAAATTGTAGATTCACACTGAAGGCATGTTCACACTATGAATTAACACATGTGGAATTATATATGGAATAATATACATAACAAAAAAGTGTGAAACAACTGAAAATATGTCATATTCTAGGTTCTTCAAAGTAGCCACCTTTTGCTTTGATTACTGCTTTGCACACTCTTGGCATTCTCTTGATGAGCTTCAAGAGGTAGTCACCTGAAATGGTCTTCCAACAGTCTTGAAGGAGTTCACCGAGAGATGCTTAGGACTTGTTGGCCCTTTTGCCTTCTGTCTGCGGTCCAGCTCACCCCTAAACCATCTCGATTGGGTTCAGGTCCGGTGACTGTGGAGGCCAGGTCATCTGGCGCAGCACCCCATCACTCTCCCTTGGTCAAATAGCCCTTGATGCCTTCAGTGTGACTCTACAATTTTCATAGTCATGAAAATAAAGAAAACTCTTTGAATGAGAAGGTGTGTCCAAACTTTTGGTCTGTACTCTATATAGATCAGTGAGCAGAAGGCAAGTCTGTAGAGTGTCATAATGAATGATTTTGCATCTTAACCATTGATAAACCACCGACTATTGTAAATAAGTGAAAAATAGTCGTCACATTTAGTAGTTATTTGGGTTTAAGGCTATTTCCGTGTAATGTTTCAGACTTGATTATTTGGATGTTAAATGTTTATATTTGACTTGGAAGTTTTTTTTGGCTTGCTTGAAAGTAGCATTATTTCCTGGTGTTTGATGACTTTGTGAACGCATAAATGAAAGCGTATTTTTATCTTTTATGCCATTAAAATTATATTTGTTTGTTTTAAATTATACTGCAGTGAGAAAACATGAGTGTTTTGTAGTTTCTGCACGCCTCTGAAGTAGTTCCAGGTTTGAGGAATTACAATTCAATACTATCCGACCGTGTTCTTTCTTCTTCTAATTATGATTCAAGTTTAATTAAATTTATTATAAAATTGATGGCCAACACAAGTCAATTAGATAAAAATGACAACTATAAAGAGCTCATTAAAAAATTCTGGATAATACATGACATATACTGCTTAAAACAGTTTTAAATAAGAATAAAGTCACATTTTAGGACACCACTGTCACTGTGTGACTCTTCAAATAATAATTTACTACTAATTCCTAACTTACCTTTCATGTTTTTGTTTTTTTTAACGTTTGTAAGAAAATAAATCATGTCTTTATGTACAGTTCTACTCTGCTTATTCTATGATTGTACATTTGGAAGATAGCACTTCTTTTATCATCAGGGTTTGACAACGTAAACAAAAGGATCTTGAGCTTCCCAAACGAGACTGTCTCTGCGCTGCAGCCACGCAGGTGGATGATGTGGCAGTATTAGGAGTGCGGAAGTGACGTACTTCATTAAAAAAGTGTAGTGCTATCAAAACTCGTAATGTTACGTAGAAAAATGACCCGAGTGAGTCATTAAATCCAGATTACGATTTGTTTCCTAATGTTTGGATGAAAGTGAAAGTTTAAACGGGAAACGCAGTTTGAATTCACAGCTGAGATTTGTGGCTAACGACAGACAGCGATAAATGAATAACATTCGGCGATTCAAACTCGATTAAACGAGCCGAACCGAGCCGAATTAAACCGCAAATATTCAAGCAGGCTGGGTCTCGAAGAGACTGCACTCTGGGCTACTACAAGATAAGGCCTGTAATATAAAATGGCTAAACCGAGAGGGTCCCGATACTCACCCGTGTGCGCGTACGACACCGGGACCTTCCATATGCTGAAATGGGCCGAGACCGAGGCGAAGTACTTCCCGAAGGCGAGCGGCAGAATGAACCAGCGGTAGTAGCGGGCCGGTAACTCCGTCTGCGGGACGCCCCAGGCTCGCAGCAGCGGCGGGAGAAACACGATGATGGAGACTATATGAAAGAGAGACACCGTGACCGGATAGGGGAAGCCGTTGAGGATGATTTTATTTATCACGTTGCCGCCAGAGCTGACGGTGTACCAGAACAGACACAGCACCGCGATCCGGACTCCCTCCCGCGCCGGCGGACGCTGCTCCACCGCGGCCATCTTTCAGCGCAGAGTCGCGACGCGACCAGCGACACTGGAGGAGTCGCTGGAGGAAGAGTCACGTGTCGCTGCGAGGTCACGCCCCCACAGAAATCACCATGGTGACCAGCTGAGAGAGTTCAGATTCAGGAGAAAGGTTTTTTTTTATTTTTTTTTATTAAATGCTTGTAGAAGATAACAGCAAAACACACACAAAAAAGCCCGATCTTGTTCAGATCGGGTTCACGTCATTGCGTAAACATTGAGTTTATAGCCAACGTACAGTTACGTTGAAAATCAATTTAATGGCGCGACGCTAAGTATTTTGCCACCACAGTTATTAAAAATATAAATCCTTTCTGAATTCTGAAAGCTTACGCTGTCTGAGGGAGATCCAGTCTAATTCATTATAGTTATAAAGTAACTGCAGTTATAATTTTTTTGTGTTAAACTGTAAAGTTAGATCCTGTTTTTAATTTAAAAAGAAATGTATAGTTCGTTAGGAGACAAAACCTGTTCTCTTGCAAAAGTACAGTATTAATTAATTAATTAATTTATTTGGTTTTGTTTTGTTTTGTTTTAACCCCTTCTCTTTTCTCCATCACAAAAGGTTTCCCAGCAAACTGATAATTTCTCACGGGAACAAAACATATTTGTGAGGGTTTTCACAAAAGTATTTTTTTCTCCTAATAGCTTCTTCCTATCACCAAGTCCCTTTAAGAGCCCCGGTGAATACAAAAAACATAAATAATCTTAATTATTTAGACCCTAATACTATATAAATATTATAAAAAGTAAGTCGCATACAAAACAACAGGGTGTTTAGATTTTTTAAATCAGTAGTAACTTCCGCCATCTACAGGAGACATCGAGGCACTTCAGGCACATTCTCGTTGATTGCCAACCCTGGTACTGGAGATCTACCAGCTGCAGAGCTTTCAAACAAAACATTTTAGTATGTTTTTTTAAGCCATTTGATTTGTGAGGACACAGTGTCCTTGTAAACATAGGTTAATATACTGAACATTTAAATTGTCAAATATTTATTATTATTATTCATTAATTATAACTGAATTTTCCCTCCACAGTGTCGCGTTTGTAAGATGCACCTCCCGCTGACAATTATTGTTGTCAGCGGGATTTTATTATATGTGTGTGTGTGTGTGTGTGTGTGTGTGAGAGAGAGTGTGTGTAAAATATCATGGCAATTATTTATTTATTTTATCTTACTATTGTTTAATATTACATGTTCACTTTAATTAAAAGATGAAGATAAACAGCCAGCTCAGGAAAGATATTGAGCTACTACACATGCAGCGTTCTCAATTCCAGCAGCTGTATCACAAACTGGAGAAGGTTGTGGATTCTGGGCAGCTCTGGAGTGTTGTGTATAATGAGTTTGATACTTCATCGGAACAGATTTGAAGATGGATCTAATACACATAAACCAATGGATCTACTGAATGGGTGCCATCAGAATGAGAACAGTTTATAAAAATATCACAAGTCATCCACATGACTCTAGTTAACATCTTAAAGCTATGTGTTTGTGAGTAATAAATCCATCATAAAGACCTTTTAGCTTTAAATCATCACTTCTAGCCAAAATCATTAAGTGAGAAAGTCCATCCACTCTTGTTTTTATCAGCTGTTCAGACTCTCATTCTGACGGCACCTATTCACTACAGAGGATCGACAGGCGAACAAGTGATGTAATGCTAAATTTCTCCAAATCTGGTTTGATGAAGAAATAAACTTTATCCTGATTGAGGACGTTGAGTCATTTTTCAGCAGTTTTTCATTTTGGGGGGAATCTATTCCTTTAAAACAAGTGCTTATGTCTTTCTTTCAGGTACTTCAAGACATTCGTAAGGATATTGCTGAAGTTGTCGACAAATCAGCCACAGCTTATGATGCGAAGTGAGATACTTTGAGATTTGTCAGTGTTGCCACAATCATAAAAAACCTGGAAATATCAGCAAATTTTGACAAGATTTCCAGGCCATGAAACTAGGGTTGAATTGAAATGTATTAATAAAAAGTGTGTAAACACTGCATAAAATCATGTGTTGGACAACATGAAATGGGATTTACACTCCACAAAGGTCATGCAGTGTTATCAGTTATCATGGTATTATAAATAGATCTTCTCATTAAGTCTTTTGGACATTTGAAGTTTTAGTTATCTGTGTGCATTTCAGAGTGGATGCTCAGACCAAAGCATCCATGATAAAGGAGAAGAGAGAGCCTCCATGGAGAACGGGAAAAGAACCAGACGCAGACAGGGTCAGAGAGCAGTAATTGCAATGACTGATCATAAATCAAAATGTATTCTAGCTGAGAAGTTAACAAAGTGTTCTGCTGGCAGAAATGAAGGAGCAGAGGAAGGCAGATGGTGGAGAAGAGACACCTCACTCTCTGAAGAAGGCTTTCCAGCAGATTCAAGAACTGACTGGAGAAGATCATTTGGGGAAGCTGCTTACAAGATTCATTCAGGGTGAGCTTTGTGTTTTCTTGTGCTAACAAATGATTGCAGTGTGTCATGCTACGACTGATTGTGTTTTTTTTTAACAGTTGAAGAAAGTAACTTTGCACTAACTACATGAATGAACAGAATGCAGAAGCTGAGAGTCTGAGAGAGGAAATCCAACAGGTCAGTGTCAATGTTTCTCATTTATGTTTAAGCTTTTTTAAATATTATATTTTAATGAACAGGGACGGATTTGAATCATTTTAGTTAACAATAACAACACTGAAAATTTTAAGCAAAAGCTTATGCCAACCCAGGCTGAATGAGCATAATCACATTTACATTTACATTATAATATCATTCCATACCCATTTTTTGTCTTGATGTTCTTTTAGATTAGAAAAGATACAGAGCAGATGAACATAGAAAGTCGTCAGCAGGAACAGGAAAGTCAGGTGGCTGTAAAACAGCTGAACAATCAACTGCAAGAGTGTAAGGAACAGACTCAACAGTATGAAGCCCAGGCTGATCACATCAGCAGGATTCTTTATCAGGTCAAATCAGGTACTAGTAAAATCAAAAACCCTGGACAAATCAAGACCACGTTATCATATTGGAAGAAGAATATTACTTATATGAAACTTTTTTAGCAGTTACCTATGTTGATGTCATTTCTAGGGTTAGACAGTACATTCAAAAAGATTGACTGCAACCTAGGGCAGATGGGAGGCATGCTGGGCTCTTCCTCTGGGATCACAGACAGTAATCTGATGACGTACCTCGGCATGGTGGAGCAGAAGGCCAGTCAACTGCTCATCATTCAAGCCTTCATTAAATCTAAGGTACTGAGAAGACTCCATTCACTCCAGTAAACATTTAAAGGTGGCACATCATGAAAATCTGAATTTTTCTCTGTATAAGTGCTATAATTGGGTCGCATCTACCAACCCCAAAAAAGAACAACCCAGTATTTAAATTTTTTTTTTTGGTAAGCCTTTCTCTGCAAGCTTGTGAAAAATGAGCCGCTCAGATTTCGCTCCCCGCTGTGATGTAGAAAGGGGATCTTATTATAATATTACAGCCTCAGAGGAGACAAGAGAGCATTGGATGTATTGATTTATTTATTTAATGTATATTACACTGCTGCCACACAAATCTAATATAAGCATGCCATTTCTTTCCTGGCTGTTTACCTTTACAGACCGGTAACTGACTGTATTTGTAATGCATTTGTGTTTTTAGCATAAACTTGTGTGTACTTGATGGTTCAAGTGCAATAAGAGATGAAAGACGTGTCGTGTGACAGCTGCTTTCTGTGTGCGTGCCTCAGATGTGTTCAACTAATATGGTTTCAAATGCATGATTTCAGCACAACAGACATGATAATAAAAACAAAACAGATGTTTTTTTAGCAGAGTATCTGAAGTATGAACTGTAAAGGCACAGCCCTATAGAGCAGCACAGTCCCGTCCACAGCCCGAGAGAGCTTAGGTGCTGGAAGTAAATTTCCCATTCATTTCTCCCATTGACTTTCGGTAAAATCCGTATATAAAGAGTTTTAGAGCATGTCTGAGGATAACCAGCTACGGCTGAACTCATAAGCATACAACATATCATTTCCAGTGAAACAATTAAGAGAAAATCCAAAAAAAGTCAAAGGTACAAGACTGTGTACATATTTTCATTTAGAGCGAAGGAACTACTCATCCCATAAACCACCGCGCCTCACTGAATTCGGCTGAAGCCACAACCGCGAACGAGCCTTTTGAGCGACTTCCAAATCTGACTTTTTCCTCCAGTGAATTTTATTGTAAATACAATATGTGCAGTAATAGCAGTCTTTCAGTATTAATCGTGTAAATAAATAGTGTTTTATATAGGTATTGTGTATTGATTTTTATATTTTTCATCGTGTATTTTATATATTGTGTGCGTGTGTGAAAGCGGTTAACGATAACGTCAGCAACATGGTGCAGTGCTTTGTACCTGACTGCAATCACCGCTCAGTCGTCAACACATGTCATTGCCATTACACAAATGTTCAGTAAATGCACAAAAAGGTATGCCTAGGCTAAATATTGTTTTGACAGTGGCATCAAAGCAAATTGCTTGATATGACTCATACCATATGAAGGCTACAGTAGCCTAGCTAAAGTGGACGATAATGCTAACTAACGTTACCAACCTCCCTGCAAAACCTTGTAGGTCTTGTCCCTCATGCTGGCCTTTACAAAACCCACAAGCTGACCCTCGGACACGCTACACTCAACTAACGTTACATCACCCTATCTGAAGTGGTTTTCACCCCTTTGAACACTTTCGTTTTCCTCCTTGAAAAAAGCCATCATGGCAGCCAAGGAGATCATGATTGCACTGATAAGTCTACCGATATTTGGGGCATTTTGATCAGCGTAGCGTCATTGTGGCAAATCTGAGCTGTACGCAGATGGCATACGCTCTTCTGTGTCAGCCGCACCACAAGGATATGTTTTTTTATGTGTATTTATGCTTTGGTTTGAAAGCAAACAGCGCATCGGCGGAACTAAAAAGTCATTTGAAATTGTAATAATATTTCACAATATTGCTGTAGTTTTACAGCTTTGCTGAGTATTTGAAAACCATTAGAAGAATTTTCCAAACCTTTGACCAGAAGTGTAAATTTAATGTAAATCTTACATGTTGGCAGGACCAAGAGAACAGTTCTGACCTGGAAGTGGTTGCTTCTTTCCTTCTGGGTCAGAAACCAGACGTTCAGACACATGAAGCGATCACTCCAGTAATGGTCACCCATTACTAAGTAAGAGCAGCATCTCACTTATTGAGCCACACAGGCACAAGATATGGAGATATTACACATAAAATGTGAAAAATATGTGACTTTAATACGTGCTTCTGGTCTTATTGTGCATGATTCAGACATGACTATGAGGCAGAGGACACTTCTCTGACAGATGAGGTGGATCGACCTTTGACCCGCGAAGAATTCTGTCAGTACATTATGATGAAGAGTGTAAGGAACACAGAAGAGCTCTTTCCTATTCTGATTTACCCTTCAACTACAGCTGCATCACATTTACAGGGTGTTTGTTGCAGGACCAGCATGAAGATGAGTCTCTGAGTGAAAACCCCTGACAGCAGCACCTCAGTCACTACTAAATATTGTTTATACAGTAGCAATGAATTGATGGGGAATGATAAGGAATCTTAATGCTTGAAGGATTTGTGACTCTTTGAAATAAATAACATGAACTATATTCTTTACTCAATTCCTGTTTCCTTTAAAGATCTCAAAATTGCATGTCGCAGAGGAATTCACCCAGATTTTTAGCCAGGAGATTCTCTAACAGTAGTGTATTATGTTCTATTTTCTGCAGCTCATCGTCTAGTACATGTCTTTTAGTTATATGCTGTGCAGTGTGTGTGTTCAACTGTTTCTGGGTCATTACATTGAGGTTTAGCTGTTTTGAAACTCAACCCCTTGTTGCAAAAAGTTTTGTGCACATGGCCCACCGGGTTACCATGGAAACTCCCCCCTTTTTTATCACAGCCAAAGGTCATTTTCTCATACTAGCAACAGCTTGCTCTCACCCACTCACAAGGACCGCCCACACTGAAAAATCGGCCAATCAGAAATCACGCTGACCAAAAAAGAAAACAGTGACTGCTTTATTATCATGCCATCTTATCTCATCGTTCCTCTCATTTTTCTTCTCTCTTCTTTTTTCAAAACTAGAATGTAAGCCATTAGTAATGTTTGCAAATACACTGCGATTACTGAGGGTTAGTGATGTCATTTAGTTTTAATTTATTGACTAAAATCTAAATTGATTCTTTCATTCAACAAAGTCGCATTCATTTGATTAAAAGTGACAGTAAATACATTTATAATGTTACAAAGGATGTCTATTTCAAATAAATGCTTTTAATTTAACTTTCTGTTCAGCAAAGTATTGTGAAAAAAAAAATATTGCGGTTTCCAAAAAAAAAATTAAATTAAGCAGCAAAAAACTTTTCAACATTGATAATAATTATTAATCATTACTAACAATTGAGCACCAGTAATAACTGATTATAACTGAGCAGGATATCAGCATGTTAGAATGATTTCTGAAAGCTAATGTGACTGAAGACTGAAACATTCCAACAGGAAGAAGTTATTTATAATTCTTTATATATTTCTTGCAATATTACTGTTTTCATTGTATTTTGGATTAAATAAATGCAGCTTTGGTGAAAATAAATATTAATTCCAAACTTTGGACTAGTGTACATGGTGGTTTTATATGTTCATTTGAGATTTCTTGCTGACAATGAAGTTATTGTCTTATTGCTTTCAAACTACTATACTAATAATTATTTTGCCACAGCAGTGCAATGGAGCACAAAGAACAGAGAAGCAGAACAAAAACACACAGGACATGGTTGTGAATCCACAACATGCCTCTAAAAACTCTGTCTGTAATCTATGCCAACATAAGGCATAATCTTAAATTTCCTCCCATCCCCGTATGGATCCAGAGTGATGGACTGAGTCCAGTCATACCAGATATTCTGGTCATCGTAACAGCCATTCACACCATGCCATCGCTGACTGCGTAACCTGACGAGGTCTCGCTCGGTGACCTCTCGGCTGACCCCTGGAAGGTCTGTCACAGGGAACGCTGGTATAAACCCATGAGGTTTTCTGCACTCTTTTGAGTTCTTCTTTATGTGTTGCTTGATGCTCTCACCCACAGAAAAGCTCATCGTTGACTTTTCTGAAATCAGTAAGCTATTCTGAATCATCTTACTTTGAGGCATCTCTCTCCAGTTTGTCTGTTGGAATGATCGAAGGCTGTTTTTCAAATCCTGGATTCCACTTCCTGTTGATCTCTGGCATTCTTCTGTAAATGTTATGCTTGATATAGGTTTGATTTGTTGAGAATGAGTGTTGTATGCTAGTTTGCCTGCTTGCAGTTGTGCCGGTTTGGTACCGTCCTCTCCATCGAGTTTGACAGTGTGACTGTTTTGCTGTTTCTTCCTCGTCTTATCCTCACAACCCCTTATGTTTGTGTCTGTCACTGTGCTGGAGACCTCATCGAGATCACTGTTTAGTGAGGCAGGTTTGAGTATGTTGAGGAGGTCTGAAGGCTGTTGTAGCTTTATGGATGGATCCTGGATGGATGAATTCGGTAGATCAGAGGTAATGGAAGTGGATTGTGCTGGTTCCTTGGCCACCAAAAAGTGCTTTTCGTTGCTGTGACTGACAGAGGCGGTGTTTCTTTCAGACTTGTGCTGGTCTTTGATAATGGTATTTTGGGAATGATGATTGGACAGAGATGTTCTCCAGCTTGTGGACTGTTGTAAATGCTTGATGGACGAGGAATATGGTTTGATTGCACGGACGGGTATTTTACTCTTTCTAAAATTGTTTGGATATGTAATGGTTTTATCTGGTACAGAACCAGTCCTCTCACCCATAGTACTGTGAAAAAGAGTTCTGCTGTCATTTTCAATAGGGGTTTGTGTTGACCCAGGAATGCATTCAGCGGAAGTCAAATTGTCTGCAAAACCAGAGAGCTCTTTGGCTGTGACTTCATGTACTTCAACCAGCCTCTGCCAACGTCTTATAAGATTTTTTAAACGTTTAACAAGATCTTCATCTGTGCTCCTTTTTCTCACATCATTGATCAACTTTCCAAGCCTGGTTTCCTAAAATACAACAACAACAAAAAAAACATTTCTTTCTTTTTGTATTATTTTTATTACATTTTTTCTTTTATATAAATTAATGCATTAAACAGTAGCTGCCCTGTGCGTGTGTGTGTGTGTGTGTGTTTGTGTATTTTTATTTTCATTCTATGGAAGTCAATGGGAATCTACATACTTCCAAGTTTCTTCTTTCGCATTCAGCAGAAGAAAGAAACTCAAACAGGTTTGAAACAACTTGAGGGTGAGTAAATTATGCTTTTTTTGGGTGAACCATCCTTGTAATTCACATTTTCAGTGTGACACTATAACACAGTTTTTGGGATAAATTGAATGTAAATATAGTTTAGTTAATATCTTACCACTAAAACCTCTTTAGTCATGGGGTATTTTTCCAAGCAGCAAATCACATCCAACACAGCCATTGTGTTCTGTATCTGCTGACAGGTAGAAGTTAAGCTCATGTCACTTCCATGCTTTCATATTATTCTCTGTGCATTAAAAAAATCTACAACGGTTAATGCTTAGCGAGTCACTTCCTGTCTCTTTTTCTGAGGCTGGTCATACTCATGAAAGTAGATGGGCCTCATCTATTTGAATCTGCTCTCACATGTGCACCTGCAGCAGTGGCTCTTTCAGATCAACAGTTGTGCTTGCAAATGCAAATGTGACATGCTTGCATACTCATTCCAATAAAAATCTGCGAAAAAAAGTCCCTTGGGAGTTGAATAATAAAAATGAACCTCACCACTGTGGGACTGAGCAAACCAGCAGATTAAACAGACTAATTAAGGAATGAAAAATTCTTGATTATGGAATATATATTACATAGACAAAGGCAAAACGGATATTATTATAAAAAATTGATCAAGAATACATAATAATACAGTCAAAAAAGTTGAAAAACTCTAAATATTACTTTCCTAATATTCTCAACACAAAGTAAGCACATAAAGTGCTGAAAGAATGGATAGAAGTTGCAATATAGTTAAATTTAATTATTTATTGAAGTGATAGTAACTGCTAATGATCCACACACAGCATGAGTACAAAACCACAAAAGACTGTAGTCATTACTTTGGTCTATAACTCAGCTTTTACTCACACTATTTTGACCATCGATGGCCTGAAGGAGCTGCTCTTTGAGTTGATGAGGTCTTGACGAAGCTCTTTTCATTGTCTTTGAAAAACATCCACTGCAAGACTCGCTGCATCAGGAACACATCCTTACAAAACTCTTCAGACATGCACACTTCTCTCATATGAAACCACTTTACTGCCAGCCACTTATGAGCTCAGCTATCCGTGTCCATGCATGCGGTCAAACGAACAAATTGTCTCTAAAAGGGTCCTACAGGTGCAATCCTGTTTTCACATAGGCTTTCAGAGAATTACAACCACATGTGAATCCAAGAAACTATGCTTCAGCAGTTTTTAGAGTTATACACATACCATTTTTATGAACTCACAGACTACACAGAATACTTTTATAAGTTCATTTTTCACATATTATAACTGGTCTTTGTATCTGTATCAACAAGTTCAAATGTTTTGTTTCTGCCCATTGACACAGTTTTACTGTGCAGTTGGGACAAATCACACAACGTTCAACAACTAAAATTCCTCTATCTTTGTTAATCAGCTATCTTTGTGCACATTTATAAGCACTTATACCATGGTCTGTCTGAGTACTTGATTTTGATTGGCTGGCAGATATGCATTAAAACCGTTTAATGCATGGGTAGTATCAAGTCAGTTCAATCAATGTTTTATATTAATGCACTGCTTTAATTGATGCACACACACACACACACACACACACACACACACACACACACACACAGTGCATTATCCCTTACTTGAGCTAGTGTTAAAAGTACTGACTGCGATACCATTCGATATGTTCATTTCCCGCTGTAGAGCGGATTCTTACACAGTGCTGATTGGTCACTGTGTTCACCTACTCAACATATGACTGTGATTGGCTACAATGATCGCCATTTAGCAATTTTGTTGCTAAACCTAGCAACTTTTAAGACTACCCTAGCAACCCCTTTTCTTCCAAAAGCACCTAGCAAAAAATTTAGATATTTTTAAATTTTATTTGGCTACTTTAAGCAACTTTTGATAATTTACTTATAAAGGTACACATTTTCCATCTAAATTTCACAAAAAGAGGAAAACAAAGATGTCTAGCAGTACATACATCACATGAATTAATTTACTGCTATTTTCAATTGTTCAACTTGATCATTTATGATAAACTGTAAGAAAAATATCTAGAAAAATGGAAAAGCTACTCGTAACTTTCCAGGAAATTATTCGTTATCCATTATCCATTAGCTGTTGTTACCATGTAACCCTGAACTTGAAACATAAAATACAATGCATTATTTAAAAAGAAGGTATAAACCTGTGAATACTTTTCTTAGAGTGTAGCATACGGACTACTAATGCTCTTAAAACTACAATTGTTTAGAATATGTAATTTTACTAGTCTACTAGCTAATTAAAAAACAACAACAACTTGTAATCATTCAAAAATTGTGTTCAATAATTCAATTTTGTATATAAAAAGTTATCTAGTTTTCTGAAGAGCATTTTTGAAGCTCAAAGTGGGCAGAGCAGACCGTCGCCATCTTGGCAGGACGTCACTCCCGGATAATAGAAAATAGATGACTATTAACGTTATGACATGCGATGACTATCCATTATGACATGTAGGCCTTTTTATATTTAATTAGCCTACAAAAAATTTGTATGCATTGCAATCCTTTAATTTTTTATATTTGGCATGTTTGTGTGCTGCTGTGCATCCCTGTGTTTAATAAGCAGTGTGTACACTCTTTAAATAACAAAGAAAAAACATTGCACCAGACTTTAGACCAGGTTTGAGTTGGTCAATGCGCAGTCTATTTTCAGCTCTTTAAAATAGCAATGCGCCAGCAATGCACCTGAACACACCTCTTTTTTAGACCAGCACGCCCATGGGCGCAAAAAATGAATTTAAACGACGTGGAGCTGGATGGGAAAATGCGAACGGCACCGGACTGAAACTAGCAAACACACTTGTGCTGCGGGTGTATTATAGAGCCCTTTATAATAGTTTACTCGTCCACGCCCCCTTGAAACTGCTCATTCAAACACGCCCCCACATGTCTATGTCAGGATGTGGGAAGATTATCATAACATCGCCCAAATGTTCACGCCAAGAAAGGAGTAACTTTGATTCTCGCTGTTGCCGAGATATGCAGCGTATTTTAGGTTTCCTGTGCCTACAATGCCCGTGTCTGTTTCTGTAAGTTCCAACTTTGCAAGGACAGTCTGGCGCTTCACAGTCTGTAAGTACGTTTACATATTTAAAGGATTTGCCACTGTTGACTCAAACGCAAGTTTTAATCAGTGTAGAGCAGCTCTAGTTGTTTGTTGTTTCAGCGATCACAAATGCAGACATGGTTTTATGTTTAAGCGGCGTGATGCAATGTAATGTGTAAAAACAAAGTATATGTCATTATAATTATGTCCCCACTGTATGCAACAAATGTCTTGTTTATAATGGGTTATATTGTTTTTTCTGGTCATGCTGGAACATGGCATCACAGTATGGTAAGGCAGCGTTTCCCAATCCTAGTCCTTTTATCAAGTGTTATTATATAAACCATTTTTAATATTACACGATGCTTGCTGAGGCATTTGAACACTCCTTTATCTCAGAGTATCACACCTCAGTTGCATAACTCACACCACGCTGGGTTTAGGACATGAATTATAAATGGTGTAACCTTTTGAGAAGTGGTGTGCTGTTTTTTATCCTGTCAAAACATTAGCATAAACCAGCTCCAGTTACTTAGTGATGCAGTTAATTCAGAACTTGGACATGTCCAGTCAAGAATCAAGAATCTGACTCATAGTTTATTAACAGAGGAAGGAACAGAGGAAATCAGAAACCAGGAAATCCTCCCCATGTTGTTCCAACATGGTGACTTTCATGTGATTTCTTTCTTTTATGTTGCTCTTTAATAGTACCCAAGCTCAGAATAGACAAACAAATTAAAACTGGTTCATATGATGTTTCATCTTTAAAATAAAAATGAATGATTTAAAGATTGAAGCTGTTATCCTTGGCTTTTAAGTTGTTATTTGTGTTGCGCTGCCTTCAGATGAGATATATTATTGTTAACTAAAACCATTAAAAACATTTTGAAACTCTAAAATAAAAAATAAAAATACTTAAGATAAAATGAAGACAATCTAAACATTAGTTGACGCAACTAATAAAAATGAAAAATCACATAGTTACTAAAAATGTAACTAAAATAAAATGAAAGCTGAAAAGATTAAAAAATAAATAAAAACGTGATTCAGAAAATGAATATAAAATATAAAGTATATAAATTGGACTGGCACAAATGAACATGTCAAATCAAGGTTATCAATTTAAGCAAAAATACCTTTTGAAGCACTAACAATATTAACTAGAAGTAAATAAAAACTAAATCAAAAGCTATTAAAAAATGACTAAATAATTAATCTGAAATTTAAATGAAACAAAAAATAAACATCAAAGCTAATTCCATACTGAAATATTAATAGACACTATTTCAATAATACGAAAATGACAAAAATAATGTGCCAAACCTGATGCAATGTGTTTTCACATTTGAGTTTGGTGCCTTTTGTCCTTCTTGGAGCCAGTGATTGTATGCTTTCTATGTAAATGAGCAGTATGAACATTCTTCTAAATATCCTCATGTTATTCTTTCTAATGAGAAACACACGCAAAACAAAAGATGAGTAAATTATGACTTTATATTTGAGTGCTGTTCTTTTAAAGCACAATGATGTTCAGTCTAATGTTTCTAATCACAGAGAGGAACTCTAAGGCCTGATTCCACCGCTGGATCCTCTAAACTGTGTCCAGGAGTCGATGGAGGCCATTCTGGCTGACCAGCAAATGATCTGCGTCCCGTCTAATGTACTTTGCTTTCCTGTCACGGGCGAAAGTACCTCCACCGACAAAATCCAGTTTTTTACACGTGATTAAAACCGTACACAAAACTCAAGCACGCGCATTAAATGTTCTTTGTTGTCTTTTCTTTAGGTTGCTCCCCTGGGAAACTAATGTTGCAACATTGTTTTATGCGAGGTGAAAAGTGCATGTATTCCTTCAAGTCCAAACAACAGGGTGTTACCGGTCACAAGAAATCCTCTTAACGATCCCATAATACTCCACACACACCATCCACATTTCGAGGCAAGAAACCAAGAGTGTATTCAATCAGAATGCAAAGCATTTTTGTCTTCTATCTTTAGAAGCACTTAAAAATTCATGCAGACCAAGAGAAAGAAATCAAACGAAGATGTTTTATTTGCCTGTACACATATTATATTGTAACATTTTAATGTTTGTAACGTGCAATGAATCTGTACCTACAATAACATTCTGTAGTGCTAAACCAGGATTGTCTAATCACTGATGAATATACTATGAATACTATGTGTTTCCAGATCCCTACTATCATTTCCACTCGTAAACCATGCATCACACAATGTAGACAGCGCAATCTTAACAACCTGCACACTTTGCCTATGTCTGCTAATACACTACTTTCTTTTCCTATTGGTCTCTGGAATTGCCAGTCTGCTGTAAACAAAGCCGATTTCATTACTTCTATTATTAGTCATTCAAAGCTTAATCTCATGGCCCTAACAGAGACCTGGATCAAACCAGAGGACTCTGCTACACCTGCAGCACGCTCCAATAATTTCTCATTTTCCCACTCCCCCCGTTTGACTGGAAGAGGTGGAGGTACAGGTCTGCTCATCTCTAATGATTGGAAATTTAATCCTTTACCATCTTTGGGTATCAACAGCTCCTTTGAATCTCATTCAGTTACTGTTACCTACCCTTTTAAAATACATTTTTTAGTTGTCTATCGACCCCCAGGACCACTGGGTAACTTTTTGGATGAATTAGATGTGTTGCATTAGCTGATGACTTTGCAACGTTTTTCATTAATAGAATTAAACACATTAGTGCACAATTTTCCACACCACAATCAGTCAAGCTCATATCACCAGCAAACTTACACTCATTTACATCCTTCTCTTCACTCTCTGAGGCAGAAGTCTCAAAACTCATCCTTTCTAATCACCCTACTACTTGCCCGCTTGATCCTATTCCATCTCATCTCCTTCAAGCCATTTCTCCTGCAGTTGTACCTGCACTCACTCACATCATCAACACATCCCTCAACACTGGTGTTTTTCCCTCATCATTTAGACAGGTGCGTATAACTCCACTACTTAAGAAACCCAACCTCAACCCATCCCTTTTAGAGAACTACAGACCAGTTTCCCTTCTTCCTTTTATTGCAAAAACACTTTAACGAGCTGTGTTCAAACAAGTCTCTACATTTCTCACACACAACAACCTCCTTGACAGCAACCAATCTGGCTTCAGAAGTGGACATTCAACTGAGACGGCCTCGCTCTCAGTTGTTGAAGCTCTAAGACCGGCAAGAGCAGAATCCAAATCTTCAGTACTTATCCTGCTTGATCTGTCCGCTGCTTTTGACACGGTTAACCACCAGATCCTCCTATCAACCCTACTGGCAAATGACATCTCAGGAACCACACTTCAATGGTTTGAGTCTTACCTATCAGATAGGTCCTTCAAAGTATCTTGGAGAGGTGAGGTGTCCAAGTCTCAACATCTATCTACTGGGGTGCCTCAGGGCTAAGTTCTTGGACCACTTCTCTTCTCTGTCTACATGGCATCATTAGGTTCTTTCATTCAGAAACATGGCTTTCCATACCACTGCCATCCTGATGATCCGACGGTAGCTATTCGCATCTCAGCTTGTCTAACAGACATTTCTTCCTGGATGATGGACCATCACCTTCAACTCAACCTTGCCAAGACAGAACTGCTTGTGATTCCAGCAAACCCATCATTCCATCACAATTTCACCATCAAGTTAGGCACATCAACCATAACTCCTTCAAAAACAGCTAAAAGCCTTGGAGTTATGATTGGTGATCAGCTGACTTTCTCAGACCACATTGCTAAAACTGTCCTATCGTGCAGATTTGCTTTATTCAACATCAAGAAGATCAAGCCCTTTCTTTTGGAACATGCTGCACAACTCCTTGTTCAAGCTCTTGTTCTGTCCAGGCTGGACTATTGCAATGCCCTCTTGGCAGGTCTTCCAGCCAATTCTATCAAACCTTTACAATTAATTCAGAACACGGCAGCAAGACCAATTTTTAATTAGCCAAAAAGAATACACGTCACACCTCTGTTTATCAATTTGCACTGGCTTCCAATAGCTGCTTGCATGAAATTCAAGGCATCGATGTTTGCCTACAAAACTACCACTGGCTCTGCACCCATTTACCTAAATTTGTTACTTCAGACTTATGTGCCCTCTAGAAGCTTGCGTTCTGCAAGTGAACGTCGCTTGATTGTGCCATCTCAAAGAAGCATAAAGTCACTTTTACGGACTTTTAAGTTAAATGTTCCCTCCTGGTGGAATGAACTCCCCAACTCAATCCAAGCAGCTGAGTCCTCAGCCATCTTCAAGAATCGGCTTAAAACACATGTCTTCCATCTTTATTTGACCCTCTAACTTTAACACTCACTATTCTATTTCTATTCTTAAAAAAATCTAACTACCTTTCTAATCTTTTTATATTCTATTTTTTCATTCATTATGCAATTGTATATGTATGTGTGTGTGTATGTGCAAAGACCTCTAACTAGCTTGCTCTATTCTTTTTTATTCTATCGGTTTTCTTTTTATTTATTATATTATTTAAAATCCCATGCTACATGTACTGTGTTAACCTAACTGAGACTTGTTATAGCACTTATATATCATTGCTCTTTTGGTTGTTTTTGATTGCTTCCACTGTCTTCATCTGTAAGTCGCTTTGGATAAAAGCGTCTGCTAAATGAATAAATGTAAATTAATATAATTGTAATGACTGATTAATATTTCATTGCCTGATGCATTTAAGCTGATTATTTTTTATTTAATGTGTTAATTTCATTTTTAATGTTATAATTAAATGACTTGAGTATAATTAGTGACAACAACACTAACAGACAAAACTATGAACTAAGGCAGGCTATTTTCATAATTTAGCTTTTTATCCATTAAATTCACTCCTGCCAACTTGACTTGGCAATATAATCAATACAGGACTCCTGACATGGATTTTGAAAATTCCTTCTTGAATCCATTGATTTGTGAAATAAACTAGATCAGCAAATACAAACGTGAACCAACATGTTAAACAAGAGCTTCATTTTATTAACAACTAAAGCAGCAAAACTAAGACGTAAAAGACAAAACATGGTGAATGACATGAAACAAATTTTTCTGCAGCACGAACATCTTCAAAACTACAGGAAAGAGAACAAACGGAAAACACTTTCCCCATTGATTTTAAAGATGCCATCAATTGTCTGCCAACTCCCAAGTGCTGTTCAATGTTTGTAAAAGGTGACATTTCAAAATACTGCCGAATGAATGGTTGGCTAAGACGCCAAATGAAACAATAAGAGAACATATTGACTGGACTCCAAATAATATGAGAGAATAGCCAACACCAGCAGAGGCCACCCAGTGAGATGATCAGCACTTTCCCATTCATCACATAATTCATTAAAACCATCCCTTCTGTCTGGCCATGCATCACTTGGCGGTGTGTCTCTACTCATGTTGAGTCCACTGGTCGTCTCTTTAATGGTTGGATCAGTTTAGGTGTCTTGAGAGCATCAGAGGTCCCCTTTCGGGCGATAAGGAGTCTGGGGGTGTGGCTACACCAGCTGTACAGTGGCAGCCTGAAGGTAACCCTGCAGGAACTGAAGAGCTTCTGCTGGCAGACTGGTGCTCAACATGGAGGGCACCTGTTAAAGACAACATTCGGTTAGTTAGGTCTGGAGGCCAAGCATGCTTTGTCATGTTCAAGTCATTTCAGTGATTACATCGCGAGTGATACTCACTCTTCCAGGACAGGCGGTGGAGAGTTTGTGTAAGGACTGAGCTAGGAGGATTTTGGGATTGTTGACAGCGTCTCCGATGGGGTCATGCTCTTTCTTCCCTGCAAAAGCAAGCTGTGAGAAAGCCGTCTGATATCCTGGAGTGTCCTCGATGTCTATGAAATGCTCATCGTCTGGGATGCTGTCGTCTTCTGGTAACTCAAACAGACCAATCAGAGCCTGCAACAAAGGAGTCCTGAAGAACAGAAACAGACTTTTCTCACCAAATGAAACGGGAATAAGCACAACTGACAATGAAGGCGACAAGCTTTACACTGCAAGTTGATGAGTTGATTTATCCTAGGGATGGGCAATTTGGGAAATTTCTCATTTCTATCATTGATAGGTTTCAAAAACGATTAATCGGGGGTGGGGCTTATGCGGGGCATGGCCATAATGTATATAATGAAAAAAAAATCTGAAGATTGTTATGATAATGAAAAAAAAAAAAAATTTTTTCTGACATGAAAATCTGTCTATGAAAACATGAACACATGATTAGGATAGGTTAGATTATGATTATGATGAAGCAATGTTATTAAAGGGACAATAAGTAACTTTTCTAGGTATTTTATTATCTAAAATCAATATTTTTATTCATAAATATGCCCTCAATGGTGTACAAATACCTATGCCAATGTTTAAACTAATCCTCGTAAATGAAGAATTTATTATCTTTATATACATGGGACGGGTAGGTCGACGGAGGCTTCCATGTAGTTCCGCCATCTTGCAAAACTATAATAGCAGATAGGGACAAAAAGAACTAAGCCAACGCGTTTCCACAACGCGTTTTCACCAAATCTTCACCAAAAAAAGCCAGAAACGCAGGTGCAGAGCAGTGAGAGGCGCTTGAAACTGCACCGGCAAGTTTAAAAGTCTGGATTGCATTCTTATTATGGACCATACATATGCCGCGCCACAGGAGAAGAAAACATCGTCGCCAAAACGAAGTGCTATTAGAAAACACCGTCAAAGCTTTTTGGTACATATCGCCTACCGTAGATGCAACGCGCATTTGAAAAAGCGAGGCGCTGGAGAGCAAAACTAGTTTGAATGCAAAATACAATTTCACCACTAGATGGGAGTAATTCCTACTTACAGCCCCTTTAATAAAGGAGCAAGAGATATCTGCCTGAGGTGAAGAGTATACCAATAAACGGAAGCTAATTCTATGACACATCCTATGATAAATCAGATACATATCAGATCAGACAACATTACAACTTGTATTAGCACAATAGGATGCTAAGTTATGCGTTAGACAGAGAGAGAGAAAGACAGAGATAGAGAGAGAGAGCGCGTGAGCTCCCGCTGATGCGTTTTCATGACAGCGCGCTGAAAGATGGGCAAGGACAGATTTTACTATAGATTCCTATAAAGTTCTCATTATAAATGTATGGCAGATTTGTGCTATATTTTCATCTACGTTATTAAGTGTAATAGTTGTAATTAAGTTTTATTTTTAAGTTAAGTTTTATTTTCCATAAACCACCTGCGGGTTTTCGAAGCCATATGAATTGCATTATGCCCACAAATATGACGGAAAAAAAGCTCGGCTGCATTATTATAACATCAGTAATAAAATAATAACAATAATAATAATAGAAAAATAAAACATTTAAGAGCAATATGATTATCGGGCATTGCTTGAGCATGAAACGAATCGATGATATGCAGCGATTTCAGCATAATTATTCATGTTAATTAATCAGACGTAGACAAGCTCTTGCAACTTTTATCTTAAAAAAATTCGCCGATGCAGATGTGAACTTGACCGAAAGTGTAACTCGGATTGTGCTTTTCAAACATGAAAGTACAATAAATTCACATTAGTGTCACTATCGTTAATTTTTTATGTATGCTAATATTTAATTAATATTTTATATTCAATGTGCCCTTTCTGATCAACCAAAATATTATTTAACAGCATGGAAATCACTGATTATTGCTAAATAATTTAATAAGATTTAAAATATATTTAAGATAAAAACTATGACAAACAAATAATTTTGATTTTCGTCATCTCTACGAATATGTTTAATGTAATTAGGCAACAAATATATCCAGTGCATTTTTATTTTATAAAGACTATTTCATTATTTGTCTGTGATTTAAAAATTAACACACAAAGACACTTTTTCTTTTTTTGCTACTTTATTCAACTGCATTTTTTTGTAACAAAACATTGTCTTCAAGTATAACTTTAGCAGCATATTTTGATCGAGCGGTGAAACGTATACGTATAGAAAAAAGTTCACCAAGTTTAACTAAACAACTATTATAAGGTATAAAACAGAGACCAAATAGCCTAGATATTTTAACTATGGCTAAAACTCAAAACTAAAATAATAATTATTAAAAAAAATGGATATTATATTTACCATGACCGGTGAAACATTCAAATGTCTATTCCAAAAGATAAGTCGGTCTACGAGCTCAGATGAGAGCCGAGTGCGAAGCCTGTGGCGTAGCGCAAACATAGACCGAGCGCAAACTGCGTTGGCCCACCCGCAAGAGTGGAGGCGGGGCCCCTCACCGCATAATTAGATGGGGGATTCAGCTTTTCATTCAAAATCGTGAATTAGTACTGTGGAATTTAATAGTATGTAATTATTTCGTATTTATTTATTAAGAACTTTTCACACAAAAAAAAGAATAAAAGAAACGCCAACAATAAAACAGCAATTACATTAACTTGTTAAAATGCAAGGGAGCACATAACGTCAAAATATTTTTTCTATCTGCAGTATACAACAAAGATTCATGACGTTTAACATTCAATAAAGGTAATATATATTACCTTTAAAATCCTCCAAAGCGGCCCTTTCTCCTAGCATTTTTTTTGCGCAAAGTCCTTGACAATGTCTGTTATGTCCATTTGACGCGCGTGCTGGCTTTCAATGCTGAGAATCGCAAGTTCAGAAAGTCTGTCCTGGCTCATTGTGCTTCTCATGCAGGTTTTTATTAGTTTTATGCTGCGTTCCAGCCAGGTTTTTGTGCTCGTAAGTCACGATTTAAAACCACGACTAACGACTTTGTATCGTTCCAGGCAAGTCACGCCAAACTTTCTGAGCGCAAGCAATTGTAGATAGATTATTCATTTTATTGCAACGTTACGTTGTCCTAAAATAGTTTTTTCAACGTGTACCACTTGCATAAACAATGCATTCCGTAGGCATTATTCGTAGGAGCTGCCATTGTTGTTTTGCGTGCTGTGTGATGTCAGAACTCGTAACTAGGAGTACATTGATCTAGTACAATTTCACGGGTGGGAAGTCATGGGTTTGACTGCCGTTCCAGTGCACTTTCACGGGTATAAGGTTGGAAAAACACGGGTTACAGGTTGCCTGGAACGCGGCATTAGTTTAGAAAAAGATCTCTCGCCACTTGCCACTGTGACGGGGACGGTTAAAAAAAGCTTCAGAGCTGTAGCCACATCCGTGACACTTGGTAGAATAGATGTATGCTTCAGAATCTAACTCCTGAGTAACGTTACCCGTGCTCGCTCTCGCAGCTCCTTCCCGCTGATTTGGAAGAAATATGGATGAAATTTTCGGTAGTTTTGCATTGAATTGCTCTTTTCGGTGTTGGTTAGTCCGTTTCTTCAGCTCCGCTGACATATTTTCTTTTTACTCATTTTGCGCTTCACTAAGCTTTACTCTCTAAACAGTTGCGGAAATTCTTAATCGTGATTGGATAACAAGGACAACAGATATGGCCATAATCGCCAAACACGGTAGGCTGCAATTACTACCAAAATAAAAGTCCTATACATTCACGTTATAAAAACGCTTTATTCAAATCAATTTTTTGGGGGCCCCCCACAACGCGGGCCCCCCCTGCAGTGCGTGCCCGTCCGCTGCGCCACTGGTGCCAGCCTGTTCACATTTAGTGGAATAAATTCGCTCCGCTGGAACAGATGTTGCAGGAACAGCCAGGCACCACTGGACAAGTAAACCTTCTCTGTCCCTGAATCTAATGGGCAGCAAATCTTTCACCACCATTTCAGCGAATAGCTTTGTCGTCTTCTCGGTTCTGCCTGCGTTGCATTTAGGTCTTACGGCAAGTGATTCAATGCTCGTCTGAGTTGCCACTCTGTTATCGCCAGATATTTTATGTACAAATTTTAGATGATAGCGCATTGTATTTGTTGTAGATTTGTGTGACAGCTTGGCGCTACACAGCTTACCCTGAACTGTATTTTCATCTTTCTTCTCAAAGGGAAGCCAGCCATCACTACGTGACTTTGAGGCCATGATTATCTGTCTTCTTACGTCTTTTGAGGCATCAAGTGGGAAGCTAACCAATCAGAGATCAGGGCGCCGCCCAACATGCTGCCATAACCAATCAAAAAAATATATAATTATTTCGATCATCGTTTACGTGATCGATCATCGCTGTCACGGTCGAGTACTCGATCACTGTTGCACATCCCTAATTTATCCTTGTTTTAATATGCATCTATTGAGCATTTAAGATGAATGCCGAGGCTTTTTAGGTTGGGTAGAATCTGCAATCTGACCCAGTTAGTTTGCTCATTTTCATGGCTGCAATATGGTAAACCACAGCAGGGCTCCAAACTGCGACTAAAACGGTCGCATTTGCGACAATAAATATTAAAATGCGAGTGAAGTTTTTGCTGAGGTCACCACTGGCGACTAGGCCTATGTATTTACATGTTATCTCTTAAAAAATTGCATGTAATGCCTTTTTTCCTGATTGTTTTGCATTCACATCTTTTGTTATGTTCACGCATTGAGAGAATGCGCATCGAAGTTTTAGTAAAAAGAGTTTTAAACAGTCCTCATCTGCCGCGCAGCAGCACTGACACACACCTGATAAACGCGCGAGAGAGAGAAATGATGGAGACTTGAAGAGAAAGTGCAGAAAAACAGCGTCTATTTCGTTCATAACTTGAACAAACTACAACAGGTAAAGCTGTCATCTGTGTGGATATTGGCAATATCGTTAACAGTTCTCGTTTATAATCATAAGGCTTCTTCTTAACAAGATCTCAGTCCATGCTGTGTTCTGTTAATGCATTAACTTCATTATTTGAAGTGCACTTGCCGTCCAGTAATCGCAAAAAGCTTTGTGCTTTGTTACTTTTTAATTTACAAAGTATCAGCTTTAAAATTATTCCAAATTCATAACAAAATTCAAACAATAAATACAGTTTTGGTGCTCTTTAAGGGGCTGTTCACATATCGCGCCTAAAAACGCGTGGAAAACACTAGGCGGGCCACTTTCTGATTTTTTTCCAAAAGCTTTCGGGCTCTTGCGCTCCTGAGGCGTTTGCCGTTGCTAAGCAACCATGACCTGCTCTCTCCATGAAGACGCGTACATTTCAGCAAAGGATAAATGGATTTGCAGCACTAAAAATCGCTTGCAGTAGCTCTGTTACTAAATTTATTTAAAAATGGCTATCCATATACAGCTATGATCAGCTGTTCCTTCAAGTGTGGCAGGCGCGATCGCGAGTAGTGCCTCAGTTCAAGCAGCACGTGAACCTATCATACCTTGCTCTTTACTACTAGAGTACATAATGAACATGAATTAACATCAAACGGTAAGCTATTTTATAAGAGATTCTACTGTACAACACTTTCAAACTGCGGAAAACGTGTAAAGCTTGTAAACATTGCAACATATTAACCTCAGTAACCTTTCGGTGTCCATAAGCTCATCAGTCAGCTAGAAAAATAACTATAAAGAGGAGCATTTTGCTATATTTATGAGCTATTGAATTTTAATATCTTTACTTAACCTGTTGTCTACATGATTCAACTCCTCCTATAAAATTTAATTTTACTAATTAAGAAAAACAGACTGAAAGTGTGAAAGACATGCACTCTTAAAAATAAAGGAGCTTAAAAGGTTCTTCACAGAACAATTTTGGTTCCAGAAAGTAAACCATTCAGTCAAAGGCTCTTTGAAGAACAATCTCTTTCTGACCTTTTCATAATCTGTTATTGTCTTCAAATGTTAAAAGTTCTTTATGAAACCATTTAGACAGGATAAAAAGGTTATTTTATGGTATCATGAAGCACCTTTATTTTTAAGAGAGTATGACAAAACTCTCATAGGACCCCAAACTATACTCCAAGTGATGCTTATGGTCCATGATATTGGTACAGATTTTGTGTAATAACGCATGACTGTATATTTCAAGTTGGAAAAGACATTTAGCTCCCACTTTAAGTGAACCTTCATTCCCAGGTCATCTACAAGATGGATTAAAATGCTGATAAAGTCAAGAAAAGATGAGACATAGACACGTCAGTATGATTAAAAAGTAATAAAAAGTAAATAAAACGCATAAAACATGTTTATTCTGTGGCACCTAAGTTTTTTTCTTATAGGAGCCAATGGCTCCTTACTCGATTTATTTGTTTGGAGCCCTGGACAGGTGTGGAAATACTATTTGGTTAAACTGGCAGTGAGCGGAAAAAGCCAATACACAAAAGCCAGTAGTGTATTTTACCAGAGTTTGGTGTACTCTGTGTCCATCATGGCAGGACACTCAGTGAGGATCTTTGTGATGCCCACAGCACAGATCTTCTTCTCCACCTGCCCGGAGACCTTCTGCACCTCGGGAATTATGATCTTCTCTACGACCATGCCAAACATCCTGAGGAGACAGAAAACAATGGAAACGATCAGAAATAACAAATCCAACACACCCACTTTCTTTATAAGATGCTTTGATGGGGTATATGTCATCAATAAATCCGTAATAACTGCAATGCATGACTCAACATGTTTAGAATAAGAAAGTTACTTACTTTGGCTGGATGCCATCAAATATCTCATGCAAAGCAATTGCTCCGTATTTCACACAATAAAGGTTGATAAAGACCAGGAAACCTGTGAAGAGAAAAAGGTGATTGATTAATATAGTGAGCAATTTGTAATTTTGAAGTTACGGCGCTCATATAAATATGGGTTTAGAAGTAAACCATGATCAGAAATGACAGCAATCTCTCACTCTTTACAAATTTTGTGGTCTTAGAGCTCTGAAGCCTCTGGAAAAGCAGAATAAAGATCTGCTTCCTGTACTGGGTGATGGAATCTCTGCATGCAAACACAGAAGCAAGTGAATAGAGCACAGAAACATGTCAACTCTTTTATTCTCGAGTCCTCGTGATGCATTGCTTACGGAGGCATGTGCTCCACTATACTGTTGAGCAGATAGAAGCCTTGATGGTCATTAGCCTTGGATGCGATGAGCTTCTGGAATACTCCAAGAAGACCAGGCTAGTGGGGGAAAAATTAAATAAATAATTACATTATTTGAATTGGAATGTATTGAGGTAAGGCCCACTGCATTATGGGTATTTATCTAGCTACAATAAGAGAGACCATCCCATGAAGCACTCACGATCTTGTCAGCCGCTGTGCTGGCGATGGTGGTGGCTCCTTTCTCCAGGTAGGCCTGCAGCAGCCGGACGAGCGGAGGGATGTTTCCGGTGCGTTCCCACAGCACGGGCTGCAGGAGGTGAGGAAACAGGGCCATGTAGGAGGAGGGGATGGAGCTGGTGTGGATCTCCAGCAGGAGAGACATCACCTGGAAGACGTACGGCACAAACTCTGCAGGGCCAGAGATGAGACATACTCTTTACTCAAGTGACCGCATTTATAATTCAACAAACATGTTCTTGAACAGCAAATCAGAATGATTTCTGAAGGATGATGAGACACTAAAAACTGGAGTAATAACATTGACGTTTTTCCTCTGACATTTTCAATCAAATAAACACAGACCCCATACTTCTGAGTGACTGTGTAAGTCAAGGTTATAAAGTTTGACAAATGACAACAGTGTAACACACCCTGCACATCATTCTGGAGGATCTCCGTAAACACAGGAAACAGGGCCTCTTCAAAGCTGCCCACAGTGTCTCGATTGGCCTTGCAGGTGATCCTGATGGACAGGCACAGTGACTCAAACAGGTAATGGTTGAAATGCGGCTTACTGGGATTCTGTAGAGAACAGAAAGTTTGTTATCTTTAAAGAACAGGCTGCCCACACATAAAAAAAAGATTTCAAATGGAAAACTTTTATTGCTTACTATTAAGTAGTTATATAAATGACTAACTTTAGGTTTAAAATGTAGATTTGCTACACGTTTATTTCAGTGGATTTCTATTTCTATTCTTTGAATGCAGAAAATGTGCATCCTGCAGAAATGGTCCTAGTATGGCATAGTGAACACATCCCGGGTGTAAAACATGAAGATGTTCCGTCCTGCCTTTAGGATCAAGTCCTGCTTGGGAAATGTCCCCTTTAATGGACGGATATTACTGTGTGTCCTGCCAGTGCATCTAATGCCATGGACTGAGACAAAGACCACATGACTGGACACCAACCAGATATCAAGCATCCTTCATAGGACAGCAGATTTAATGACTGGCTTACCTTGCTGACGAGGAGGAGCTTATGAGTCAGTTGGCCAATGAGAGTGGGGATGTAGGGCACAATGGCATCCTGTAAGAGGGAGAAACTCCTCATGATGGCTAGAGAGGAGACCCACAGAACAGGTCAAGGAGTAGGCTACATAAGAATATTACAGTGAACAAAAGCTTTTACTACTAAAATGTGTGAATACCAAAGAGCCAATCACCTTTCATGATGTACTCGTTCTCAGATGAGCCAGGGATTGCTAAAGCTTTGAACAGATTGTTGAGTAACTGTTCTGTGAATGGTGCCATATCTGCAGGAGTAATGCTGAAAAATAAGAATAGTTCAGAAAATAAGCAAAAAATAAGATGGTCAAAGTTCAGAACAGGACCATTGTCATGTCTCGTACTGGAAAAACTCACAGAGTGGCGTTGTTGGCTCCTCTCATGGTGAAGAGTCTCTCGAGTGCATGTGCTGCGTAGGTGTGCTGAACGATGCTCTCTGCCTGCAGGTGGGCCACCAGCAGAGGAACAGCCTCCAACAGCTGCTCTTTAGGGAGCTGGAGGACCAGACAGAAGCTAGACCAATCACACCCAGCAAAGGCACACATGTGTAATGGAAAGCATTCAATGGAATGGAAAGGAAAGTGCTTACTTGACTTCTGAAGGTCATAACATACTTGATGGCATCTGCTTTCAAAACTGGGAACTCGTTCACTGAGGGACAAAGAAGAAGTGAACTGTCATTCAGCACCAATGCAGTTCCAGTAAAAACTATTTAAAAGTGCTAAATGACATGAGTGAAGCCAATTACCATTGGGAGATTTCAGGTCTACTAGAATGTGGTTGACGAAGAATTCACACAGGTTCACCAGCTCATTGGCTTGTGTTATTCCATGCTGTAAACCAGAAGTATACATTTGTCAGGACTTGACCCCAGATCTATAGCTCACAAAGTAGAAGAAATCCGACTCAAGCAACTCCTTAGACTGGCTTTAATAATCTGAAATCTGCCACATAAATATAATTTTTACTAGGGATGCACCAGTTGATCAGCCATAAATCGGAACTGGCCGTTTTTTGCTTAAAATACGTGATCGGCAATCGGCCGATTTTTCCAGAAGTGCGCTCGCATGCACAGACTACATTGTAATCATTCGCTATTATGTAATTTGTGTGGAAGTATTTTGAAATCTGTGTGCAGGAAACGGGCAGCCGTTAAGCACTGGAAGTGCAGAGCTTCATGTCTGAGGCACAGATAGCAGGAAGCGAACAGCAGCTGTACTGGCGCACAAATAAGAGCCTTTCCCTGCGCAAGCGTACTGTACCTGTCCGTGTCTATGTAATTCCATACGCGCCCTGAACAAGCGGAGACAGTGAAATGGATGCCGAGTAGGTGTAACGGAGGCTTGCCTCTGGCGATTACGTTTTGGTTGCACGAGCAACTAAAAGTCTGAAGTGTGGAAAAGTTTTGACCATGTTTATAATGAGAATGAGTGAATAATGACGCACCATCAGTGAGCGCAGGAACGCGCTGAAGACATCTACAGTGGATTCAATCATTTTCCTCCACAAAAACATGTAGGCTTAGCATAATCTCTGTGAGTAAAGGTTTTTCAAACGATAACTAAATATTCATTGAGTCTTAAATGCATAATGTGGACAGAGTATTTACGCTAATGTTGGCATTATTCTTTAATTAAATGTCAGCTGCTAGTGGCGAAGCAAATCCGGCGGAGCCTTTATCTTAATTTCATTATTGCCAAATACCCATCTTAATTTAGAATTTATCTTAATTTGATTTGTTAAAAAAAAGACTCGTTTTTATTGGTGCGTTGGTCTATTTATAGGTTAAATGAGCCTGTCTATTTAGAGTGCTGAGATCTTACGATGCTACAGGGGACTTATTTTTTTTCTTTATTCCAACATCCAAGTGGTCTAGTCTAAGTTAGTTATGAATAAATTATGTTAAAACATGTATAAATGACTCATTCTTGACAAAAGCCAAAAGAGCTGTGTATGTGCGCACATTTGAATAATGTCGGGCTGTAAACGGGTTCGGGCTTTTAAAAAACTGTCAATCAAAATGTACTTGTCGCTTTGGGCCGAAACCTGTCGGGCTCGGGTCCTGTCTGGCCTAACTTTATGGCCTGATTACAGCTCTAGTTTGTTGCTTAAAAATAAAAAAAATCGGAATCGGCCAGTTTGCTTGTAAAAAAAAAAAAAAAATCGGTATTGGCCATGAAAAATCATGATCGTGCATCCCTAATTTTTACAGTTTGTATAAAACATTCATATTAAAATGTGTGAGATACTTTGACTTTAACCATGGTCTGAATACATGTAAACCTTTTGAACGGTCTATAAATTACAGATGTCTACAGCACAAACCATTTTTAAACTCAATATGAGCTTTGTTTATATGCGTGCAGGTTACGTTGATCTCATAGCAGCTCCATTCAGAGTAAATGCTGCTCTACACAGACAGTTATCAAGCACGGACCATCTCTGAGTTTTGATGTCCACATGCTCCTGTTCAAGAAATGACTCTAGCATGTCTATCATGAATTTGCCAGATATTAAAGATTAAATGGACATTTGAATAAAATGTTTAGTCAGTATTAAACAAATTATTAGATATTAGATTGTGATGTAAAGTGTAGGAACCGTGGATAGGCTGTCGGTGCCCTCAGCAGGCATTTCAGATAATACATAATGCACAATACAATATGATTACATTATGCATTTGAATCGTTTCGTTCAATAATGTCTATTTTGCCATTTGAGAAAAATCTCGCCTTTTGTGTCTGAGCTTTGGAAGCCAGAGATGTGACCAGGTAGATAGCAGCATCCTTGTGTTTCCAGTTCACCCCGGGGTTCTTGGCATATTCTGTCAGCATGGAGCTCACATAGCCAGAGAAGATGCCCGTCACGGGGCCCTCGAAGAACTTACAGAGGCCTCGCACCAAATCACAGGCCGCTCTACGCCTCGTGTCGATGTCTGTGAGGACAGTAGTTATGATTCAGTACAGGAAGACTGAGTGTCTGAACAATAGAGAATAGCATCAACATACCTGAGCCTTCAAGGTCTCTGATGATGTACTCCTCCGCGTTATCTTCAAAAGCCTCTTCATCTGCACCTGATTTCAATGATCAATTTACAACATGGAAAATTCTTCTAGATTATTTACAATATAAGGGAGGGATCCTCAAATCTGGCCCACAGAGATCCACTTTCCTGCAGAGTTTCGCTCTAACCCTAATCAAACACCTGAGCATGCTAATCAATGCCTTCAGGATCATTAGAAAATCACAAGCAGGGGAGTTTGATCAGAGTTGGAGCTAAACTCTGCAGCGAACTGGCCCTCCAGGGAAAGATCTGAGGAACCCTGATATAACAGCTTGACAAAAACAAATTGACACATACTTCTAAACTCCATGTTGGGTACGATGACCTTCTCACAGATGCTGGTAAGAACGTTCTGGTCTTCAAAGAGATGCTTATAGTGCGGCCGCTCACACACTGATGCCAAAAACTGGATAGCATTGCTCACAAGCTACAACAGACAATGTTGTAAGGCACTGTTAAGAAAAAAACTAACAGCACTATGAACACTAAAATAATGTCCGCCATGAAGAATTTTAAATGCAATACACTTACCAAGTCATATTTAACCTCCTGACCAGTTGTGACCAGCAGGTTCCAGATAGCGGTGACAAAGTTAGGCAAATAAGGCTGGAACTCTTCATCATATTTTTGAGCGTAAAGTGCTGCGTTATCACAGATTTGGGATTTCAACAGCTCCAACAGACCAGCCTCCTCCTCATCCTACAGCAGGAAACCCACAGGTCAGTTTGTTGGTCTTGGTTATGTGAACGTAAAGAAATCAGATTTTTGAGCACGTCCGTGTTAGAATATTTCAATATGAGAATAAACTCACATCTGTTTGCAACAGCTTGTTATCCAAAGTCAATAAGTTATGAAAATTTGTCATCCAAGTCTCCATGTTATCCTCAAAGAACTCTGGGAGATCCTGAAGTGATTGGAAAAAGAGACGTGAACTGGGAAAACCGGTGCAAATGGAAGCATGAGCGGTCGTAAGTGCAGACTCACCTGGAAGTTAAGACTGTAGAAAAGTTTTGAAATAAGTGTTAGGGAAGAGAAGAGCACTTTCAGGGCGTTGACATCTGTTGCATGAGTTTGACACAAATCAATCGTAGCCTAAAATTGAAACAAGTGACATTTCCATTTCACATGAGAAAATGCAAATGATCACTCACATATGTGACCCTAGACCACAAAACCAGTCTTAAGTGTTCATTTTTCGAGATTTATACACCATTTGAAAGCTGAATAAATAAGCTTAGGTTTCTTAGGTATATTTGGCCGAGATACAACTATTCGAAAATCTGGAATCTGAGGGTGCAAAAAATCTAAATACAGAGAAAATCACCTTTGAATTGTCCAAATTAATTCTTAGAAATGCATATTACTAATCAAAATTAAGTTTAATTATGGTATTATTTACTTAATATCCTACTGATTTCTGGTATAAAAAGAAACCTGGATAATTTTGGCTATTGCTAAAAATATGCCCCTGTGACTTAAGACTGGTTTTGTGGTTCAGGGTCACATATCAGTTTATGATGGAGTAACGAAAAGGACAGCAACTCATTGACTTCACCTTGAAGAGTTCAGTGAGAGGCTGTGCAAAAGTGTCCAATACCAGCTTGATCTCTGACCACAGCTCATTGGACTTAAACTCATGGCGATATCTGAAAGACAACAGAGGCATTACTCAAAATACAGGATGTATCAAATTTATGTAAGGGACAAAAGTGTCTAGAAATGTAACACCTGAATCCCAAAAAATGTACATATTGATTTTTATACCAATATTCTCCAATACCTTTTAAAAAGGGAGTGTGCCGTGCGAAGCACTCCGTTGATGATGTGGAAGTCCCCGCTCTGAAATCGACTGATCATCTCGGTCAGGAGATCTGGCCATTTCTGAGGGAAGTCCTCTCGCCCGAGGATGCTGATCGCATCACTCAGCTGCAGAGGGGAAAACAGTCACTTCTGTTTACAGATAATGTTTTTATTCGTGCTCTTGCTTGTAATTTTGTTTTTATGTGTTCAGAAATTATTACTGAGTCTTCACTCATCTTTAATAATATTTTAACTTTTTATTAGTTAAGCTAATAGTGTTTTCTGTTGTATTGAAAAGGAGAATTGTGAATTTAAGTTGCATCTAAAACTTCAAGCTTATTTATTAGAATCACATGACATGGGTCAAAAGAGACCCCTGATCTATAGGCTAGAGCAGTAAGGCTCATAACAAACCCAGTGATGTGGATTACAGCAACAGCACTCATTTCAAATAAGAGTCGCTGTAAAAGTACACGGGTCAAACACCTTTATTCTAGCTGCTCCTTTTCGTGGGTTATCTGAAACTCTACCTGTTTTTGTATTTGCTCTGGGCTGGTAAGCATCAAATTTACAATGTTGGCTTTGATAGCAGTCCGGTCAGGATCAGAGATTTTGTTTGGTTCATCCTCGACCTTAGGAAGAGAAAGTACACATATCCAGATTAGATGCCACCCATCACACACCAGCCTGTTTTAATCGTAAGAACTAAATGATTCGTTCGTGAACCGGATATCACAAACTGCAGTGTTTTGAACTCTCTCACAACAGACCCGGAAGAGAAGACAATGCTGAATAAAGTCATAGTTTTGGCTATTTTTGGACCAAAATGTATTTTCGATGCTTCAATAAATTCTACTTTAACTACTTTGATGATGTTTTTCTTACCTTTCTGGACATGGACAGTACACGGTACATACATTTTCAATGGAGGGACTAAGAGCTTTCGGTCTAAATCTAAAATATCTTAAACTGTGTTCCGAAGATAAACGGAGGTCTTACGGGTTTGGAACAACATGAGGGTGAGCTATTAATGACATCATTTTCATTTTTGGGTGAACCAACCCTTTAACAGGACACTCACTATGCGCCAGTTCCTCTTGATGTAGTTCTTGAAGGTGACGGCTGCACACACGCGAATGACCTCGTCCTGGGACTTCTCTAGTAATGTGAGCAGTAAAACGGGGTAGTTCTGGTTTCCCTCCACTGACTCCAGAAATTTCTCAGCTAAGGATGGAGAAGGTGAGAACACAAAAATGGGGATAAATAGTTGAGACTAAATGGTGTTATTTTACATTTGATTACATTACCGTACCTCAATACTACCGAAAAATATATAGCACTGTTTATTTCATTCAAATCATTTTTTCTATTGTGTGTGTATATATATATGTTTTCTTTTTCTTTTTGGTAAATGAGGTAACTGAGGAAAGTCGTTTAGTGAAAGTTTTTTAAAGGGAAATGTACAGTTTGTTTCTTTTTCAACAAATTAAGAAATTACTGTGACAGATTTTTTTTGCATTCATATATTTAATAAAAACACCTTAGAACTTTCTAATGATTTATACTTATAGGCCCCATGCAGTTTAATAAAATTAAAGTTTACTATTTAGTATGTTTATTACTATTCTAAATATCACACTTACTAAAGAAGAAGCCCTGAGTTATTCTTAATTTTATTACAATAGTAAATACTGTAATAGTTTTACAACAATAATAATATTTGCTTAATGTTTGGTCAAGTTATGCAGCCTTACAAAAAAGCACAAGTCTGGTTTGGTTTTGAATACTTTGGATAAAAGCATCTACTAAGTGTAAATGTAAATTGTTCAGCACTACTGAGGATTGTGAAATTTCTCTAGTATTTCACATATTTGGCTCATTAATGACAACATATTACAATACTACATGGGCATAAAACACTAAAACATTTTTTTTTCTTTTTTGGCAAGCTAGTAAAAAATTTGGCAGCTGGGCCAGTATGAAAAAAAAGAAAGAAAGAAAAAAGAAGATTCATTATTGAGGCCTGCAGATTTTTACCTTCTCATACACAAATCCAAAAAAAAAATGCAGTATTTTTATGTCAATCGCCTCAAATGTTAACGTTACCTGGGCGTCTCACAGCTGGGTCAGGACTCAGGGTCTTCTGCAGATACTCAGTCAGGGTCTGGAGATTTCCATCATTGAGCTCCATCACTGATACACAAATACAAGAAACATATGAGAACTGAAGCAGTGAGATGATCTGTAAAAACTCACAATCAACTCTCCAACACACACACATCTACAGTAAAGGGTACGGTTTTATTAAAATCAAGTCATTATGTAAAACAAAGATCATGCTGATGATAATGTGAACATGTATTTATTTTCTTAACGCATTTCAGAAATTAAAGACATTTGAAGTACAATTATTTATTTGTTTTCTTTGCACATCCCCATACTGAGCGAAAACAGCTGATAATGATTTAATGTTTCTGATCTTGATGCTGAAGCATCTCACTCACATTTATGAATAAACACTAGATTATGCTCTGTGTGGTTTATGGGCTCCACTGTGTCAGTCTGGCTGTTTATGACAGACACTCAGGCCATGAGTAACGTGCTAAAGCTGTTAGCAAGTCGAGGAGAAAATAAATGCCAGTCATGCAAAATAGTCACAATAAAAGGGCTTCATAATAAAACGACCTCTATTTTCCGACAGGACGGACACTGAAGAAACCGACAAACGAGGTTAATCTAGTGAAAGTAAGGCGGAAAGTACTCCGTTATGTGGTTAGTTCACGAGCTAATTCTCGAGCTCACTCTCAACAGCGCGCGCTGCGTGCGTAAGCATTCAAACAAGATAATTCAGTAATCTCATGGTTTGTTAACGACCAGAATATATTATAGAATTGATTTACTGACAATGAGAAAGCAAAGGGAATTAAACGGGGTCTTACCGTTAGCAGTATGTAGAAGTGCTGTGCTAATCACCGGCGAGAAGTTTCAAACCACTCACGCAAGTGCGCGGTCACGCCTGTGCGCATGCGCAGTAATGAGACACAGAGAGGAGCGCACGTGGGGCGATGTATTTATCACGTAGCGCCCCCTCGTGTGTGCTGCGGCAAACTGCAGCATGTTTAAGCAAGGGAACGTTGGTTTTAGCAGTGCCTATGATGATCAAATTATCCAGTTCAAAACGTTCTTATAAATAGTTTATTTTTATATATTCTGTGTCCAAGCTAATATTCCATTATTATAATATCTTGTAAGAGTTGCTGTAACTTAAACTGGTGCCATGAGTGTTTTCTAATTTACACCCACAACCTAAAGTTTCAAAGATCAGGTTGTCATTTTGTTGTGCAAGTTGTATTTATCTAGGCCTATTTATATACAAGAATCGCTTGTTGTATTCCTCAATTGTAATTGTATTTTTTTAACAATGGGTTAATACTTTTATTATCAGTTACATTTGTGCTATTTATGCATTGTTTCATTATTATTTAACAGATTTTCCTGAAAAGTCATTAAATATGCTTTTTATTATTAGGCTATTCATGTATCATGATAGTATTTTTTTTTTTCACTGTATTTCAATTTTCATTACTGTTTTAATGGCAATTTAATGAAAAGGATTGAAGATCATGTGAATCAGGTGAATTATACACCAATAGGGAAAATATTAATGCTCTCAGAATTTTTTTTTTTTCCTTTTCAAAATGATTCTTCACAGGTCTTCTTGTGAAAAATAAATCAAGAGACATAATGCATGTGATATAACATTTGCCATCACTTATTGTAACAATGAGACTAACTGGTTATATTTTAGTCATTCAAGCAGACCAAGCCTATTAATTTAAATTGACTGCTGGCATCCACCCTTCATTGTTTTGAACACCATAGTTCAAATATAACCCAGAAGACAAAAGAAGAAGAATTGATAGATTATGGTTTACTATTTTAAATAATATTAAATTAATATTAAAGATGAAATAACCAGCTGACATTGGCCGTGCTTTACTAATGCAGTTTGTTTTAAAATGTTTTACAGTGACACTCTATTAAAACAAACCTTTTCTTCTGTTGCATAAAATTAGTCAAGATGTACATAATTCATAAATGTCTAGTCCTGCATTATTTGTAGACATCCTTTTTGGCGTATTACGTTATAACACAATGTAACTGGGACATTGGAAATCATGCAATCTGACGGTTCTTTCTTCTGTGTAGTGTTTCATTTTGTAATTAACTTGGCTTTGTCCCTTGTACTGTTTATGGTTTCCAGCAAAATGTCATCACATAATTGCTTCTGGCTCCTCATGATTATTGTTTTATGCCCCTTACATCAGCATTTCTTCTGATTTAAATCTATATTTGTGAAAAGCCAAATCAGGGATTGTAATAATTACATCAATTAGGACAATTAAGATTAGTTAGAAGGCAAAAAAAGAAATAAAAAATTGTGAACACTGGGAGGCAGTGTTATACTTTTGTATTTTGTGTTCACTGAACCCTCAAATCCTGCATTTAGGCACAATGACAGTAAAGATGAACTTGTAAATGTGGTAAATTTTGACGCAGATGCAAATTTTGGAAACAGATGCAAGCAAATACAAATAACGAATATCAAACATTTTAGACTCCACACAACGTACAACATGGAGATATTCTTAAAGTACATCAAAACTCATAGTTTATTTTATGTATAGCAATACAATTTACATATTAAATAACACTATAATAGAATGCTTTGATATAGCTTTCAACAAAAAAAAAAAAAAAAAAGAAAGGAAAAAAAAACAAAAACCTTTGTGTGTTATTCCAGATTAGAAAAAGTGGATATGATGGTGACACCCACCTGCTTTGTATAGGATAACTTTTTCATTGACTTACAGGATCTATTCTATTGCACTTCTGGACAATGAAACAGATTTAATTTTGATTCAAAGTGGGGAAAGAAAAAAGAAATACCACAATCACTGCCTTGGTTTATGATTGTTGTGTTTGGAATGTGATGCCAGCCACCTTCTGAAGGATTCAGGGACATGTTGTGTTAACCATCAATGAGAACTACACACAAAACTAAGAACAAACAAACAAAACTGATTCATATGAAAATATAGAGTTTGCAATTATATGCCAGGATACAAAGCTTTTAGAGACTGATGAGTTAATGAAGCAAGAAATAGATATGTACATTTCTTAACATGATAAAGCAAATATGCTTGCAAATGCAAAGCACAACTAATGAAAGAAAAGGAAAGAGGGATACCACAGGACAAAATGTTAGAAAAGATTTATGCAACGTGCAGCTCCAATTTTCTTCCGTGATGCACAAGCAAAGTCAGAATATTACCCCAAATGTTGGAGAGATGCGACTTCATTTTCCAGCCTCCTTCTTAGGAGAAACAAGACATGAACTGAGCAAACACCTTCGATGTGTTTCTTCTCCATCTCAACAGCATAACGTTGTCAATCTTTCGAACGCATTTCAAAAGTCCAACAAAAATTCAACAGCTTTCTTCTTCACATCAAAAGAAATCAGTAATAGTGTACATTCTCATTGCAACATGAAAAGAAAAGAAACAAAAACAAAGGTGACCTGTCGGATAAACAAATGCTCAGTGAAGCAACTTAGACAAAACAAAACGAAACGAAATGAAACAAAGATACTAAGAAAGCAACAAAAAACGCAAAGCAAAACATACAGCCAAACATTTTCAACATTGTTTTTCCAGTCACTACCAAAAACATCGAATCACAAAAATAAAAACTTTCTCACGTTTCATGACTGAAGTTAATGACAGTTATAGTCTTTGGTAAAAATTTATGAATCGTGGGTCCCCAGTTTTGAA
Source organism: Carassius carassius (assembly GCF_963082965.1). Taxonomy (NCBI): domain Eukaryota; kingdom Metazoa; phylum Chordata; class Actinopteri; order Cypriniformes; family Cyprinidae; genus Carassius; species Carassius carassius. Next base: position 19,246,299 of record NC_081798.1, read on the forward strand.
GCGATGAGACTGAATCTAATGTTTTGTTAGCAAGGCCTTTGTGCTGAATGGCATGAAACGACTGTTTATGATATTACAGTAACTGTTTTTCCTAGCAGTATCTGAAAATCAATGACAAGAAATGAGAGACACTAAAAGAGGTCAGTTTAGTGGAGAAATGCTTGGAGTGAGTCTACAAGCTTCTAGTAAAACCAGTCAATACCAAACACAACATCACACACACACATACACACACCTGCCAGGGTGAAATGAGACTGTACAGAAGGCATCGAGAGACTCGTATACATTATTCTCATGGGACGGCGTATGTCAGTGAACCCAGGACGAAGTAGAGCAGTATAAAAAAAGAGAACAGAATTAACTCCTACATTATGAGTCGCATGGGATCATTACATGTTGAGTTGCACTCTCAAGTGATCGAAGTAGCAGCTTTGGAACGTAAAGCAATGGAGAAACCAAACCAGCAGGGGATGATAGAGAAGTCATGGGCTCTGCGGATCCTTCGACTGTGACGGCTGCTTGTAGAGACGGTTAACATTTACAAAAGCACAAGTTATTATGATATACGATATATAATTATATATATATATATTAAAAGCAGAATATGAATCATACAAAAGTTCACAGTAGCCGTTATAATATCACCTTTTGAAAGTAAATATGGGTTTAACTAGAAGCATAATGAGTAGATATACCATTCGGGGTGCGAATCAAAACAAAACAAACATAATCCATATAGCTCATACGGTCTTTCATCTGTGAATCTGACTGATTTTGTGGTGGGTCTTCGCAAGTGGGACATGGGAATAATCTCTTTTTCCAGCGTCTGAGGCGTGCGTGGAAACTGTTTTTCGCTTGTGGAGGATATTTCTAAAACTTGGGAGAGCAGCTTTCTTGTGGAATGTCAGAATAAGGGCTTGACAGTGAGTTTAAGTGATTGAGAGAGAGAGAGATTGTGGTGGAGATGGTGGAGTAGGCAGTAACACTGATAGTTTCTTAGTGCAAACTAGACAGAACTGTGTTTCATTTCGTTTTGTTTGTTGTGAACTCATAAACGTCGGTGCAAATGTTCAGTAGGATAACATTAAGACATAAAATGGCGAAAAAAATAAATATCAAAAACTTTTTATCAGTGTAAAAAAGTAATCAGGTTATTCTTTTAACCAAGAGTTCTGGCAAAAAAGGCCTCAGGAAAAGTCTGTCTTAGTCCTTGAAGTTTTACAAAGTTCGAGTAAGTGCCTCTTCGCTCCAGTTCGGGGGGCTTTAGACGAGCGACTCCATGCTTTCGGCTGGGTCCGATTCATCAGACATGGCCACGCTGCCGTTTCTGTCCAGGGACATGTGGCTGGATCCGTTCTCTTTAGTGCTTATCAGGCTGAGCATAGCTTTGTAAAGGTACTGGTACTGTTCCTGAAAAACAGAGGTGGACATAAAGCATGACTTCACAATGGGGCACAGAAGATTTTTTTGAAAAAGGATGTAAAATGTAGATCCAGCTCTGATCCAGTCCAGTAGGTGGCAGACATTCAGCTTTTATGTTGATGTGTAAAAATGTCAGAAGCAGCAGGAGCACATTTCTGCCACCTACTGGACTGGAGTGAGAAATGCTGACTAGCGCACACAAGGGATCACATTTTAACTTAAAATTGATTCAATAATATGGATCCGTTCACTAAAAATGCAGAAAAATAGATATTAAGTTTCACTTGTTTTCTCATTTTAGTTACATTCTGGCAATCTTGTACTAATTTGTTCTAAATTGACAACAAATTGAGCTGTGGGTACAAACTCAGTATGAACTGGCTGTGTTCTATTAATTAGCTCCCATGTTTTAGTTGAATCGTAGGCACACGGTACTAATTTGTCCTAATTCAGAAACAAATTAGGTCTTGTGTATGAACAAGAACTTATTGCCACTATTTACACATTTTTTTATTCCCATAATCTTTTCCATAATTTTCCATAAAAACAAAAAAATGGTGATATGGCCCTAACTTGTGTTTGGCCCTTTGCTACAAAACTTTCAACCTCTTTAGCACCAGTGTGTTATGTGCAAAAAAAGTTAACGTCCTGTCCTGGGTCTGGAACGACTTGAGCGTGAGTTATCACTGACAGATGAACTAAATACACTCATACATATGTTCTTTTGTGTCTTTTAGGTTTAAGGTGAGTTAATTATATTTGATGTTAACTAAATCTTGAAATGTGACCAGAATAAGCGTATGGACCTCAGTATAAACACTTACAATGTCGGTAAAGACTCCTGGTCTCATGAGGTTGATCATCTTGGCTACCTGGTAAACCCCCACAGCTCCTTCACTCTCCAGCTGCTGGGACAGTGTGCTGAGAGCACATAACATCCCAGCAGACACTGCGCCAAATCTGTCCACACACAAACATTACATAGCTATATGACCAAACATCTCTTAAAACTCATTTACCTCTTTTAATGTGTCATATGTCAGACTGAAATATTATTCAACTAGAAGAAGAACAAAAAAGAAGGAAGGGACTTTTATTTCTGTTATTATTCTTTGGGAATTGACTAATCTGTGAAAGTCGTGTCTTTTTGATGGGGCAGGGTTAATAATTGGATTGGTGATGCCAAAACAGTGTTTTATTAGTATTTGTAAACTATTATAGAATTTGTTAATGTTTTGAACTGGTTTATTTATTTATTTTTGTTTTAGTTTATTTTAATTTTAGCAAATATTTCTTATGTGCTTTTGTTATTTGTATAGGTTTTTGTTATTTAATATTTAACTTTAATTTATTTTTATTTCAGTTTAGGTTTTAGAAATGTTTGTATTTTATTTCAACTAGGCAACATTTCTAATTTTGGTCTTTTTCATGTAAAAATAAAAGAAAATAAAATAAAATTAAATTTATTCCTGAGAATGCTAGGAAAAAAAACAGTTATAATTCATTATTTATATATTTTTGTTAACAGATTAAAACGACAAATATATTTTTTTTTATTTCACCAAAAAAACATGCATAATAAGACCAGTAATGTGCATGAAGAAATATGTTTATATATTATTATATATTTAAATAATATATTAAATATATGTATTTTGACTGTAAGACCTCAAAGCTGTTCTCATGAAACTAAAGCAAAATTTAATGTTTATATATTTAAAAACAAATGGTTAATGAAAAGTAAATGTTTACTATATCTACACATTTCTTTTTATAGATCATCTTGTACAGGTCATTTTCCATCTTATCTTGCGTACTTGCCTCCTTCTCTTACAGTAGTGCAACGTTTTCATTTATAAACTCTATTTTTAAATCTACAAGAATAGAATTCATTACAGTTCCTACTGTTTGACACCCCAAAGTGCTGTGATCCAATTAGCTTTAACGAGTATTCCTTAATATCAACAGACATTACTTTGCAACACAACGACTAACAGTGGCCCCTTCATGTTTATTCATATGTTAATGAGGCCTGATTGCCTCATCTGATGCTGGAACATTTGAGCTTTTCCAAATGTGCAATGTTACTTTTACATCATCCCTAAGAGGTTTTGAAAAGATGTCTGTCTTTAATAGCATCACGTTCATAAGAGCTAAAGATAAGCTAGTCTGTCAAAAACTCCCTCTCCTGTGGAGATATTTCTGCCTTCACGGTCTCCCTGGTGTTCAACAGAGAGCTACTTGGAATCTGAAGGAGCGCTGAAGTCTAAAATTGAATCTAAAAGGCTGAATTTGGCTCAATTTGCATGCTTCTATTAGGTACAAAAATTATGTACAGTATAGGCAAAGCATTCATGCCTCAAGTCAAAAAATGAAAAAGGTTGTATTGTTCCAGTTCTGATGTGCTATATCAGATGGTTGGTATGTGAATTGTGATTGAAGTCATTGAACCTGTGTTTATCTCATCCCAACCTCTAAAACCAGAGGCAGTTTTTACTTAAGATTGAGGTTTTCTAAGCCAAATTGTAAATTACAGGAGGCACTTATTAAAAAACAAAACAAAACAATGGCATTACTCACTCGTCATGCACTATAGTGGGTCCATCTCTGGTCATGGCCTCTTCTTTGATGACATTGATGAGCTCAAAGGTGCTGCTGATGGGAGCGTCAGGGTTTGGCCATTTTGGGCACTGAAAATGACGAACTTCTAAAACGTAATCATCCTAGAAAGTAAAAGAAATAGAGAGAGATCATTTAAAATTATTTATATAGTTTAAACCAAAAATTATAATATAATAATTATTATAATTACCATAATATTAATATGGACTTTTATATAAAATTAAATTAAATTCATCCATTTAGCACACGCTTTTATCCAAAGCGACTTACAGTGCATTCATGCTATCAATTTTTACCTATCATGTGTTCCCGGGGAATCGAACCCCCAACCTTGCGCTTGATAACGCAGGCGGAGTGATATATTTGTTGGTTATTTACAGTACGTTTTATAGCACACACTCATGATATACAAGATCACGTGAAGAGTTGAATTAGTTATCGCGCATACTGTCACGTCTCTGTCAGACCCCGGTAAGTTTATTTTCCTCCAGCATTCTGCAACATTTTAGATTATATGGACAGTTTGTCTTTATCTTATTGTTTTTAATGGCATAATAAGCAAACTAACAAACAGTACTATCGGTCACGTGTCTAATAACTGCTGTCTGGGGGATGCATTTTATTTCCAGTCTTCAACTACTTTTTCAGAAGTTAGCTCTGTGGCTAGTAAGTTGTTACGCTGTTCATTTTTGTTTGTAGAAACATCATTGTATCGCTACACATGTTTGACAGCTCTGGCGTGAAGAGATGCGTAAAAACAATGTATTAAAAACGCTGTGCGAGGCGAGATTTCTTTCAGTGATACAGTGTTGAACAGGGAACTTTTCCCCACGTGTTCCCTCAACCAAAAAAAAAAAAAAAAGAAGAATACACTTATACTGGTGAATTAAATACAGCATTATTAATGGGTACGAAAACTGTTTAGAATGTCGTAAAAATGTTTCTGTGCATTTAAAAAGTTGAGTGCAGTGTATCATCCGGTTGGGCTACGGAGCTGAGAGAATGAGCTGCTTCAGCAAGAGTCGGCTGTTTCAAAACCTAGTAAGCTGCCAAGATAGGCAGCATTTTTGAGCATCACTGAAAGAGAAAATGTCAGTATTTCATTGAGACTTGAGATTAAATAACCTGCTTAAGTATTGTAGATCTTGTAGTATTAATTTTCACATGCAGTTACACATTGTCGGTTAAAAACAAGAAAGTGGCTGGTAAAAACATCGAGTGGCTGGTAGGCTTCGAAATCCAGCAGACACAGTGGCCGGTGGACAAAAAAGTTAACTTCCATCCACATGTTTTTACATTGTATTTATATTTTAAAAATACCAGCATGTAAGTACATCTGTAATTGTTTTCTGTTATTATATTTATAGTTAAACTTTTGATCCATCCCTTACACCTTAAGCCTCAAGGAATACTATAAATTAAATTATAATATTATTCAAAATAATACAACCATATAAGATGAAATACAAATAATTATATACTATATATACCGTTTGACTCTAAATCTTTCCCTTTAAAGACACAGACCTGTGTGGCCTCCAGGATGAAGTCGTGAATGATGATTTGCTCCTCACTGGAGAGGCAGAGTCTGTCTTTACTGATAAGAGTGACTGTAAACGCCTCACAGTTCATGGCTTCCTCTCGGCTCGGCCAATACACAAACTCATCCTCCGCCTGCGGGAACAAACGAGAGTGAGCATCAATCCTGAGTAATTAAAGACTTTCAGTGCTCTGACAACCAAAGTTTCCCTCCTTAGAGGCAAGACATGACACACTCAAGACAAACAGGAACTTCGCAGATGGTCTTGAATACCCACCAGGCCCTGGTTGTCTGGTAACATGACGATGATTTGAGCATTGTGGTCCCAGATCATCCTCCAGAAATCTTTAGTGGTGTGAGGCAAGGGATGCTGGGTAATGATGAACTCATTGCTCCGGTAGTAGCCCTAATAGTAGTGTGGAAACGTATCATAAACAAAAGCAGCAATCAAATCTTCTTGGCTTTCGGTGTACAACAAATAGCATATAGATAAGTGATTCAATTTATCCTCGCTTTACATTTAATAAAATTAAGTCACTTAAATACTCTCCTTAGTTATAAAAAAGGCAAGATGACAATGTGAAGTTTGTGTATTATTCCATAATCCCTGTTTCTCGTTGACCTGTCATCTTTTAACCATAAATAATACCCTTTATACTATTTGAAAAAAAAGAGCACCGGTGCACAGGTGCTGTAAAACCAAAATTACACAAATGCTCACTCTCATGACCATAAAGCAGAAGTTTTTTCCCCAGAACACTGAGTGCTAAAATCAGGACAGGTTAATGTAGTTGTAGCGGGGGTTTTTGGGAACTCACCATTATATAAGATGCATTGATGTAATCAGTGCCTTTCATCCCAGGCAACGGTGCAAGACCAACACGTGCTCTTTCCGCTGAGAGGGACAAAAACAGCCCATAAGGACACAGAGTAAGAGAGCAGGTCAGTGATGCGATCTCATTAGCTCAAACAGTGCTGCAAGCACAGTTTTAAAAGCTGTGTTGCAGTTTGGATACTAGAAGAACTGTCATAGAAGGCCAAGGTATATGAAAAAAAAGAGCTAAAAATAGCTTCTCCGGAAAAGATTATGTCTACAGGACACCATAGTAAACCATAATTACAGTTACAATTAGCAGATGCTTTTATCCAAAGCGACCTACGAATGAGGACAACAGAAGCAATCGAAATCAACAAAAGTGCAATGATATACAAGTGCTATAACAAGTCTCAGTTAGACTAACGCAGTACACGTAGCAAGTTTTTATTATTTTTTATTATATAATAAAAAACAAAACAAAAGACTAACTATACATAATAAATACTGTAAATTGGATGTGCTGTTATATTTACAATTATGTTACTCACATGGGACAACAGAAGAGTTGCGGTTCTTCTCCTTGTTGCATTCTTTTTGAGCACTGAAGCACTCCACAAATCTTGCATTGCACTGAGTCACCAACTGAACATGAAGTAGAACTAGTTACTTTTTCTTTATTTCAAAGTAGCATGATACATCACATAAGACAACTTGTCTGTCGAAAACGTTGCACTCTATCAAACTGCAGGTTAAGAACAGTCAGAATTTCAGAGCTAAACAAAACACAAAACAAAGACAAAACAAGAACAAAACAAAACAAAACAAAACAAAACAAAACAAAACAAAACAAAACAAAACAAAACAAAACAAAACAAAACAAAACAAAACAAAACAAAACAAAACAAAACAAAAACAAAATCAAGGACAAAACAAAACAAAAACAAAGAGCAACTAATTTACATTCATTAAAAAACAAAACAACAACAACAACAAATAAAAGTACTGCAAATCCAGGAAGCAAATATGTCCTGCAGTTGTAGCTTACCAAACAGAATGAAATGTTGATTTATATTCAGGTATTGAAGCCGAACCAAAAAGAACCATAAAAAGTGAGAATTTCAGGGCTTAATATAATATTTTATAAACTCATGAAACTCAAGCAAGCCACATATCACATATTTTTCCTGCACAGAAGCTGTCAAGCTTGGATTGTAAGTCACAGTGTCCTAACCGGGTATGAAATGATAGAGCAACAAGCGATAAAAGTGAACCAATTACAATGGTTCAAAATTCTTCTCCACATAAATATGCATTAAAAATCAAATCTCTTCTGATATGCTGAGAATGTGTCATGCACTGCAGTTCTGCAATCAGTGCTGGCAGACAAATTGCTTGTTGAAATGACTTTGCATAAGGAAAGAGATAGTCCCCCACCTTGAACTGCTTCTCCAGTCGTGTTTTGCCCCCTGTGCCTGGCGTCAGGATGTTGTTGACATAACTGTGCAGCTGACTAGAGGGCACCTCTGTTTCCTTCCCAAGAATGGCTTCCATCAAGGCATCATGAATGAAGATATACTGCTCCTAAACACACAGAGACAGACAAACAGAGCTTTAAAGAGACATGCTAGATGACACCAACAAACAGGGCAGATTTAAACTGGTGGCTCACCTCCGTTTGGACCAGGTAGTTTCTCTGAGTTCGGATATGTTTGAGGAAACCCAGCACATTGACTGAGCCTTTATCTTTCAGCTGCTGTAGCATGCTGTCAATCACAATATAAGTTCCTGTCCTGCCCACGCCAGCACTGAAGAAGACACATTAATAATATATAAAACATTTTGTTTATTGCTCCCTTTAGCCATCAAATCAGCCAGTGGAAGTGTGTGTGTTTTTTTACCTGCAGTGTACAAGCATAGGGCCCATCTCTGGTGTCTGTGCGGCAGAGGACTTCCTGACAAAGGTGAGCACAGGTAACGTGTATTCAGGGACACCCATATCTGGCCACTGAGTGTAGTGATACTGCAGAACTGTTCTTTCACTCTGACGCCCCTTAGTGTTACCCTTCTGTCCCTGCAAACACACACACAAACAGATGAAAGTTTTAGATGAAACTACATATGACCCTTCAACAAAAAAGGACAACACAGACTCCTACTGTTGTGTAAATTAAGCCAGAACAAACAAAACCAAACAAAACAAAACAAAAAATTTAAAAACAGCAAAACAAAGTAAAATAAAACAGCAAAACAAAGAAAAGCACAACAAAGCAGCAAAACAAAGCAAAACAAAAAACAAAACAGCAAAACAAAAAGCAAAGCAAAACAAAAACAAAACAGCAAAACAAAGTAAATTAAAGCAAAACAAAATAAAGGGACTGATTTCTTAACCCTGACTTCATTCTAAATTGAAAAAAAAGATTGCATATTTACCGAGCCTTAATATATTTGCAGTATTTAAACCATGTATTTTTTTTGTATCTTTTTTTTTGTTACTAGTGATTATATTCCACCAGCCAATTTTAAGACTTTTGTTTTGCTAAATTTGAGAATTATTTCAGAAATCCTGGTCCTGACCAGCAGAGCGAAACGAGGATGTTTTTTTTCCGAAAAAAAGTACACACTCAAATGCAATTGTATCTCATGGTGAAGAAAAACAGAAACCTCCTTATCTTCACATAACCCTCACTTGTCATTCAAATTTACAGCACAGGTTTGTGATAGTACTGTACAGAAGCATGTCGGCTTTATATTTTTAAAATTTTATTTTACCATACATTACCATACATGAATTTTTCATTTCTGTAAAAAAGTGTCATCTAAACTCATATCTAAGTGGCTGCTATAAAAAGACCATTATTTCTTTGCTGCCAGTGGCCTTGGTTAGTCTCTATGTATTATGAAAGAGATTTATGGAGAGAGCAGATAACTCTCACAGACGCTGTGAAGGCCAGGACCTTGCATAAGCTTCTTAAGATTTTTTCCTCTGGCTTTTAATGCTCAATCCTTCTCCCAGGTAAAGGAAAGCAGGTCAAACCTTGCACAATGACTGTGTGGATAATTTTATGAAATGGGTGCCTTTTCAAGTTTGATGAGGTGATAATATAAGTATTTATAAAACAGTCTAAATTATAAAACCTGAATAATTAAAAAATATATTTTTTTATAAGTTTTTAAGATCTACTCTACTGACAAATAAAACAAAAAAGAGTTTTAACAATACAAATTTGTCAACAAAAATGTACATATACTTCATCTAAAATTATGTAGAAAACAAAGGTGAACTTGAAAAAATGGTTGAAAAATAATGAAAGAATGTTAAAAAAAAAGTTATTGGATTTTTGTTAATGTGTTTCAAAAAGATTCTATATTAGCAAATAATAAAGGTTGGCACCCGCTATTATTGCTAAAGCCATAACAAATAAATGTAATATAATTATGCCACCTGTTTTGTTGAACCACCCATTTTCATAATGCCATGCCAGCTTCCTAGGCTGTTTTAATGATGGGAAAAGTGTTTGCAGAGTAATTTAATATTCTAAGAAAACTTAAAACCTGCATAATTTAACAAAATGTTAAATTATACTTATCTGACCTTTATGTTATTACTTTTTTTCACAGTAGCATTAATTTCATACAGTGTGTTGTTGGTACATCGATCTAATTCATTTAGCCATTTGTTAATGATGTACTTTTGGTTTAATTCAGCATCAATAGAGAAGCAGATGTGTAAGAGGAGAAATAAAAAAGGTGTTTACCTTCTTTACTTTGGTGTTTCTGATAGTGAAGATGCGGAGTGTGTAGCACGCCATTACTTTGGTCCTCTTCAGAGTCACCACCATATTACCATATTCCTCGCTGTTCTCTGTCGGCCAGTACTGGTCACATTTTCTCTGTAGGACGCACACAAAAAAAGGACAAAGTTTAAAGAGGCATTATAAAACAAACAATTATGATTCTGTAATATACTCACTCTGCCTTTCTCCACCAGGTTAGTGATCATGACTATAATGCCGGTGTTTTGTTCCCAAACCATCCGCCAGAAGTCCTCGAATGTGGACTTGAGAGGACCCTGAGCTGCGATGTAGGCCTTGGGTTTATTGTAGCCCTGTAGAGGAGAGAGATAAAGAAATATACATCACATACAGTCAAGTCATTATGTATATAGAAGTGTGTTCTGCAGTCATCACTCACATCCACATAGTTGGCATTGATGTAGTCACTGTGTTTGGAGTCTTTTCCTGCCAGAGGTCTGAGCTTCACTCGACTGTGGTCATCTGGAGGAAGAACAAAAGACAGCCAGAGATTAGATTCATGTCTGATGTCTGAGCTACAGTTGGGTAAAAACTCTGAGATATAAACATTTTGAAATACAAAAAAATGCCATCACTCTTCATAACCTTTTTTTAAAGTCACATTAACAAGATCATCAGGTTTTGAATAGACTTGAGTGCTGCTGTCATTAAAGTAAATGGGGACAAACCTAATTCTGGAAATTTGCACCAAAAAACAACAACAACAAAAAAATAAACTATTTTTATTATTACAATTTAAAATAATTGTTTTCTATTTAAAAATAACCGTACAAATCCATAACTTTATTCTTCAGTGTTTCTCAAGCTTTCTAAAATCACTCTAATATGCTGATTTGCTGCTCAAAAAACTTTTTTATTTTTATGTATTTTTTTAATTATAATCAATGTTGAAAACAGTTGTGTTTCTAATTATTTTTATAGTACCCTTTTTCAGGACTTTTATGAATAGAAAGTTCAAAAGAACAGCATTTGAAATAGAAATCTTTTATAATATTATAAATGTCTTCATAATCATTTATCTTTAATCAATTTAAAGGGTTAGTTCACCCAAAAACCCATTAATGACATAATTTTCATTTTTGGGTGAACTAACCCTTTAATGTTTCCTTGATTAATAAATTATTAATTTCTTTCAAACTAAAAAAGTACTAACTCAAAACTTTTGAACAGGACTCTATGTAAATGTTAAATTAAAGGGTAAGTTCACCAAAAAATAAAAATGAATGTCGTTCCAAACCTGTAAGACCTTTGTTCATCTTCGGGACTCAAGTTAAGATATTTTGGATGAAATCCGAGAGCTTTCTGACCCTACATAGACAGCAAAATAACTACCATGTTCAAGATCCAGAAAGGTAGTAAGGTAGTGTTAAAATAGTCCATGTGACATCAGTGGTCCAACATTAATTTTATGTCATGGTACTCTTGTGAAAGCTTGGAGGAAAATGACACAGAAAAGAAGAAATTGTTGAATAAAGCCATTACTTTTTGTATTCTTTGTGCACAAAAAGTATTCTCATAGCTTCATAACATTAAGGTTGAACCACTGACTATTTTAACAATGCCCTTACTACCTTTACGGGCCTTGAATGTGGTAGTTGCTTTGCTGTCTACAGGGTCAGAAAGCTTCATAAAAAACATCCTGATTTTTGTCTGAAGATGAACAAAGATCTCATGGGTTTGGAACGACATGAGGTTGAGTATTTAAAGACAGAATTTTCATTTTAGGGTGAACTTTGCCTTTAAATTTGAATTCAAATCCATATACTGATAATATTATTTACAATTTAAAAATGCTAAATTATAGAAACAGAAACATTTTCACAAGTGGTCTGAGAAGTGAGACTCACAGGCTATGATGTTGATGTATCTGTTTTTGTGCTTGTTGTCAGGATGATTGGAGTGTTCTGATGTGATCTTCATATCTGCAGTGCAGCGCTGCACTTCCTACAACACACAACACACACACACACACAGATGAGACATTGTGAATTTCATTTTAATTTAGTGTCATGCAAAAAAAAAAACGTTTTTATACATATAATACACACACTTTTTACATTTATTTTGAACAGTATATCAATTGATTTTAGAATTATTTGTTCTGTTTTATTGTTTTGCTTAATTGTAATTTAGTCTAATATTTCCTTATCTAATACAGGTGACAGACAGTATTATACACAGCTGCTGTGCATTACCACAAACACTGGTTTTAATTTGCATTTAAGCATGTACAGCAGGTTCAGCAAAGCTAACATCCTGAGACTGTTAACAGATCTCTCGGTAAACACACCAGCGCTTGACACATTCTGTTAACAGCATGCAACAAAGACGTTGAGATGTTTAAGGGATGTACCAGAACTTAAGAATTGGCTGTGTGTTTATTAGCTGGTTATGTGTTTGGAGAGTGTGTGGACAAGCTTGTTTAAAACCACAAGATGTTTGAAAATCTGCCAGGGGCTGTTTTCAATAAGTCTCTCATCCACACACACGCACCTGTGTGGTTTCTGGTTACCTGCAACTGAACTAACCTCACCAGCATTCTGAGAAGACCAAAGATCTGATACTTCACAGAACATCATAGGGCAAGTCATTTATGAGAGGACAGTCCATGACAGTTAATTATTTTCATGTGTGACCTGTGATATCATGTATGATGCTGGTTGTATTACATCAAAATGTATCTTGTACATACATTTTTATTAATTTTTTCTACAAAACTATAAATACAATGTCATATTTTAAAAGCCCTAGATTAAGTTAAAGTGGTTGTTATTTTGAATAATTTACTGGCCATCATTGCACAGAAAAAGCACATGCTAAAATTACAAATGACTTGCTTCTTGCATCAGACCAAGGTTGAATCTAATGGCTAGTTTTACTTGCTCTTAGTGCTGCATTTGAAACTGTAGATTATCACATAATCATAGATTGATTACAAAACTATACGGGTATTCAAGGGCAGGCTTAAAGATGGTTTAGATCCTACCTGTCTGATCGTTATCACTTTGTATATTTCAATCGGGAATCACCTCAATAATCGGCAGTAAAGTTCTGAGCGCTTCAAGGATCTGTCCTAGGCCCTCTGCTATTTTCAATATAGATGTTGCCCCATGGTAATATTATTAGAAAATACGGTATTAGTTTCCATTGCTGATGATACTCAACTACATATTTCTACAACATTCTGGTTTGTCTTTCTCTCTGGGTTTCTCCATTCACACTTCTCTTGCTTTCAGCTGAATGGCAAACTTCTCCAAGTGTCCTCTTCTTTTTTTTTCCCCTTTCAGTCGATTTTCTGTATTCCCCCTAAAAAACTCATAGCCGGGGCGCACATAATCTCTGTGCCTGTCCAGGCCTAGCCAATAGCCTTTCTCTTCTCCCTGGCTCCCATGATTTCTGCCACCCCAGCCACTGCTTTATTTTCAGCCCAGGCTGCACAAAGCCACTTGTCAGGGGCCTGGAGGGCTCCGTCCAAAAGGGGTTTGGCTCGGCTATCTTCCCTCTTTTTCTCTGCTCAAGTAGTGGAGGCGAGAGTGAAGGGATAGGAACCACAGAGGAATCCATTGAAGGGAAATCCCCCTTGGGACCACTTCCCAATGTCCATCAAGACACACACACTTTCAGAGGCACTTTCCTGTGCCAATCAAGCCACTGTGGAACAAAGAGGCCAAGGGAAGCCCTCCGAAGAACCTTAGCGACCCACACTCCCCTTCTATAATCCTCTCATTCTCTTCTCTGATGGAGGGAAAGTAGGAGATCTACTTTGAAACTAAATTGAAAGATTTTCCTTTGTATCATGACATGTACAACAGACATGGGCTACATTCATATATTGTTTTGAACCAAATAGTCACATGGCAAATTGAGCAAAATGAGCAGATAGCTATCAGAATGAATTAATAAAAAAAAAAAAAAAAAATTGTTACTTATACTTGTATTTATTTATTTATTTATTTATTCTTTTTACTTACCATAACATGCTGTTATATATTAATATAATTTTATTTTATTAAAGTTAACTCCCAAAACGAGTCTTTGAATATACAATGGTTTTAATTTTTTTGTGTTTATTAAAATAAAAATGTATTTGTAATAAGATACTGCTCCATGTTGTTTTACATATTTATGAACAATGGCTTGAAAAACTATTTGAACTAAAAACTACTTAGAATTAGCAGATCCATAGATTTGTGTAATATCGCTATAACATAATAATTGCGTAAAATAAAATAAACAAATAAACAATGTAGCTATTCCAGGGGTATATTTGCCCTATATTATCTTACATTTTGACCCTTGTTCAAATTTTATTTGGGTAAAATAAAATTTAAAAGGCAACAAATAAGGTGAATTAAAAAGGAAATAAATAAATATATAAAAGGTAACATTGTTTAGTAGTGCCTCATTCCACTTGATAACTACAACGTTGTTTAAGTGCCACGTTTAAAAAATAAATAAATCTAAGATTACGAGATTAAAGTCAAAATACTTTGAGAATAAAGTTAAAATATTATGAGAATAAAGTAGAAATGTTTTGAGAATAAAGTCGAAATATTACGAGAATAAAGTCGAAATATTACGAGAATAAAGTCAAAATATTACGAGAATAAAGTAGAAATACTTTGAGAATAAAGTCGAAATATTACAAGAATAAAGTCATAATACTACGAGAATTAAGTAAAAATATTAGGAGAATAAAGTCTAAATACTTAGAGAATAAAGTCGAAATAATACGGAAAAAAGTCATAATACTATGAGAATTAAGTCGAAATATAACGAGAACAAAGTCTAAATATTACAAGAATTAAGTCTAAATGTTTAGAGGATTTAAAACGTAGAAATTAAAGTTATATTATTTTGAGAGTAGGCCTTTATTGCACATGTAAATGTCCTGGATTGAGAGCACCGGGAGAAGTTGCAGGCCAACAATATTTAAATATTGTTGCATCCGAGCGGCTGCAGCATCTTACCGGAATGAGGAAGAGTCAATTTTAAGGACTTGCGGAAACAGCTTAATATCAAGAATATGATATTTATTAACAGACTGAACATGAACAACTTTTTATCTTAACATCAGGTCACACACCCAACTGACATTCCTTCGGGGGGCGCTGTAGCTCTCTTATTTAAGTTTTTTTTTTAAAATACACTATAAATATATGTGGGATTATTAGCAGAAATCATACCATGTGCAATACTCGCGGGGACAGTATGCTTGGAAATAATATTTCATATATTCCATTGCATTCGTTATTAGTAGTGCGCCAGCCACCCAATAGCAATAAGATTTGTGCTTTTGATAGACCTACTTTTAACGTGTCAGCTTTCAAAATCAGTTTTATAGCGAAACACAAATTATGTGTCTTACAATAATATGTTTTTCAAGCTCTTTAATGATCAGATCGATGTATTTATGTGAAACAATTCATTAAATTAAACTGTATCTTTGTGAAAATTCCAAATAGGCTATGTGAAAATGTATTCTCGTAATATTTCGACTTTAATCTAGTAACATTTTGACTTTATTCTAGTAATATTTCGACTTTAACCTCATAATAATTCGACTTTAATCTTGTAATATTTCGACATTATTCTCGTAATATTTCGACTTTATTCTCGTAATATTTTGACTTTATTCACGTAATATTTCGACTTTATTCGCGTAATATTTCGACTTTATTCTCATAGTATTATGGCTTTATTCTCGAAACATTTCTACTTTATTCTCATAGTATTTCGACTTTATTCTCGTAATATTTAGACTTTATTCCTCGTAGTACGCCTATTATGCCTTTATTTTCAAAACATCTCGACTTTATTCTTGTAATATTTTGACCTTATTCTCAAAATATTACGACTTCATTCTCGTAATCTTAGAATTTTTTATTTTAACTTGGCACTAAAATGCTGTCGTAGATAACAGCTCGGTAATAAAAAAATAAATA
Organism: Carassius carassius; assembly: GCF_963082965.1. NCBI lineage: Eukaryota > Metazoa > Chordata > Actinopteri > Cypriniformes > Cyprinidae > Carassius > Carassius carassius. The sequence continues at coordinate 19,262,457 of NC_081798.1, forward strand.
AAATTCTGTATTGTTGGTACAGCCAAAGATCTGAAAATGTCAGAATCCTGTCCCACAGAGGACACATTAAACCTGGTATATCTGTGTGTGTGTTTGTGTGTGTACATGCAGCTCTGACCTGCAGGTGATCAACAGGGGCTAAAAATCTCAGATCATTCATTGACATTCAGTTGTGCCACTGACAGCACAAGCAGACGCTGTGGCCCAAGACCCAAAGGATAGTTAATTACAAGTCATCCTCCTACAAACTCTCATCACATTAGTCTGACAGAATGTTGTTGTGTTTTTTTTGGCTTCTGTGAAACACTAACACACACACACACACACACACACACACATGAGAGAGTGTCCAAAAAACCCAGTGTGAAAAAAGACAGCATTCAGATGGCCTAATTCATTCTCACACAGGCTGAGTTCAACTGGCTTGTCCTGTACGGCCACCTGCCAGAAATAACAAACATCCGCGGAGGGACCCGGCCCAGCTGTTCACAGACAGATACCAGAACCTGTCAACAGAACCACTGCACGGGGAACCACATGAGACGGGACCTGTGTTTACAAAAGTCTGAGGAGTTTGCTGAGAGGGAAGACCTCTAGACGGGATACGCCTGTAAAGTGTGCATGTGTGTGAAGATCTTACCTCAAACTCTTCTGAGAAGCCGTGTTGGTTGTTGGAGTAGAGTCCTGATACATGCTTGATAAACTGTTTAATAGGGAGGGCCTCCATATCATCTGAAACAGAGAAAAAAGAGATGCATCCCACTCTTTTGTTGTCTTATCTTGAGAAAACCATAAAACAGGAAATATCACAAAGGAGCAGCAAAAAGAACGCCAGCAAAAGATCACACAAGTCTTTCCAAAGCTGGTACGGTGATCCTTCTTAACGGTAAATACTGTGCTTTCATTGGTGGACTGGCTGATTAGATAATCAACAGTTCAATGCCTGGTTCACACAGGACGATTTTAAAATTGTCGGCCGATTTTCCAAACCTGAGAGACCCCACACACGGCGATAAAAAATCACGGGTCTAACAGTGTTGGTCATACAGTGTGTGGTGTGCAGCCACACGGCAAAATCAACACATCACACACGAACCGATTTGACTCCCGAGCATTCCCAGGTCGGACGGGAAATCTCGAAAAATCCCTCGAGATCTAACGTGACTTCAGAGTAAACAATCATGGCGGACGAAGAGGATGCAGTGGCCATAGTTTGTCCTTTGTTTGTAACCGAAAAAAAACATAAGAAAAAAAGAAAAGGCGATTGTCAAAGAAGAGGGAGACAAAGTCCTCCATCTCTGACGTCCACCGGACTTTCTGGTGCGCCATGCCGCCGGCTGTTTTGATTTTGTTTCCCGGTACTTCCTCGCCGCCTCGTCACCTCGCTTTCTGATTGGCTACACGCCACAGTCCACAGGCTGCGTGATCGTTTGTCCTCGGGGGACACCACACACGAGAAGAAATCGGGCGAAATAAATCCAACATGTTGGATATCCCCGATTTGAGATCGGAGCGGTCCCAACGTCCTTCCGAGCAGAGGAGAGCAGTCTTAACACACCACACACGGCAGGAATATCTGATCAGATTATTTTACGATAATCGGAGCATCCTTAAGATGTCGGAAGGTGTCAATCGGGGCTAAAATCGGCCTAATTATCCTGCCGTGTGAACCAGCCTTAAGAGGATGAATGAAGGATCAAACTTCAGTCATGGTGAACACAAAGAGTGGCCAGATTCACACTCTTCAACTGACAGACACACAATAAGCCCACAAACTGTCGCTTAAATCTGGCTATAAGGCTAAATACACAAAACAAACAACAACAACAACAACAAGGTTCACAGGTCCAGGTTCACATTTTTTTATTAATGTGGTTACTAATTGAATAACTTATTAATTTAATTATTGTAATATAATATAATATAATATAAGACTGTATATTAATACTAATTAGATATACTACCATTCAAAAGTTTGGAATTGGTGATATTTTAATCTCTGAAGAAAGTCTCTTATGCTCACCAACATAGCATTTATAAAAAATACTGTAAACAAAAATTGTGAAATATTCTTAGCATTTAAGATATCTATTTTTATTTATTTTAAACTGTAATTTATTCCTGTGATGCAAAGATGAATTTTCAGCAGCCATTACCTTCAGTGTCACATGATCCTTCAGAAATCATTATAATATGCTCTAATTATATCTTAACTTATTAACTTACTATTATTGTTTAAAACAGTTGTGCGGCATAATATATATATATATATATATATATATATATATATATATATATATATATATATTTTTTTTTTTTTTTTTTTTTTGGTAAACTTTTATGTATTTCCTCCAGGATTCTTTTATGAAATTTCAAAAGATCAGCATTTATTTTAATCACATCTTTTGTAACATTAGACATATCTCTATGATAATAATAAATATAAATATCTATTAATATCTCACTGACTCCAATTTTTTGAACAGTAGAGTAAATAATTAAATGAAACTATTTTTACAACAACTTACATTTCCATGACCCGAGGCCAACACTATCTAAAGCTTCTGACACTAATAAAAGGCGATCCATGCACCTTCTGTCTTTATCCTAAAACGCCAGCTAACAAACAAATGTTGGCACCCACGGATGCCAGAAACTAACAGGGAAATTGAGCCAGAAACTAAAGGCCCTATTTAGCAGGAAAGTGTCCATGTTTGAAAGGACAGTGAACTTGAAGCGCCATATGAGCCGGAGCCAGTGGAGAGAGAGGCTGCTGCCCACACTAAATGGATCTTTGTACATATAGAGGCCAGCCCTCGCCAAGCTGGAACACAGATGCCCAAATTGGATTGAGGGCACTGTGCCACCGTTATTGTGAGCCGTGCCACAGTGTAACAATGAAATTTGCTTCCAATGAAGTGCTTATGGAAAAGCCTGAGCAAATCAATGGCTCTTGTTGTATTAAGATCTGGGTTCCACTAAACTTACTAACCCGGACCTGAAAACTTCAGACCCTGAAAATCACACACTGTCCATTTCTGTTCAGCTAGGCTCTCTGCTGATGATTTACCCACACACACAACAGCAACAAGCCAATGTGACATACAGGACAGTCAGATGAAACCATTTTCTTGGCTCTAATCTTAATGGCTAATGTGTATGCATCTTCTCTGTTAACTGCACAGACCCTGAACAAGCCTAACAGAGCTATATTCAACAAACTCTTCAATGTAGCACACACTCATCAGATCCAGCATACAGTAAATGTTACATGGCCAGCCATTCCAAAACTTCATCTTATTAACAAAACAGGAAAACCATTCTAAACTAATTCTTCACCACTGGTTGCTTTCCGATAGAGTGCTGTGAGTAGTTTGTCAGGGTATTAAATGGGTGTCACTGGGGACTTACAAAGCTTTATGCGGTGTTGGGGATGATTGCCAGGTCTTTGCTTGATGGTTGCTGGAATTCTATGAGTAGTGTTACTAAACGGTTGCTAGGGGATTAATTGGGTGTTGTGTAGTAGTCTCAGGACGTGGTAGGAAGTACTATAATAAGTAGCTGCTCAGTTGTTGCTAGGTGGTTTCTATGGTGTTTGTTGTTGGTTGTCAGGCATTGCTAGGGGGTTCTGGGTGGTTGCTGCAGTATTCCTTCAATGGTAATCTAGGGGATTTTTTGTTTGCCCGTTTTATACGAAAAGTAAGTAGTAGAATTTGACATATTATTCATGCCTGTAGCACGTGTTGTTGAAGGAAGTGTAATACTTAAGCCCAAATTATCGGTGTTCCACAGTGGTCCATGTGACATCATTTTTGTGATCATATAACAAGGTAGACACAAAGTGAATGCTGAGACCAAATGAGTCCGATATTTCGTGCTGCACATGTGTTTAATTCACCTGTTCACGCTCATCCACAGTTATGTATCCTTTGAAAGCTGTGCGGACAAGGCTATGCACAAAATGAAGTGGAACACAGGAAATGAAGTGTACCCAGGCCTTTAGGGCTAGGAGTTACGAAGAGTAATAGTGCAAGCACAGCACAATATAAGAAACAACAAGAGGAACAAAAAACAAACAAACAAAAAAAAAAACATATGGAATCATGCTTGTGACCACAGCTATTTTCCTCCCAATCTCCCAAAAGCTGAAAACTTGATTAGAGCCACTTCATGTCAGAATCAATGCAGCAATTGATTTTTGGATTCGACACTAATAGCACAGAATGACTGTCTGTAGAGAGAGTGCAGAGTTAGAGTCTATTCCACACAAACACACACGCTGAGAAGACTGCCACAGCTTTGTTCAATCTTAGCACTGTTAAAAATCTTATGTAATCCAACCTTTTACCCATAACACAAAGTAAGCCCGAAAGACACATGCATACAATGTTTCGTATCACTATATTGACATTAGATCATATCAAAGCACCTGTAATCTAAGACTTCCTGACACTGGATCAGAGTGGAGCGTGTCTTTAGATCATACTGTACAGTATGTAAGAGTTTGACTGATCTGAGATCTGTTAGAAATCTCCTACCTGGGATTGGGATGACTGGGATGCTCTCATTGGGCACAACTCTGGGCGAGTTACTGTCTTCGACGTAGAAATGAGCCGTTTGGAAACACCTCCTGCGGAACAGAGACAGTCGATGTAATGGCTGTTCAGGGCTGCTTTAGGGTTTCCATGAGGCGTGGTTTAGGTAACAATCCCCACCAGAGTAAACACACATGCTGCTGGGTATATAAAACAGGATCAAGATGAACTTTCAACCTTCTCTTCAAAGAGCAAATCGAACACTTCAAACAGAGATTACAGCCTTACACTTCAAACACTCTGTAGAGCGTCAGTACACAAAAATAGATAATAATAATAAAAAAGGAAAAATGTGTTTACAAACCAGTGTGACTTGTATTCTCGTATACAAAAGTAGTTATTTTATAGCAAACTATCATAATTTTATGTTTTATGGGGCCATTTTTGTCCATTCCTTAGTCCTCATCCTCTGTAGAGAAAGAACAGCTTGAACATTCTGCTAAACTTCTCCTTTTGTGTTCCACATCAGAAATTAAGTCATAGAGATTTGGAACTGAGTTTTGATTTAAGAAAGTGAATGATAAGGGAATTATAATTAATGTAAATGTAAAGTATAATTAAGTTTTAATGTAAAATTATAATTAGAAAAAAGTATTATATTATTAGAAAAAACATTTCCTGATGCCCTCTAAAGGAGGTTTTGTTAGATTTAGCTAAGTTTTGTGTAAATTCTTTCCCCTGCAAGATTTAAACCCACACACTTTTGTTTTAACTTGTAAAATACATGTAAAACATTTTCTAGCTATGCATTTTAAACTGTCAGCTGTCTGCATGATGTCCAATTAGAACATAGCACACCAAATTACAAAGTAAACAAACTCTTTAAGAAACCCGGACTGTCAGGATGAATTATTGGCATTTGTTTCCAGTTTGAGAGCTGTAAACGGGTTTTACCTCTTTCTTTCACTTTGCAAGAAAAACGATAAGCAGGTACGAAACAAAATCCATAGACACAAAAAAGAAAGAGATAGACAGCAAGAGATTAAAAGGTTGTTTTAAAGTTACAAAAACTCCACGTTTTGGACGTCAACCCGATAAGCCAGCGGGAGTCTCGTCTGTCCTACCTGTACTTGATGCACAGCAGAGAACATAAGCTGTTCATCCCTGCAAAGAACGAGGGATTTTAGGAGAGGTGAGTGACTGTAGGCTCCTCATGCTGCCGCTGAGCAAACAGAGCAGTGAGCAATGAGAGAACGAGAGAGAGAGAGAGAGAGAGAGAGAGAGAGAGGGGGTGGAGAGAGGGCTGGTCCTGGTGTATCACATGTACAGGGCATTACACAAGCGCTAGAGCTGCTGGGGTCAGACGTGAACAGTTCACTGATCCCAGATCAGTCCAGAACTGATCTGATAAACCACAGAAACCTGCTGCCTTTCCCTCTGGACACACACACCCTTCCAGATGGACACTCCTTTGTGTCCAACTACTCTATTCTTGTGTTAAACTCCCTTTTTAAAAATGTTTCTGTCCAAGAGAATGAAGACACACACACACACACACACACAAAACGAACAGAAACAAACGGCATCAAAATAGAGTAAGGATTAAAGTTGGACTAAATTTCTGTTATTGACTTAAATTTGTGAAGTTTAATATTTTAAGGGTTCACATGCAAAAGCCTCTAAGTGCTGTGATATATATATATATATATACTTTTGTCATTTTTATTTGTTTTTTATATTACTATTTAGGTTTAATTTTTATTTATTTAAGTTTTAGTTTTATATATAACTTATATAAGTTAATAATTGTAGTGCTCACACATTTATTTAGTTGAAAAATATTCTAATTTCCTTTTAGTTTAAGTTTTTCATCTAATATTAACACTTTATTTTAGCTTTATTTCAATTAACACATTTAAAACAAAAAAAAAACTATTTAGTCAATGATAATAACCCTGTTATGATAAACGGATCAATATTTAAATCCCATCCTTTGTTGTCGATCTCAAATTTCTTAGCGCTATTTAAATTTAGCGTTGTTGAGATTGGTAACATTTGAATATGCAAACATAAAAGAGATCTGAAAAGCGTTAGGGAAGAATTTGACAATAACAGCCTGTTCTTGACAGAAAGGTATTGCATGGTTTCACAAGACATATGGATTTTATTTATAATACTTTTTTTCATGGAGCTCGACAGCCCTGCCAAAATTACAATGTAAAGACCAAGTCTCCTCTGTAAATAAGCTTTAGCTAAAGTCCTGGCTTAAGAGCGTCAGAGAAACACCTCCCAACTGTGAACGTATGTGCTCAACAGGTCTGATCTGTAGAACAAAAGCAGAGCCAGGGCGGTCAGGAAATGCTTTAGGAAGTTATAATATAGATAATTATCACTCAACTTTAACCAGTCCAACTGGACATTATGCTAAGGGCTTTTATTCAGCTTCAAAAGAATAACTGCATTGTTTAACACAAAGATTTTTACCATTCAATAGATCTGAGGACAATGCATAAAACGTTTCAGTATGGTACAGGTACATGACAATGATTAAGTGTTTGTCTGTGTGTCTCAGTGAGCTGCTCACTGTATTCATACTGTAGACAGTTACACTCAAGAGGTTTCAACTCCTACGAAACTACATAACACACATAATGATTTTAATCCATTTGTAATTGGAATGGAATAGATTTTCTGATTTTGGTAGTGAATCTATTAAATATATTATGAATATGTTTATGATACATTTTTATTAACCCATTGTTTTTGTTTGACACAAAAATAATTTAAGGACAAAACCAGAGAACAAGACATATTGCATGTGAGATTTTGTTTTGAGTGAGTGTATCTTGTTTTAAGGATTTTTTAAAGGTACTTGCTGAGAAATTCTTTTTCAAGTGTAAATGATTGTTTGACTTTGCCCTGACACTGTCACAGGAAGTGACACATCCTAGTTAATGTTTCCAGGTGGACTTCAGACACACTAAAAAAGAAAAAAAAAGAAAAAAAAAAGAAACCAGAACACAATGTTTCCACTAGGGCACATATATATACAATGTGCTTTTTGTCAATGAATTTTTTGTTAATAATACTTCTATTTAACTTAATTTTAGTGCTTAATTTCAGCTTTATTTCAAATAATGACATTGATTTTTAAATGCTTTAGGTGACAACAACAACAAAATGCATCAAAACTCAAGTGCGATATACAGCACATGTCTATTCAATGATTTACTCATCTGCCACAATAATATCTTAAATTATCATTATTAGATTATTCTCATCAAATATTGTTTATTATAATTAATGTTCAGGCTCAGACTGTAATTAATTCATTCAATGTTTATTAATTTAAATAATTGTTGCTCTATTGTTTCCATCTGCACATGCAGAATGCATATTCACTTGACATATTCACTTGTGTGCTGGTGTGAACAAAGTGAGACATGCATGAATGCATGTACACATGGTACACACACACACACACACACACACACACACACACACACACACACACACACACACACACACACACACACACACACACACACACACAGTGACAGAAGGTAAGGATATCTGATCTGACACAGACCTAGACATTAGCGTGTAGTGTTGAGGGTAATCTACGTCATCAGTCTACTGAACAGATTACACTTAAAGACCCTCACACACACACACACACACACACACACACACACACACACACACACACACACACACACACACACACACACACACACCAACAATCATCATCAGAGAAGTGTGAGCATGAGTGTGTGTGAACATATTAATGACTGAATCACAAAGCATTTCCCAATATTCTTAGCATTTGATCTATCTAGAAACAGCATCAAATAATAGTTTATGTCTCATTTGTTTAGGGTGTATGTTAATTATAGTTGTCTTCACCATGACTATGAGTGCTGTGACAGATGTATGTTCTCTCTGGAGAGGTTTTGTGCCTGGTCAAGTGTGTTCTCGTGGATGTGTGTGTTATCAAGCAGTAGCGGATTTGGCGGCAGTTACACTGCTCAAAATATTTCATGACCCCCTGCTACTGCATGGCCCTTGAGCTCCAGAGGAGGGAGCAGATGGTCGGTTTTGGCCCAGGGCGGAGAGCCCAGACCTGGGGAGACCGTCCTGGCACAGAGCTGTTTGCTAAACCGAGATATCGTGTGATCAAAACCCCTGAGAGACTTTATCAGCTGGCTACTAGAGAGGGCAACATATCCAGAGAGGCACATGAGTGCAAACAGACAAACACAAACACAAGTTCAACTACACTGCTGTGCGAAATTTGCAATCATTTAGATTTTTTATGTTTTTAGGAAGACTCTTCTGCTCATAAAGGCTGCAATTATTTGATCCAAAATACAGAAGAAACAGTAATATTGTGAAATATTATTACAATTTAAAATAACATTTTCTATTTTGATATACTTTGAAATGTAATTTATTCCTGTGATGTAAAGCTGATTTTTTTTAGCATCATTCCTCCAGTCTTCAGCGTCACATGATCCTTCAGAAATCATTCTAATATTCTGATTATTATCAATGTAGAAATCCTATAGAATAAGAAATTGTAACAGTTAACAGTACCGTGCAAAAGTCTGGGGTCACTACTTTTTTCTTTCTTTCTTTCTTTCTGTTTTTTTATGAAAGAATTTTATATTTTTATTCAGAAAGGATGTGATAAAGGAATAGTAAAACTTATATTGTTAGAAACATATATATTTCAAATAAATGCTCTTCTTTTCAACGTTTTATCAAATAATCCTGAAAAAAAAAGTATCACAGATTCCACAAAAAGTTAGTTTCCACACAAAAAAAAAGTTAAGAAATGGTTATAAAATATGACAAGAACTCATAGTTAACCTGTGTCAGAACAAATCCATTCTGATGATGTGAGATAACTTTGATAGAGAGGTATGTAACAAAACATGGTCAGGTCAAAGTGTCAAATCTAATTTTTGGTTCCAATTTTTATGTATTTATCTATTTTACTGTTTGAAGACTTTTTTGGGTATAATATGTCACAATTTACTTTATTTTGCTATTCTTTCTTACATAAATGAACCATAGTGTCTGGTGTCTGAATATTTTTTGGTTTGACTGTATATTGTCACGATACTGCTGTTACGAAGACGAAGGCACAATGAAGATTATAACATTAACAACAAATCCTTTTAATGGTAATCCACACAACGAAGAGTGTCTAACATACAGGATCACATTAAACAATACAGGACAAAGAAAGACAGGACAGACTACACTTAAAATACGGGAGCAAATGAAGATAATAAATGACACACACCACTAAATGACACAATCAAACATGAGGGTAAGACAGAGCACATGAAGGATGAAAACAGAACAAAAGTCCAATCGGGTGTAACATATATTGATAAAACATGGATATGTTATAGTAATTGATAAAAAGTGACTGTAAAGATTTATACTGTTACAAAAGATTCCTATTTAGAATAAATACTGTCCTTTTGAACATTTGATTCATCAAAGAATCCTGAAAAAAAGTAGCACAGATTACAAACTGGTAAAATAAGTAAATCAATAAATTGTATAGCCTGTATGCACTGTAAGTCACTTTGGATAAAAGCGTCTGCTAAATGCATAAATTTAAATGTAAAAAACAAACAAAACAAAAAAACAACAATAATAATAATATATATATATATATATATATATATATATATATATATATATATATACAGTATACAGTATATATATAATCATGTGTAACTGAAGACTGGAGTAATGCTGCTGAAAATTCAGCTTTGCATTACAAGAATAAATTAAATGTAAAAACTAACTGAACTATAAAATAGTTATTTTAAACAAGGATAATATTCCACAATATTACTATTTTACTGTGTTTTTGGTGAAATAAACAATCTTCAGAGATATCTTTCAGAACATAAAAAAAAAATCCAAACACTTAAATGGTAGTTTGCACACTAACACACACATATATTTATTGTTTGAAGCCACATTCACTCAGTCAGGGGTGTGACCCTGGAAACTGGGCCCCGAGAGCCATTTCTATAGCACCTCAATGGCTTCAGAGGTGCCCTAAGGGAAGAGTACGGCCTCTCTCTATCTTACTTAGCGTCACAAGAGACACATCACCCACACTTTACACATGCTACACACACACACACATCTAACTGCTTTTCATTCCAGCCCTCGGGGCCCAGGGGACGCCAGGGGCCCCAGAGTAATAAACTACTAGCTACAGGATCCAAACAGACACAAACTCACACATACACATGCACATGTCAGCCAAACTCTAACACAATAAACCAGATGAAGTGTTTAAGAGAGTCACTTCAGGGTAAAGCCATCCATCTGTGTGACTCCCCGTGATTCAATCAAAGAATCAGTGGCGGTGGCTCAGGAAATAAATCAGTGATTCATCCAGCAGTCAGTCAGTCTGTCAGAGATTCATCGAGTCTGAAAGTGTCAGTGTGGATGAGTGTCTCACCTCCAGTAAACGAGGACGGCCAGCAGCAGAATGAGGCAGAGGAAGGTGAGCGCCGACACCACCACCAGAGGAATAATCCACTCCATCCGGGCTGAAGCGGGCACAGGGTGCATGCTGGAGACTACGGTACGCTCTGAAACACACACACACACACACACACACACACACACAAAATTATAAATTATGTTTATAAAACATTCAAAACAAATGCAAAAGTGATTAAAGTAATTATAACAATATCAATATTAAGTATTATTATCTATTACCTATTATTATTAATAACATTTATTATTATTTTGAAGCTTTCAATAATTTCATAGTGCAATACTTATTTATTCAAAATAGAATCATTTAAATTAAGAAATTGCTAAAATGCAATAAACATTTGTTGTGCACAAGATTTACTTCAAATTCAAAGTAATGTTTATAGAACTTTCAAAATAAATGCAACGGTACTTACATTATTACAATATCAACATGAAGTATTATTATTGATACATATTACCTATTATTATTAGTAACAACATTTATTATTAATTTACATTTGGAATATTACAACAATTTAGATTAAGAAATTGCTAAAATGCAATAAACATTTATTTTGACACAATTTTTACTTATTCAAAATGTTTATGAAACATTTAAAATAAATGCAAAAATATATTACTCAGCAATATCAGTAATAACAATATTACTACTTCTTCTGCTACTACTACTAATTATTATTATTATTAATAACAACAACAAAAATGACATTATTTATTATTATTAATAATAATAGCAAAAAAAATACATTAAATTATTATAAAAACCTACATTATTAAATTATAATGCAATGTAGTTTAATTGCTGGAAAAAAAATATTTTATACAATATTGATTCAGTATTCAAAATATTATAAATGAATGATAAAATACATTAATTATAACAGCATCAACATTATTATTATTATTCCTATTATTATTATCACAAATACAGTTGACGTAATTTAATAATAAAATAACTTTAAACTATTCAAAATATAACAATATTAAGTTTAATTAGATCCAAAACTTGCTGAAATAAACACTTATTTCACACAACATTTACTCAACATTCAAAATAAGTGGTTACTAAAAAGTCTAAATAAATGGCAAAATACTTAAAATTATTGTCAGATATAGTTCTGGTTAGCAGTATTTTGCCAAAGTAAAATGTGTTTCTAGATGAAATTGTTTTGTTTGTCCAAGAACCTTCCAGTGAAAGGTTGACAATAAAGCACTCTTTAAGTTCAGAGAGTATTGCCAAGTCCTAAGCTGAACTCTGACCCCTTCCCCTGAAACCTGATTGGTTGATAGGAATACTGTTCCAGGACTAACAAGGATGTTGATTCAGGAACACGTCCCACTTGGCAAGATCACAGTCACCCTACCAGTCTACAGCTAACACACACACACACACACACACACACACATACACACACTGGATAAACAGAACTCTATTGCCATAGAGCTAAATATGGAGTTTCTCCGTTTCTTTCTTTTTTTCTTTTTTTTTAAACTCCCTGCAGCTGAAAATGTTTTCTGCTCTCATCCTCTCTAGACTGGAAAACTAGGCCAACCCTCTGCCTCCGAAACAAACAGAGGGGATGGAAAGCAAGATGGAAGGATGAGAAGAGAGGAGATGAGATGAGGAAGGGGGGGGGGGAGAAACAAAGGAAGATGGTAAAGAAAGGACAAATAAATGAGAGTGAGAGAAGGAAATGATTCCATCGTTGCACAGGGGATGCAAACAGGACCACAAAACACAATAAGAAATCGAGTTGAACGTCTCCTGCTGAAAAGATGAGTGCTGTTAGCGGGATGTGAAAGGTTGCTATGCGGTTTCTAGGGTGCTATGAAAGGCAAAAGAGTGCACATGCAGGGCTCTATGATATTATGGTCTCTGGATATGACTTCGGTTTCTCATTCCAAGTAAAAATTGAATAAACTGTTATGCTGTTAAGTTTTTGAGAGTCGCACAACATGACATTTTAAAACAGAACTAACATTACTGCCTTGACATAAAGAGATCAAATGATCTGATATTTATCTGAGTTGGGTCACACCTCATGACTTTGGTCATCATTGCTTTTCTCATGTTTTTTCTTCATTCTAGTATCAGGACAGTTTTATCACCCTGACATTTTTCACTTTATTGAATAAAACTAATTAATCTGAATTCAGAAATTAAAACAGTGCTTGACTGGCATTTTTAATATATTTAGAACAAATTAATGAACTTCCAAATGGGTCTCAAGATCATTTAAAATAAGACAAAAGCATTAAAACAAGCCAAACCAACTAAAACAAAATACCCCCCCCCCCCACCAAATGTATTTTTGTCTTTGAAAAACTATTTCAAACTCCACAACTTATTTTATCTATCATACTATATTATTATAGTTCTTTCTTTGCACTGGAAATTTATTAACTGTGTTGTGTTTTTGTAATTTTAAATTAAATTAAATTAAATTAAATTAAATTAAATTAAATTAAATTAAATTAAATTAAATTAAATTAAATTAAATTAAATTAAATTAAATTAAATTAAATTAAATTAAATTTTTTTCAACATTAGTACACTCAGAAATAAAATAAAATAAAATAATAAAAAATAAATGTGGCCTTGGCATCTACAGTAATTAATTAATAGATTTTTGTTTAATGTGTTTTACTTTGAGTTAGCTACAATAACCCTGTTCCATGACCATTTTTATGTATTTTTATTTATGTACAATTATAAATTTTTTTCTCTTTTTAAATATTTTAATGGAGAAAATATGAGTAAAAACTTTTTTTTTAATTCAGATCCATAAATAGTGAACAACTGCAAAGGTCATGGGAACTCGGATTTTGTCAAGGATGTTGGGCCTTGGAGCCAAAAAAGAGATCAGAAACCTGCAGCCCCCCTTTGGGTGGTCCTGGACAGCATGCTACTAACTAATCCATGCTGCTACAGCCAGAGAAGGTGGACTAGAAAAAAGGTTTGTTTCTAACCTGTCAGTATAGAGAAAGGAGGCATGTGTTTGCGGTCTTCTCTGCTGGGTTTGCTGGTATAAGCCATGTTGTCTGGGGTCTCTTTTACTGCCGTCACATTATCATCACCCACTGGATCTCTGGTTGGCAGCACCTGTGTGTCCTCTTCCCTTAATGTGTGTGTGTTTTCCTCCAGATGATCCTCCGGGACACTAGATGGCGCTGTGGAGTTTTCTGGCCTCCTGTTTTCTCCTTTCTCTTTCGCCGTTGAATCCGGCGCTGCTGTGGGCGGATCTTTTGTCACAGAGCCGTTCGTCTGTTTTTCAACATCGTCTGGAACTCTGGCGTCTTTACTGTCGGCACTCTTCTCCTCATCCTCCTCCTCTTCTTCTTCTCCGTTCTTTTCTGCATCCTCATCCTCACCCTTCCCTCCCTTATCTCCTCCGTCGTCAGATCCGTCGTTCTCTGCGGCTGTGGTGGCCTCTGCGTCGGAGGCCGGTGAGGAGGTCGCTTCTGTGGTGGTCACCATGGGTTTAGCGGGGGTCTGACGGCTGGAGGGTGGAGGCCTGGTGGGCCAGACGGAGCTGGGGAAGGAGGAGATGACCCCCCCACTGAAACCCAACCCTGCCAGGAGGGTACTGGTCACCACAGACGCCACCGTCGCTTGGCTGCCGCTGGAAGAGGGGCCGATGCCGGTGGCCATTGAAACGAAGGAGAACGGAAGACCAGAGGAAGTCCAAGTAGAGGAGCCGGAGCTGATGGGTGCCATGTCTGCCGAGGATGCTGGGGACACAGTTGGCTAGAGACAGAAAGAAATGGCATTTTATTAACACTACTACATTGATTCCAAAAGAGAAAATCTGTGCACATCATGTGAGTAAAATAGACCTGACATAAACCGGATGAGGACCAACAGAATAACAGAATAACAGGTTCCAGGCCACTTTTTTGTCATCTTTTTCATGCATAGCTATGGATCTGTATGGAGTTCTAATGTAAATATATAATATAATATATATATATAAATTATTATTTATATATATATATTAATAATAATAATTATTATAAATTATTATTATAAAATGATTTGCAATGGAATACATTTATATTACTTCATAAGAAATAAAAATGAAAAAGAGAAAAATATTCAAAAAGATAAAAACCTTTAAATTTAGAGTAACATGTCTCAGGCCATTTTCAAGTAATAAATTGTATATTGTATATTACAGACTTGTAATAACGTTTGATATGGATAATACATTCACATTTGTATTAATTTTCATTATTTAAATTAGAATAAATGTATACATATACATCCACATCCTCTATATATATATATATATATATATATATATATATATATATATACACACACACACATATGCACACGCACACACACACACACACACACATATATATATATAATTTTACAGTAAACATTTATGAAATTAATTTTAAAATCTTTATAATAGTAATAATAAAAATAATAATGATTATAATAATAATATATTTATAATCCATATATTTTTATATTATTATTACAATTATTCTTTACATTGTTATATCAGAAATACAAAATAAATAAACATCAAACATACAGGTATATTTCATACGCAAAGAGACTGTGCTGCCACCTGCTGGACAGATGTAAACTTACCATCCCAGTTTTGACTATTCTTGTGCCTTCAAATATCCTGGTGGTGTTGGCTACCATAACAAAGAAGACAAATATGAGTGAAGAGGCAGCGCTTTTAAAAGCAACACCTAACCTAGCATTCATTAAAGCCTTGTCTGTGTGCAGGTGCAGCCCTGTACCTCTGAAGAGCATGCTCTGGCTGAAGTCACTGCGCTTGTCGTTCAAACACACCGCCTGGACGCGGAACAGGTACAGCACATCCGGTGACACCGGGGTGATGACGGCCTCCTGAAACACACACACACACACACACACACACACACACACACACACACACACACACACACACACACACACAATGTTACAATGTCACGGACAGACACACCTCTGAAAAATCAGTCTGGAAGGGTTATCATCTGAAGCTTCCAGTCAAAACACCAAAGAAGAATGGTAGACACACTTTGAAGTGCGACCTCTCCTGACAGAGGTCTGGAGGCTGAAGGTGAACAGCTTGTTCTCTTCTCCTTCACTTGACGCTAACACCTTTCTTCTCAAGTCATTAGCATTGAAAATAGACAGTCTCTATCAGTCTCTCCCTCACATAACATTCATTACCACCTAAAGCACCTCTGAGCCGCTCAGCTGGGACACAAAGGCATTGCGATTCAGCGAGAGAGGCGCTGATTTATTTTTTAAGGCTGTTTAGATAATGTAAGCCTTCATCAATACATCATTCAACATGATTAGGATGTTTCACAGAGAAAAAATTTATATACATTACATTAGTATATAGTCAATGTCAAATGAACTATATGACAGTTAATGTAGTGTGTAATAATTCGAGGAGACACAGTATTTAAGTTGATTCTATATTAATGGTGTTTCCTAAGGCGAATATCTCTTATTATTATTGCTAAACACCTGCATGATGTGTTCAAAAATGTTAAAATGTGTTCAAAGGAGCATACTACAGAGTACAATACTTTTACTGATAGCTGATACTAATAAAAAAGAACACACAAAGGGTGGTGCATATTAAATTACGCCTCTAGCAAAACACACTTGATTAACAAATCTAGATTGGTGGTCAGATACGGGCACTTTTTAACAACATTTCCCTCATTGCTGCTTGCTTGTCTCAATGGTCTCTGTCTGAACCTCACTCAGGCAGCCTGATTTCATCTCAGAGAAATGAAGATTCAATACAATTCTAAGTGTATGAGCAATAGCCATTATCATAACTCACTGCACCTCTCCGGGGTCTGCTGAAAAGAGCCCTGGTTCTTGAGGGATTTGTAAATCTTACGCTAAGTAAATGGCGTCAGTCCCTTTCCACTCCAACACCTTTCTGATTTATGCAGAGTTTGACTCTATTTCATTCTGCAGAAGACCCCAACTCAAATATTACTTTATGGTGTTAGGTTATTATTAATGAAAAGGAGTAAAGACTCCTTCTCTATTGATCTGGCAAGCAGTCGCTCTAAAATCGAGTCGGTTGCTAATTTGACCCAGATAAAAGCGTCCTGGGACGAGAGAGGAAATAAAAATGGAAATGAAGAACTTAAAAGAAAGGAAAAAGGGAGGAGGAACAAGAACAAAAACTTAGAAAGGGATTTGGGAAAGGAGGGAATGGTGCGGCTCTGATGATATTCCGGGATGGGATGCCATGCCATTTTCAAAAACTGCACACTGGAATGTTTGGGAACAAAACGACTTCATTTCTTTGTACCGTTTTGCACTCAGCCTGTAATAAATTTCAACCCCCCCAGAGTGTGCTCGATGGAAATTCAAGAGAAATGAGTGTAAAATACATCTCCACCTCTTAAATAGTTTTAGTGCATAAGTATTTTCAAATGGTGGGCCCCAAGGTCGGTGTCTACCGCTGCGGCCCCATGCTGACGACCTAAAATACAGTCTTTATTCACAGTCACACTCACTGCGCTTCTGCAAACATGGATCTGAGGCTCTAGCGGAGGAGAGATTACAGGATATTATCCAGGAGTTAGGGGTTTACAGACATGATAACAACATCCTCACATGCCAGTTTGTTTTCCAAGAACAGACTGCACAAATCTGAAATGTGAAATGCTTATTGCTTAAAAACAAGATCAATTCTAAATGTAGGTTATAACTAGCAAACACAACCCATCACCACTATTGTTTCCCAAAAAATATTCAGTTTAACTTGGAAATATGTTAATATACATATATATATATATATATATATATGTAGGATTTATTGTGAGATATTGTTATATGGATGACCATTACACACATTCCTCACCAGTTTCTGATCACTCCCTTTGACGTACGTCTCCTCATATGACTCATCGTTTCTGGTCCAGCTGTAGGAAATGTGGTAGCTGATGATGGGCGGATCGTAGGTGATCTCCGGACGGGACCATCGAACGAAAAGCGCCGTCTTGTTCATGTGCTGGACGTTCATGTTGATCGGGGCACTGCTGCATGCTGTGTGAAAGACAGAAAAAGAAAAAACTAAATGTGTGTTTTATCTCTTTGCCACCTCTCTAACCTTGAGCTCCATTAGTGCCCTTAGATCCCACAGCCACTAGATGGCTCTCTTAGACCATACACTACATTTACTCGGCTTTCACGTGTCCTGAATTGTGTCATGCCCTCTGTAAACACTAGCAGCATCCAAGATGCAGTTAATCTCTCCAGCCGAATGTGTTTAATCACAGAGCATGCCACAGTTTCTGGCGGCTGACAGCGTGCGTAGGGGTGAGCTTCTATTCGTAGAGAATCTGACAGAAGAAGCCCTAAATTTTCTTTAGTTTTGGTCTTCCTAAAATGCATGCAACATAGACAAACACACACATCTCCACACACACACACACACACACACACACACACACACACACACACACACACACACACACACACACACACACACACACACACACAAGAAGCCTCTATTAGCTCTAATCATAAGAGAAGTAATAGTGACTACAGACGTAATCATACTGCATAAAGAATACAGTGATGCCTGCACTGACTTTCAGACAGATGGCATGCATTCGTGATTACAGCACACAAACGTGAGTGTGACCTTTGAGGATGGAAGCTTGTCCTTTAAATAAGACCTCATAGACAGTTCAACAGCCTCCTCCGGTAAGAGTTTATGGGGGAATTATGTTCAAAAGCTCATGGAAATCCCAATTTGCATACTATTCATCCTAGATGATTTTAAAGAATAAAAGCAGTGGGTTTCAAATCGTGGTACACTAAAATATAGGATGCTAGAAGTATGCAGGCAGTACTGTTAATACTGCCCACAACTCCTTGCGCAATGAAAGATGAGTTTAAGATGTTCTCTTTTCCTGTTTATTAAAGTCAGGAATGCTGCTGCATCACTTTTTAATGTACAAATCTATAAGCTAAGCAATAATGAATTTCAAACCTTAATGCAAACAGTGTGTAACAAGTGAGTTTGTCCCAAAACCTGCAGTGTTTTATTTCTTCCTCAAAAAGTATGCACTTTCCCATCATCAGCAAAGTACATACAGCACTTTTAACGTATATCATAAGCATCGATTGGGAAGCAGGAACAGTAATATATGGGAGGATTAAAGACTGTTCACACCAATAGGACTGTTTGGCACAAAAATTTGGTCTGGTTTTGTATGTAATAAATCTTAAAAACCGGATTGGAGAGTAAGGATTGGAGAACATTGATCTGACTGATGTATGGTACCATGTAACATACCTTGACAATCTTAGCATTTTTCAAATTTTTTACATGATTGTTTAAATAACAAAATGTTCAACAGAATTTTAAGAAATCATCAGAAGAAAAGCCTCATCATAACATCTTTTCCATCCATGTATCTGTGCAGCACATCCCTACTCTCTCGTCCCACTCAGAAACACAGTCGCAGAGGTTACTGCGCGAGAGTGCAGGTCTCTTATGAGATGCACAGAGAAACATTTAATAAAAAGGCCATCTATGGCCCTCCGGCTTGTTGACCATGGAGAGTGGAGATTAATGGAGGGATGTAGCAGGAAAGGAGAAAAGGTGAGAGCAGAAGCCAAATTAGAGAGAGAGAAAGTGCAAAACTCTGTTAACCTTGAGCGGCTGTTTCGAAAAAAGACAAGTTTAAAGGAACAGTTCACATGAACAAGAATATTCTAACATTGGATGGAAAAAATATACAGGTTTTAAACAACAGAAGAGTGAAAATAAACACAACTGTATCTCAAAGCAAGTGTGTGCAGTAGCCACACAAGTACTGGCCTTATTACGCACACTTACGTTTAGCTTGAAATATTGAATGTTTAATTTTTTTTTTTAAAAATCCAATTGATGCATTTCCCAGTTGGACACACTCGCAGGTGGGAATGTGTCCTGCTTCAAAGTCTGTACTATATTCTGATAAAACTGATTCGGTTGTTTTGCCTACTGTGAGGGAGAGTTCAGCTATGATCCGGCGCATCTTTTGAATTAATCGAAGCTGACAAAAAGTTCAGCTCCAGCCTGCAGGCACCATTGATATGCTTCTGTTTTTTAGCTTCTATCACACTATTACTCCACCCTATCATCCTTTTGTCTTCATTCTATCCTTTCTGTTCCCTTTTTTATTTTTCAACGACAGCGCACAGCATCCACAATCAATTTTGCACAGAGCTGAAATTAAGCGTATAACCAGGGAGCGATAAGAGAAGTGTTTCTCTCTTCGTATTACAGTTTTTAGAATATTTCCAAACACAATAATTAATTCTATTTCTGATTCAGTATGTGCTGGAATTTAAACAGCTGTTTAGGAGGATTGGTGCAGTTTCAGTAATCCAAATCACCTGGAGTTTTTCTGGATCTGTGTTAACAAGCTGGTCAGACAGAAAGAGTTTAACCCAGTTGTTCCCAACCCTGGTCCTGGAGGCACCCCAGAATGGCACATTTTGCATACCTCCTTTCTCTGACACACCAATTTCAGGTCTTGAAGTCTCTTTTGATGAGCTGATGAACTGAATCAGGTGTGTTTGATTAAGGAGACATGCAAAACGTGCAGTGTTGGGGTGCCTCAAGGACTAGTGTTGGGAACCACTAGTTTAATAGATAATGTGGGTGGTCAGCTCTCTGTGCTTCTTCATTAACTGGTACTTTTGAGCCTGAGGACTTTTAATTTTTTCATGAGTGGATAAACACATATTACAGAAGAAAATGTGGCATTTTCGGTTTTCTTTCTCTGAACCAATATATGTAATGCAAGTTATATATATATAAAAAAAGTCATTTCCACAACAAAATGACTGGTATGTTGATTTGTGGTGGAAATTTTATGATCTGTGGAGTATTTGGCCAAATAGTTTTAGAATAAATGGTCAATTACTTTGTCTTGCTAAGGTTAATTTAATTAGCTATTTTAGCATTTAGCTTACTATAGCCAATCTGCCAAAAATGACACGTTGTGGAATGTGCCACTCCATGACGTAATAGTGTGCCTAAACATCGCCTCCACAGAAGATCCACGCCTGCTTCTACATCACTGCCTGTTTAGCCCGACCCACCGATTCGTGCATGTAGTGTAAATAATGAGAGAGTCAAACGATAGAAACCAAATTATAAAAATGGCTTCAAAGACAACAAGATGTTGTGCAGTGCCAAGTTGTGAAAAAAGGATAAAAAAAAGAATTGTGTACAAAAATAATAGAAATGAGGAGCTGATGTAAAACCTGTTGTATTGGTCTCCATCTTCAAGACGTCAAGTCTTTACCCTGTCCAAGGCGATGAGGAAGGTGTCGTCTTTCTGCTTTGTCATTTGTGTACTGTGATCTGTGTCTGAGGTGTGGGGAATGAGGCATTGTACTTGGACCATGGATCACTAGGCAAGATTTTATGAACATGTGAGCAAACTGTAAATGAGAGGCGCTACCGCAGTACAATTCCAGGGCCAATCAATATCTGTTAAAGCCCTCTAGATATTATGCTCCACAATGTACGGGGAAAGAGAGTGTAGGATGAGTGTTTTGTGTATATGGGGTAAACAACCTTTGTCTGTACTGAAAGGTAGTGGGTGTGTATTTTTGTTTGCCAATTTGTGTGGATCAAATATTCCCATGAGAAAAACGGTCATCATAAAGGGATGTAAAAATGACAGTAAGGATGCTTGTTAGTTTGTTAGGGTTAAATCCCTGTCACATGACCCACGTCAGGGCTTCAATGCTCCTCTTAACACAAGCGTCAAGCACCACTGTGATCTCCACGTGAAAAAGCATTTTCATGAGGTTGCTAGGCAGCAAGAAAATGGGAAGTTTACACTGTAAACGGAAATTGAATTACCTAATAAGAAGATTACAGCAGAAAAAAGTCCTGGTTTTTGTGATTGTCAGGATATGTCTTCGATGCAGGGTGGGATATCAAAATTTAGGCTTACAATAGCAGTCAAAAATTCTATACCTTACGTAACAATTAAACAGTTTGCTGGCAAGTTAAATGAAACTAGAGCTGTGAATAGATTTAACAATTCAATATGAATAAAAATGTGTAGTATATTAGTATATCTGCCAGCGAAAACTGTCTTTTGGTGTTTAAATAGTAATGTCAGGATTTACTAAAGACATGCAGTGAAGAATTAGTGCTGAAAAGGCATGGACACTGTTATTTTGGCGCCTTACCTTTATTGAATATGCATTTGTAGGATTTTTCATTTCATTTCATGCAATGCGATTTACTAATGTTTGTACTAGTCAAATTACTGGTTTTTGCGCCATTATTTATAGGGGTAGTTTACTGTTTTTTTTCTCTAGACTTGATTGTGTTTATGGGGTGTAGTCTAACATGTGTTTATGCTTCGTTTTTTTTTAAACGCATTATTTTTCACACAATTTACCTTTATTCCACAACGCCCTGTCCTTTCTTTGACAAACGTCTTGATTTATTTCCTGTTATTATAAAGCCCCTCCCTCAGAAATACGCAATGGGCTGAGATTGGTCAGCTGGCTCAGTGTGTTGTGATTTGCTAAACCGCCTCTACAGTTTGTCTGAACATCCCGCTCCTCAAGCTCAGAATGTGCTCTGGTTGTATTGTAAACTATGACGTCCTCTATATTGCTTATCAATTTGAGCCCCTGAGAGACGCAGAGACTATTAATGTAGAGGATCGCGCAGAACCTGTGCAAGCACGGCTCTTAATGATATGTTTGTTTGTTGTTGTCTCAAACATTTAGATACGCTGTGTTTTGCAAATACTACTGCTTCTGTTAGCTTTTAATATACGGTTTTATTCTGATTTAAGCTTTAATACAGCACAGCGACCGTACGCGTTTCCATGTATAACACTTCTCATAGCTTTGTGAAAATAAGTGTATACACCGAACAGTTTGTTGGAGCTGATCTGATGATCTAAATGAGAGAGGGAGAGAGAGAGAGAGAGAGAGAGAGAGAGATGCAGGGCAGGGCGATGCAAGGAACAGAATTGAGAACCGCTGCTTTAGAACATTGGTTTTAAAACTGAATCGCGATTCATATATGCACAGATTTTTATGTTTACTCCCTAGTTTTCTCTTCCTCCTCTCTAAAGCAAGCAGCATCTTTGTTGTGTGTTCCCGGGAGTGGGGTTTATCTGGGTTTGTGACGTAATGGACCTGGGAAGAGGCTCGTTTGTAGTCCCTTGACAGCTGTTTTTGTAGGCATTAAACTGCCTCAGAAAGCAGCATTACAAACTAACTAGCGTTAAAAATGTGAAATCGCAATCAACCACCCCTTTAACATCCCAAAAAAGCATGTCTTAAAGCAGCCGGTAATTTGTGCTGCTCTTGGTAGATTGCGCTGGTCATTATGGAAATGATATGGTTGCGTCTCTTTTCTGTAATGTGCACATTGTCAGTAAATCACACGCAGAATTTTCCCCTCCCATCTGCGCTTTTATGGAATTGCAATCTAACGCTAATTTGCCATTTAGTGAATCTGGCCCTTAGGAGGGAAAATACTAAATAATGTGTAATTGTTGAGTACAATTAATATACAAAATATGCACACTACCGTCTGGGGTCACAAAATTGTTCTTGGAAGAAGTTTCTTATCCGCACCAAGGCTATAGTGCCATTATTACACAAAAAACATAAGCCAAATGAAAGACCCCTTCACGACATAGAATTGAATGCGTGTGTTTATCTGAATGCTTCAACCACTGGTGTCCACATACTCTCAAAAGACACCAAAGCAGCT
Organism: Carassius carassius; assembly: GCF_963082965.1. Taxonomy (NCBI): domain Eukaryota; kingdom Metazoa; phylum Chordata; class Actinopteri; order Cypriniformes; family Cyprinidae; genus Carassius; species Carassius carassius. Next base: position 19,286,308 of record NC_081798.1, read on the forward strand.
GTCTTTTGGACACGAGTAGAGGTGAGAAAAACAGCGTGTCCTTGAAAAGCTACAGTCCTGTGCATTTCTTATGAGCGTGGCTGCCACATGGAGCAGGGAATGTGCAAGAAAATAGGCAAGTAAAGACAGAGCGTCTAATGACACAATAGCAGAGGACGGCACCATATGCCACCTACTCACTCTCATTACACACACGCACTCACAGACACTGACACACACGCGCTTGCTCTTGCATTATGCGATGCATTATGAGTAAGCACTAATGAGGGAAATCTGAATCTATTTGAATCTAAATTTGTTTCCAGAAAGAGTCTAGAGCTCATGAATACAGGGTACATGATTCACAGCCATGATATACAAACATCTGGCTTGATAGAAGCTGCCAGCCAATCAGCTGTCAGGAGAGCCCGCCCACCTTTAGAAGCATCAGTACCGTACGGGTTCCCCAGGCTGTCAGTCAAGTCAGGCAGCCAAGCGTCTTTGACAGCGGATTTGAAGACCTCTCGGTTGTCCAGGCTCTGGAGTGGGCGGAAGTTGTTCCGCAGATATTCCACGGATTTAACATGATCCTGCTGTTCTGTGGTGAAGATGGAGTAGAACGCTTCCAGCTGAGAGAGAAAGAGAGAGAGAGAGTTCAGTATGTTTTTATATCTGACTCTTATTTTTCCAGTAAGTCATCTCCCAAGATGGCTGGAGTCTCTTTCCCCTCCTTCCAAACTAGTGACTCAGAGAAATGTTATTTTAGCTCACAGGCTGATCAAAGACTGAAAACATGATGACCGTCTGTCTTACTTTCGCCTCTGTGATGCCTCAATAACCTTCTGTCTCCATCCCTCTCCTGCTTTTGTACTAAGGTTTGGATCAAGGCTGTTATGTATACATATCAGTGCTACACTTAGTAGCTAACTATGCATTACTGACATTGGGGCATTTCTAGTGTATTAAGAACTTAGAATGGACTGCATCAGCTCAGATCTTGCGTCAGATGACCACACCAGAGAACACATTGTCCCTGGATTTGCCAAACTTGGCACACTTCATGGCATATAAATATTCAAGAGTTATTTTGCGAGAGACTTTTGCATTCCTGTAATTTCTCATAGACAGCTGTCCTGTTTTTAGTTAATGTTAATGTGTTATTAATTGTATAAAATGTGACAAACAGTAATTATGTATGTAATATATTAAGCATATAAAAAATACTATTTTGTTATTTTTTTACATATATATTTTTTATTTGTTTGCTTTTGAAATTATATGTATATTATATTTTATCTTTGTTTTTATTTTAGCACTGACTGTTTACTTATCCTCATCCTCACATTTTTTAAATATATGTATATTTTTTTTTAATTTTGTTAGTAAGGCTAGTTTTAGTATTTTGTGATATGAAATCAATTTTGATATTATAAAAACCAGCAAAAATTCTATATCACTACATATATTGTCTTTATATCGACACATATCAAAAATCTATATATTGTCTATTTATATAGAATATTTTGGTCATATTGCCCACTCCTAATGGAAATCCTCAAGAGCACTGTCAAATCCTACATTCCAGCACCAATACACAACAGAATATGATTTGTGACATCATTTCCTGTGATTGTAGGCTTCACGCCGAGATCCGCTGCATCAATATTGCACTCTAGAATAATTTCCTAATCACAATCCTCATCTATTAATCCCTCATATGCCAAAACCACGCTTGTAAACAGCTTATTGGGAGTGAGCACTGGCTACAAAAGTACGCATCCTATTGTGTACAATACTTAGAACAGTACTAATCCGGGACAGATTTGTGTGTGTGTTTATGCAATGACTGTGCATCATGAGTAAGAAGGTTAAGTAATCCCTGGTGGGAAATCACAGCAATAGGGCCGTTCTGGGTCACACATCTGTGCGTGTGTGAGCGTCACTGCTTAAAAGACAAGTTGGAGTCTGATGGTTGAGTAATCCCTTATGGCTAACCACAGTAACAGGGCATTCTTGGGGCAAACTGCAAGATATGTGTGTGTGATGTCCACCTATGCTCCAGATGTTGCAAATGCAGTAGACTGGCTGAGCATCGATCGGCTCTTAAAGTGCCCCAGAGCTCCATCTGTCAGTCTCTGTGACCTACTTCCTGCTTTGATGAAGAACAAAGGAGCAAGAAAACTGGGGAGTGAAGGACAACTGTCTTCCTCCATAGACTCACTTATATCTGCCTCAGCAGTGTTTCCTTTTAAACAAAATCACCCAGAGACAAAAGGGAACAAAAGAACTTTAAGAGGTGTCAAATGAGAGCAGAAAGCTTCTGTGGGCAGCGTTTATGGCTCTACCGAAAGGACTGTGTCTTCCTGTATAAAGCTTGCTGAGCTGTGACTGTTACATGTATCACTTCCTACAGTTTTGATCTAATGGGCTCAGAACATTTGGATTCTGATGGGCTTTTATTGCATATTTTTCAGACAAGAAATCAACTATATGTAAGGTCATGTCAATCAATAATGCCTTCATACATTATTAAAATTGGTTAAAACTTGACTTTGAATGCAAATTGCTTTTTCAACATTATTACAATGTGCGCAAATCAAAGTTTTGACATTTGTCAATTCAAGAGTTTTCTTGCTTTGTTTTTTTGATTTGCATTTAAACCCCTAAAATGTAAAGTTTTTAAATGAGTCGAATCTACCGTATGCCACTCTGTCTCAACAGAAATTGTAGCATGTGCAAAACAACATATTAGCCTGGAATAATTTCTGGTTCAAATGTCCTCTGTCTATGGGTTTCTTAGTGGTGCATTTGCATTGGATGTGCACCTGTGTTCATTGATGGCTAGATGGAGCACAAGAAGAGAAGAGAACACTGGGGTATTTTTTTTAAAAGTAACACATTTTTTACTCAAAATTGCGTGATAGTAATGGCGGCACACTTGTCAAAGATGTTGTCGATGTACAGGAAAGTCCCATTCAAGATAAACAGGCATAACAGAATTTGGAGAACCATTTACGAATTACTCAATATACAGTTTAATGAATGATTTACGCTGAAATTTGGTACTTCAGTCTGTTGCAGTCTTGTTTCGTGAGTCAAATTAAATATGCGTTATCTGTCTATTTCTGGTAAAATATATTATTTATCATTACAAAGACTTACACCATATGGTTACAAAACCTTGAAAAGACTTTGAAATAACATGGAATATTACACGGCCGGATGAGGTTTATACAGCTATCCTTTGATCTTTTATACGTGAGAGCAAAGCCTCTGTTGCCGTTTCTCTTTCAACACGTGGTGAGATCAGAAGTCACAGAGAGTCCAGAGATGGATCGGTTTCTGATGGAGAACAACCTTCATAAACAGACACTGTGTTCGCTATAAACTTCAGCCCTTACTTATCACATCCTTCTTTGTTCGGTATCTGAGTCTAACAGTGCTGGTAGTGAGAGCCCACCTCACAATATCAACCCTGAGGATTTCTACTCTAAAACCAGTCCTCTTTCCTCTATACTTTGGTGAAAGTGCAACATATTCTTCATGCAGCCTGTTAGCATTAAGATGCCCCATTTTTGGTGTTTGGTTTTGCTTTATTACAGTGTAAAAGCTCAGCTAGAGAGTTTTCCTTATCAATCAGAGCTCAGGAGTATTGCTGAGAGAGAGGACAGAATGCATGTGCGCAAGCCAAGTTGGGTGACGCATACTAATGGAGAGGCATGAGTCAATGTGGCGAAAGTACGTTCCATTAGAACAATAACGGGTATTACACACATTGCTCTTTTCTTATATTTCTCATGCTGTTTAGCAATTGTCCCAAAGCCCAGGTGTTTTTCAGGAGCTCTATCTAATAGATCTCAAACAGTTTTAACTCCTCAGGCTTCTCAACTGGGTCAGCTGCTCTGTATTATGGGAACTGTGACTTTGAGCTTTGCTTTGAGTAAAGATGGCATAATTCGGCTGTTTTTTAAAGACCCAAATAGCATGAATAGCCTCAACACACCTTCATATGTGTATTCTAGACTTACCTGTTTGTAGGAGAGGAACACGGGCCGACTGAAGACGATCCACTCCACCACTTTACTGCAGGGCGGCGTGGTCAAAGAGCCGATGTAACGGTAGTAGCTTCCGATTGAGGACGGCAACAAGTCTCTGAGTACGAAGGGCTCTAGAAATGTCTCTTTTTCTGGAACAACAAAACATAAATACATTGAGAACAAGCATTTTATCTGGTTAGTAGTATTTGGCAAAGATACTATTTCTGATGCATATATTGTTACCCTAGTACTGGTAACACTATTAACTGGTAATACTGATATAAAAATTATAATTACATTTTATTTGGAGTATTAATTGTGCACAATGCACATTTCTTAATATTAAGCCTAAAATGTGTTTTAATGTCACCATTGATGAGGATTGTATGATCTCTGAATAATATCTGTGCAAGATTGTTTAAATTGATCCTGAAGTATACTTGCAACAGTTCCACTTTAGCACAATCAAATATACTTCAGAATATCTTTATTTGGACTTCAGCACTACTTTCACACAAGTAGAACAAGTACAAAATTAGTTGTTCCAAATGACCAGAGTTTAAGTATATAGTACCTGTGTAGTATACTAAAAGTACAATTGCAGTGTATTTTATTAAGTGCATAATTATGTAAATGTATTTGTAGTATACTTAGCATAAAATAAATGTACTTCAAATAAATATATTTTCCACTATGGTGTTTTTTTTTTTTACTTATTTAGTTTTAGTTCTCCATAACAGTTCTATTAACAAATCTTTCAGTATTTGAGAACTCTAATATATTTGCAAATGAAAAATAAATGCAATACCATTACCAAATAATGACATATAATAAATACAGTTCAAATGATTCTTTAGATTTTTTTAATGACATTTCACAGTCTTTTAGAGGCAGTATATTGTAAATGGAATCAATCGAATAATCAGCCACAACTACACATTTCATTTATCTATTTATTTTTTTATAAAACACTACTGACTCATAATGCCTACCTAGTAATCTGAACAAACAGTAAGTAATTACACTGATCTCACAAGCTCTACAAACAACATACCAAAGTAAGTGTTTGATTCTTTAAGAAAATGACTCATAAGAGTTATTCATTTTAGAATTGGTTGTACTGCACCTGTTGTGCTCTATGGTTTGGATTTGTTTAAAATAATTTGCTCATAAAAGTCCTTCTTTCTGCAATCAGTCCACAGTAGCCATACTATGTTCCTCATTTACTAAAAAGAAGTGCTGCATGCTTGACTCCACTAAAAATAACTGACTCACAGAAGTCCTTCTCTCACTATACTGTGCATTTCTGATTCACTAAAAATAAACCTACTCATAAGACTCAATAGTTTGAATCAACACCCACGACACCTTATCATCATGACTGTTGCCTTAGTATGTAAACACTCATTTTTATTTTAGAAAGTATGAAACTTTTGATTATGCAGCTTGCTTGTTTTTCTTTTGTACACAGCAAAATGTAGCAGCTGTAACTTTGAAATTAATCGCTGCATTGTCCTAGAATTGTTTTTCTCCACTTATTGTGTCTGTTGTTAGTTCAAAAAGGGACACGGACCAAACTAAATGTTCAAGCTGTGGATGAGTTGTGCGTTTAGCATTTTAAAGCCACTCAATCCTCGAGAGGACACAATCTGCAGATTTCTACCCATAATCCTCTTCTGACTGAAACGCTTATCAGTTCCATCCAACAATGCCTGCCCAACATATGGCTGGCCTGGCGACATGATAAAACGAGAACCGCTGAATTACACAGCTTTCCACTTGAGTATTTCTTGTTCTGATTTTCAAATGCACAAACATTTTGCTTGACATCAAGATAAACAGATGGAGAAAGTCGATTGGTTTGATGTGCAGCGATGATGACGCACAAAGAATAAAGTACATTGCCAGTCTGCTGACCCATATTCCAAACCTTACACTAGGAATCCTGTTCAAAGGAGCTTAGCATGTAAACGGCATCTGATTTGGAAATATCCTTGTAGGAATTCTAAACATTTGAACATAGTACAGCCTACAGCAAATGTATTGCAATGAGAGCAGTGATGGCCTGGCCAATGACGTCTTCAAAACACCCCTGGATGACTGAATTAATGGACTTGTAATACATTCCATAGAGAAACCGAGAGCTCATTTCATTGTTTTGATTTATGCACCCTTGAGAAGAGGCATTCGGTTGAGAGAACAATCCTCAACGACTTGTGTGGCGCGCGATGGGACGAACATGAACTCGCAACACTCAACGCCACTACCAATCACAGCAGGGTTTAGAGATACTGTGATCTGATAGCAGTCTCATTATCACTCACTGAGAGAGAGAGAGCAAAATAAACAGAAGCATGAGCTCATTTATATGCGCCTTGATGTCTAGTGTATAAATGGGGAAGCTACATGCCTTGTGTTGTGTGTATATTGAAGTTAAGGTTGAATGAATGGTAATCCCCTGAAGGTTGGACTGGGAATGTAGAACTAGAGAGAGAGAAGCTTTCGCCGTGCCTCAGTGGCATGGTAATGGATGCCACAGAGCGCTTTTCTGTCACACACACACACAGCCACGGGGCAAACACTCCAGTCACACATCCGTGTCTGGACCCAGCACGCCACCGACTCTCTCTGCCACACGCAGTCCCGTCGCCAAAGCTTCCGTCATGAGGTTACATCAGCTGCTGCGCACTAGGAAAATGTGCATAGCCAGTACAGTAGGGAGGTAATGTTTATATTTTTGGATCTGTCAATTGCCGATCAAATCCAAACCTTGTTACTCATTATAAGGATAGTTCACCCAAAAATGACAATTCTATCATTAATTACTCACCCTTATGTCATTCCAAACCTGTAAGATCTTTCAAACACAAATTAAATAACATTCCTGACCCTCCATAGACAGCAATGGAACTGACATGTTCAATGCCAAGAAATCGATAAAATAGTCCATGTGACATCAGCGGTTAATTTATTTTATGAAGCTAATAGTTTTTGTGCGCAAAGAAAACAAAAATAACGACTTAATTCAGCAATTTCTTCTCTTCCATGTCAGTCTTGACGCACATTCACGAGAGTCTGAGAGCGTACGTCATGCTACAGTCATGAACGCGCATCTAAGATAGACAGAAAAAGAGAGGAAATTGTTGAAAAAGTCGTTATTTTTGTTTTTCTTTGCGTGCAAACAGTATTTTTTTTAACTGTAGGTCTTACTGGTTTGGAATGACATGAGGGTGAGTAATTAATGACAATTTTCATTTTGGGGTGAACTATCTCTTTATGTATATCCTGTTTTAGGCTGACATGCATTAGAATACAGAAGTAAAAAAAAATTTAAATGCTGTTTCATATTGACTTTAAGGGTGCTTTCACACTTGGTTCGCTTGCCTGGTTCGAACCCGAGTTCGATCGCTCCCCCATCCCCCTGCCCCGCTGGACTGCGTTCATATTATATTAGGAACTTTAAGCAACAACAGCTGTATTTTGTAACTCGAAAAAGAACATTCAGTCATCATAATGGTAGTTCATACAATCTGAGTGGATCTCTTTAGAACTGAAACAAAGGGTGTAAGTGAAAAAAATTAATAATAAAATAAACCATAAACCATTACTTCCGGACAAATGTGCAAGTTCACAATAGGGTAAAGTTTACACTAGATGTAAACGTAAGTGCATTGTGAAGCTTAGAAGATTGTGAAGTGTAGAAGCCTGCAAAGTTTATAATACACTTATGTTACACTTAATATTAGTTTAGGTCAAGCATAAACTTGCATGATTAAAATATGAAAGCATTAAAATATTTGTATTACACATACATGCCTATTTGCTTCAGAAGACACTGAATCATCCGCTGGGTTCATTTGGATTAATGTCATGAAGGCTGAACATGTTTTTTGGAACATAAACTCTCTGGCACCTTATACGTTAAACTCTATGAGTGCATTATAGTGCATTTTATGAAAGAAAGTCACACACATCTGGGACAGTGAAAGTAGATGATGAGAGCACTGAATTTGTAGGCAGCCCTTCAAACAAATGTTTTGCTGAAAGTGGTCATATTCCACACTTTTATAGCATTTTAAGTGTCTTGAATAGTAAAGAGGCATTAATGTGAATGTAGCATCTCAGTTCAAACGGCACATGAACGAATCATCTTTTCATATTTACTTAAACCATGAAATAAATGTATTAAATAGTAAAGAGGCATTAATGTGAATGTAAATTATTTTAAATAAATGACATTCTCTTGGTAATTAATCCAATAATTAGGTAAATAATCTGGAAGTGGTGCCTGTGTTTGAGCTACTCACTAATTAGTGAATTTGACATGAGCCATGCTTATGTGGTTTAGAATGTCTCGTGGCTTTTCCTATGTCATAAATGTGAACATTTTGATCAAGCTTCTTCGTTTCCATAAATAGCCTGAGTAGACTGGAGAGGGAGCTCAATCTAAAATGCACTTTATGACTTTTCACATCATACTGTGAGGTATTTCCTGTTATCCATTATATGTCCCCTTTTAATAGCTTCAATAACTCTGAAACTACTGTCGACCCCAGCCGAGCAGCTCAATACGGACCTCATTTGTCCCCGCCATTGACGTTAAAATGAAGCTTACATGCTTGAATTAAGGATTCGCAAGTGATATATTCCCAGAGGGCCTGTATAATGTGCGTGTATGTGTTGCCTTAACTCTATTGTAATCTGAAGCAAATGCAAATGCATTGCTAATCACACTGGGCTGTTCTCACAGAGTGCACAGCCTTGTAACATGCGACTGGGCATTTGCATGGCACGTCGGCTTCTTCTTAACGTGTAGTTAAATATTTACCGTAGGAGCCTAATGGATGATCGCTTAACAAGACAGCTCTTCTCTTCCTCCAGCCGAGAGCTTTAAATACAGCGTGTAAAATTCTTCCTTGTGCTTCTCAACACGGATGCACACCTCTTAAGCACCAACACTAACCGAACACTGCTCAAAATCTAGCCGGATTGGGGAGAAACAGGTTTAAGAATTCATATACGGCCGCATGCATGTCATTCGGGCTGCAAATTGTTTGGTTCAGCTTCCTGCGCGTAGTACATATTCGTCAGGAGATCAGCAGGTTGAAATTATAGACGTCTGAACGCTGACAGCGGAGACATGGCTCTGAATATGTGCAGACCCCCTGCTCCTATCTGTCTGGGATAAAAAGAATGAACGCAGCTCTGTCCCACCTCCCACCGAGAACACACACACATACCCCTCCATTCCACCCCCTACTCTAACCCTACTGAGCAAACAAGATCAACACGCTCCAGCAAACAGGCCGCAGTAGTCTGACTGGTGTGGACAGAGTGAATTAAAAGGATGAATAAATGCATCTCTGTCTGCTCTCCTCTTGTAGTTAATTGTATGAATCAAGGGGTCAAGGCTTGGCTGTACAGTAGATAACAGTACCTATAACTAGACCAATTTGGGACAAATTGGGACCTCAATTGGCTCTTTGCAAAGACCCGCCCCCTTAGTTACTGTTGCTATGTCCGACAAGCCATGCCACTCTCACACTAAACATTATGTTCTCATGCAGTAAAAATTCATTGAGAAGCAAAGAGGAAACTGAATGCACTGACAGACAAAACAGAACAGGTTACTTCTGGAAATCCAATCAATAAACACTGTTTTGTGGCTCTTTAATGTGTCGTAACAGATCGCTGTAGCATCTCAGTTCAAACGGCACATGAACGAACCATCTTTTCATATTTACTTAAAGCATGAAATAAATGAAATAAATGTGAATGAACTTCAGAAGGTATTTTATCTCTACCCACGATAAGATGTCAATGCACATCGTTTTTCAAGTTTAAGTCTGCCAAAGTTAATCTACTCTCCTGTCTGGTTTGTTTGTTGGACAAAATGGCAGATTCTGCGTTATGACTGGTCAAACTGCCAGTCAACCAAACTCCCTGAGAAGGGTCAGTCATTCAAAAGTAGCCGTATTTTCTGATATAAAGTGACAGGCAATTTTTTTTAAAAATCCTGTTGTTTAATTTATTTGAAATATTATTTTAGTTATTTTTCCCTAAATGTTTATATCTAAAAAGTACCAAAATAATTGTCAACAAAAACTCAATGTTAAATAGAATATTTTAACATAACATATCTTTCAATTCCCATCCTTAGAGCTGAGACAACCAAGTATCATAGAGACTTGGGAATGGGCTCTTTTAACCATACAAAACAACCTAGCAACCGCATAGCCATGTCCTGGCAACACCTGACTTTTGATGACTCACAAGGTTTTTTTTTTTAATCAAAATATGTAAAAATTTAGTAAATCAGCCTCATCACATTTTGGTAACTCCCATCACCGTCATCAGATAGAGTGTCATAATCTTTGTAATCTGGCAGCAAGAGAAGGCAGAACTATTTTCAGTCTTGGTAAAATCCCTTTTGTGTGGGCGCCGTTTAAAGTGAGTGCCATTATTACACTGCATTAGAGCTGATCTCTTTGTCAGAATGCTTTTAGTACCACGGTCTTCCGGATTACACCACGACTTCGTCATTCTTTCTCTCTCGCTCACTTTCTACGACTGTCTCAGTGGGCAGCACAAATCGCAGGCCGGTAATTACCATCAAAGCCTCGGCGTGCCTTTAAACTCCGCACGGACACATAGAGAGATGTTCCTGAGATGACTGAAAAGCAGGCAGAACAAGAGTATATTAACTAAGAAACCCTTAAAAGACGTCAATTTGCTCTGTCTAAATCAGGGACAGATCTCGCTGTTTCATCTCAGTATTCCGGAATATACCGTTCGGTTCATGCTGGGAGCAGCTGGTGGTGCCTTCATCATTTCAGAGCTTTTAATGTCTGGAAGCGGACAGAAGGAACATTGAGGAAATTGTAGATGACTTTAAGAGGGTCAACTTACGTAAGGTAATTTTCAGAGTACTGTCATCTTGTGAAATCAAAATGATCTTCTGCTGCCCCTAGCACAGTTAGCCAATATTTAAAATCTTTAAAGGGGAAGTATGCTTTTTCTTAAATGTTAAAATACTTTATAAGTATAAAGTTAAACTATAAGTAGCTCATTCTAATTGTATCTTAAATTGTATAAAGTACAATAATGGTCTCAATGTACCTTTTAACACTGATCCTACCAGAATGTGAATAAACAGCCCATCCCTGTGAAAAAGTATTTTGATGGACCAATGCTAACTTTTGGTACTTTTTGTGTTTGTGTATCAGCTTGTGAGTCCTCTAACAGCACTACTGTTCATCCATTTGGAGCCTGAGTGTCTACCCTTACATCTGCCATCAGACAAAGATTGCAAAAAAAAGAAAAAAAAGAACAAGTGCACAAAATTACCCACATTCCCGTCAAAGCCAGAGACAAAACTACAGTGAGTAGATGATGTGTATGCATGAGTGGGTGTTTGTCTGTTTGCCAGCCTAGATATATGACAAGAATATATCTTGAGGCTGAGATCCTGTCAGAACTGAAGCGCTGTTTTACAAACAGACTGACTAATAGCAGACGAGTCTGCTTTGTTTATTCCAGCATGTAATACTGGACACCAACAAATTATCATTTGTTATTGCGAATGCACGTATCTAGTAAAAATTATTACACGTGATACAATTATACTGAACACTCAACTTGAACCACAATAATTTTGTTGGAATATTGTTTAATATAATATAATATAATATAATATAATATAATATAATATAATACAATATAATATAATATAATATAATATAATATAATATAATATAATATAATATAATATAATATAATATAATATAATATAATATAATATAATATGATATAATTTGTCTTGTATAATATAACTTGTCCCTTTTAGCACTCTATTCATTTACTGCTTGTTTTCTTAAAAAACAAAATAGATAAACTAGCTTTTCTAATCTTTTTGTATTCTATATATTTGTTTTTGTATTTTTTATTCTTTAAGGCCCAATACTAGCGTGCTCTATTCTTTTTCTATTCTGTCTGTTTTCTTTTTATTTATTATATAATAAAAAAAACTTGTTACGTGTACTACGTTAAGTTTACAGAGACTTGTTTTAGCACTTGGATGTCATTGCCCTTTTGATTTGTCATTGATTTTGATTGCTTCCATTGTCCTCATTTGTAAGTTGCTTTGGTCAAAAGTGTCTGCTCAATGACTAAATGTAAATGAGTCATAAAAAATCTACTCACCGTGATGAACCACTCCTCTTAGTCCATGAATAATCGGATCAACTGCAGGATTGTCCTTCATCCCCACCTGAGAAAAAGAATAAATACAAGAATTATGAATATATGTTGTTCGGTTGGATGGATGGATGGATGGATGGATAGATGGATATAGAAGGCTTTGTACATTTTTGACACAGGAAAAAGCTGATAGAGGATCTGAAAGGAATACATGATGTTAGTGCGCTGTGCTGATGTCATAAAAAGCAAAATGATTGCAATCACACAAGCACCCCCTCACATAAGAGAACCCATTGTGCATCAAACGGCTTCAAAAGCTGCCTGTGTTTGAGATGCACCTGAACTGACTGAATTGTTGAACACAGACAAAAGACTCCAGTATGCAATAAAGCCTGAAAGAGAAAAGCTACAGTACTGACCTTTGATGTGTGTGTGTGTGTGTGTGTGTGGGCTAGTGAAAGAGAATGATAGCTTGTTCTGTGCTGACTATATACAAAAATATAATGGTTTGAAAATAATTTTAGTAATCTTGACCCTACAAAAAGCACAGATCAGGGAAAATCCATAACAGGCGGAGCACTTCCTTTGCTTGTCTTGGATGGAGGTGTATCAAATAGAGGTTTGTGCTTTTAAGAAGCCCCCATAGGGTTGAATCAGGAGACAGGCTTTGACAGAGAGGACCCAAGGGGTGAGGTCTGTTGTAAAGTCTGTGCACGCGCGTGTTTGTGTGTGTGTGCTGGTTGTGTATCAAGAAGGCCAGTGCTGGTTAGCCGATCTAACCAACATTCCCATGAGGCAGGAGTGAAAAGGATTCACACACTTCCACTGGTCCTTAGCCGCCGTCTCTCTCACACATAAATCTCTCCAGGCTCTTTGAACACTCCTGTGCTATTTCTTGCATGAAAGAGAATTCCAGAAGCTCGATGCAGGAAGTGGGTGCTGAGAGGGAACGGCACAAGTCTGCAATACAACGACTGTCTAGAATAGTTTTCTTAGACATGTTTCAGCCTCAATGTAGAGATTGGTCACTGAGGACACACTGAGTCAAAACAACAGAGAGAAAGACTGGCTGACAACAAACAGAATAGGGTGTTTGTTTGTTTGTTTTAATGCCAGCTTCTGTGACTCATTTTTTTTTTTGTGTGGCCATTTTCAGAAAATTTCACGGCAAAAAACGGACGGACGGACAAACAAGCAGAGAGACAGACAAAACAAAAGACAGACAGACAGACGGAAAAGAAAAATGAAAAGGACGTGTACAGACATACAGATAAAATGAAAGACAATTACAGAGACAGACAGACAGATGGACAAAAACAAATGACAGACAAGTAGAATGCAAACAGAACAGTGTGAGGTCTCTGTAGGTCAACTACATCAGCCTGACATTGAAAGAAACTTAAAGGGATAGTTCACTACAAAAGTTGAAATTCTTTCATCGTTTACTTACCACCATGTCATTCCAAAATGACAAATGACAAACCTGTTTAGCTGCCGGCACTCTTCAGAAAATATTCTTTTGTGTTCCAAAACACATTTATGTTAGGGCCAAGTAAATGAGGGTGAGTAAATGTTTTTTTCATTTTTGGGTAAACTATCCCTTGAATGTGAGGAATAGCTGCCGTCCTACGTAGAGTGTCCTACGCTGCCATAGCAGAACATTCACTAAAAAGTGAACCGAACATCACTCCAGACCGTTTGCCTGAGGCTCAGGATTACAGGTAATGATATTGTTAATAATATTCTTACACAGACCAATTATTGTGCTTCATTAGACCTCAATATATCATGTTAATTAATTTTGTCTTACCTGTATGTGCTTTTGTTGACTATTAAATTCCAGTAGCTACTGACTTGCACTTTAGGAATCACCAAGGACCACAGTATTAGAATCTTAAATGCTCTTAGGGTGAATAAATTAACAAATGTTACATTTTTTGGTGAATTATCCCTTTAATAGAGCTCATATTGCACTCTACACTGCATTCTTAGGCTGGAATAGTGAAAACATTCTACAAATGAGCCTGTATGCAAGAGGTCACCCCCAAACACCTGCACTTTCTTGTAGATCAAACCCTGAGGTACAATAAATAGCAGCAAACAGCTTTAAACTCAGTTTAAGAGCTCTGTTTCACCTCACGAGTAAAAAAAAAACACATGCAAATCAATAAAGTTCAAAGTACATTTCAGCAGATGGAAAATAAAAATGCTCATTTATTGTACTGAGCTCAGAGTGAGGTTTTTTTATACGGCAGCTGTGAGCTGTAACAGAGAGAGAAAGAAAAAGAAGAAGAAAAAAAAATAAAGCCCTGCAATTGATTAAAACTAAATGAGAAATGCAAATAACTGCAAGCTATAAAGCAGCACAAGATAATAACTTGAAACAATAACCAACAATAAATTATATACAACCTAAAAACGATTTGTAGTGTCCTGGACCACCAACAAGCCTGCGGTTTAAAGTGTATTAAAGAGACAATCTTTGGTGACATATTAGTTTGTGGAATAAATGTTTGTCTTGTAAATAAGCCTATGAACATATCATGATGGATGTTACGAACGCTATCTTCTTTAATCAGGGACAGAAAGACTAAATGGTCAGGCAATAAAGAAAATGGTGTGGGCTCCAAATAAAAAGAGATATCGAGTGGGACACATGCTACGAAGATATGAGACAGATGTAGAATGAGACAGAGAGGGAGGGTTTAGAGGGAAATATATAAAAGTCTAGTCAGATGAGATTTAAACATCTTTTTCGAATAGAAAACCTTGTCATGACATAATGATTAGTCTTTTCTTAGCTTTGTGGATTTTTCAGAGTATACATTTGTTCTTAAAGCTAAAGTTTGAATGTCTATAACAACATCTATATATGCATGCATTTTTGCTTCTCTGTACATTTCTAACAAATGATTTCTAGATTTGTTTTTAAGTAATTTTTTTTTTTTAGTTTTTGAAATAAGGGGTGCGCTAATTTGATCACAAATACAGTAAAACAGTTATTACAGAAACATTTCTTATCAATGTTGGTACTTAATATTGCACTTTTATTTTTTCAGGATTCTTTGATGAATAAAAACGGTCAAAAGCACAGCGTTAATTTGAAATACAGACAGAAAGACAGAAAATCTTTGCAACATTATAAATACACTTCCTTGTCATTTTAATTAATTTAATGCATCCTTGTTAAATAAAAGCATTCATTTATTTTAACGTCTGTCATTCTCCAGTTTCTCCCGTCTTAGCTTCTGGTGGAATTATTCGCTATCAAAACCAAAATAGTCCATATAACTATATAACACATTGTTACTTGTAAATGAAAATGTTTGTTTTTGTGCAATGCTACTGTCATATAGGATGACTGTGATAATGTATAGTGCAAAAAAAAAAAAAAAAGAATTAAGTACATTAAGTGCATTATTTAAACCGTTTTCCTCATAAATACTTGAAATCACCTTTACAGTGTTTTTGGGTATATTTTGTAGGCAAAACCTGACCCATTCACTCCCTCCCTCTATGTTCAATTGTTTTTTTGAAGTGTTTGCAATTTCTCAAATGTGAGAAATGAGTATACAACCCCCCCCACCCCACACACACACACACAGAGCTCCTGGTTAAAGACTGCAAGCCTTAAATTGCTGTTTTGTAATTATCACAGTGGGGTTGACAAAAGAACAGCGCAGAAAGGGAGTGAATACGTGTGTGTTTTTCCATATTGAAAACAGCGGCAGTGAGTTTTCTGCGAGTGTGAAGCTTCAGTATCGTTGAACTTAATGGGACGAGAGAAAACCTCCTTGCAAAATCAATGCTGTTTAACGCCAGCACTTAGCACTGACAAAGCTCAGCGGCTGAACATGAAGACGCTTTCGAACCCAGCGAGTTCTCACCTGAAAGAAGACAGCCATGGCCGCGATTACTCGCTTCTCCCGTATGGCTGTGTTAAGACTGTCAAAGTCGTCTGAGTTATACATGAAGATCTGCATCTGTGTGAAAGAGAGAGAGAGAGAGAGAGAGAGAGAGCGAGAGAGAGAGAAATGTGAGAATCCTGTTAGTCAGAGACCTTTAGCCAATCAGATTGTAATTCTTACATTATCACAGACACAACACACATAGTCCATTATCAAATCTAATATCTCATAATCTCATAGCCTCTAATCTGTCTCATCCTGTAATCTCCCGAGAGCGCTCGGCTTCGTCGTGTTTCCGTTTCAAACGTCAGGCCCTGTCCATCCTCTTATCACTCTGATGGGATCTTTGGCAGTGGATCAGGCTAATAAATGTGCTCAAATCTCCACGGACCGCAACACCTGTCTAAATTGGCAGCAGCCGTCTGTTATTCTCC
The DNA here is from genome assembly GCF_963082965.1 of Carassius carassius. Lineage (NCBI taxonomy): Eukaryota > Metazoa > Chordata > Actinopteri > Cypriniformes > Cyprinidae > Carassius > Carassius carassius. Next base: position 19,302,865 of record NC_081798.1, read on the forward strand.
ATTGTCAATACCTTTTCCCACAAAAACGCATCAAAAAAGACAATAAAGGTGAACGGTATTCTCGTTGGCAGATAGTGATCAGTACTGTGTCAGTAAAAGGGGTGGATTTAGCAATGGAGAAACAGGACAGAAAGTTGAAACCCGTTGAGTTCCTGAGAGAGTTAGAGAAGGAGGAAACAATTACAGCTAAATACAAAGACTTCGATGGACCATAACGTCTGATATTTTAAAAGAACCTCCCCTTTAACCACAGTCGCTCCACAATTCTGTTGTCACGGTGATGACGGTTAGGAATGAGTTCTGCTGCCAGTGAATTAAAAATGCAATTCACACATAAAAATGACTAATTAGAGCTCATCTATGATACTTTCAAAAGTAAAGGGTGATATAACTGTACTGATATTACACTGAAGAAGAAGAAGAAGAAACAAACAAATAGGTATGCTATCATAGAACGGCCATGTCAAGGTCAATAATTATCTTAAAATATCAGGCGATCAGATAATTTGATCTTTGTATGGTAAGGGAAGGTTGTCATTTGGTGCGACCCAAAAATGTACGATATTTCTGAATTAATTAATTAATTAATTACTAAAAAACAAACAAACAAACAATTTTTTTTACATATATTTTAAATAAAATGTATAAAAATATATTTCAAATTTCAAGAATATTGGTAAAGATGTACACAAGGTGTATATGGTATATGGTACAACACATTTTTTAAACGTTCTTAAAACTTGTATAACAACAACAACAACAACAACAACATTTATTTATTAGTTTATGTTTTTATTGTTAAGAAAACAAATGAAACCAACATGAGAGTACATATATAAAAGCTTGCCTCATGTGTTTTATACTTGTTTTGAAAAGATTTCTCCTTTTTTTAATTTTTTTTTTTATGGCATCGACCACATGTCAAAAAGGAGTCATGTGGTTAGAGGAGGGGCCTGATTACATCAGATGAAAAGAACCTTGTTTTAGAGACAGGGAGATTATTTACAAAGACTTTTCTTTGGAATAACAAACACATTATTTTTTCACAATAACATCAGAGCCATTACATACCAAAAGACGTTTTTTTTTTCTTTTCTGAAATTATTCAACGTTTCAGGAGAAAACATGGACAATGAATTTTCCATCTCCACAGAAGATCAGTAGCATTATGTTTAGCCCTCAGTCCAAAGCTCTTGAAATCAAGAAAGAAAGCCTTGATGCCCGCCACATCAGCTTGTTTCTCCTCACTTCTCTTAGCATTGTCAATATTATGCCTGCTGCATTTTCTCGCCTCTGTAATCCTTACACGAGGCCCACTTTGATCTAATTCAGTCTCAAACACCTCCATCGTTTCAGATCACAGATCGCACGCCACATGCCGGGGAATTCACGAGCCTACGGGCCTGAGCTTAACGCCTCCATCCTCAGCGTTGTGTCTTATAGCCAGTGATTAATGACATAAATATCTGGACAACTTCTGAGAACATGCTCTCAAATGAAAGTAAACAACAGAGAAAGAGAGAGAGAGAGAGAGATTAACATAACAGGGTCGTGAGTTTCTTAACCTCTCACTATTGGAAGCTGTCTGCAGTCTGTTTGTATTCATGCAGGAGGAGAGGTGACAGACTGTGACACGTCCTCCATACAAGACAGAAAACGATTAAAATTACACTGAGAATCACACGGAAGACCCGCCAGTCTTTACAGAGCGAAAAAAAGTGTAGAAACCAATGATGTTGATATATGAATATTTTATATAGATTTTTTTTCATTCTTTGTTTTATTGATTGTTGAGAGCAGCTGGAATACTGACATAATATATAAGGTAAAGTACATTTTTACTAGGGAATTAGTATCTTTACAGACTGAATTTTGAAGTGTATTCGACTGTTCATACCCGCAGGTGTCTGAAAGCAGCTGTGTAGAAGACATACCATAGAATATAGGACTACTGAAAACAGTCTACAGTTTACACACACACACACACACACACACACACACACACACACACACACACACACACACACACACACACACACTTTATATAAATGTAAGAATATATATAATATGTGAGGACATATATCTGTAGCAGTAGGTTCTTTATTCTGAACATCCATGGAGTTTGCACTGTATTCAGAGCTCTGTAAAAGTCTATAAATGCTAACAGTCATGTGTGTGTGTGTGTGTGTGTGCGTGTAGGAGGGCGATAGACTATGCTAAACACTAAACCACCAGAGCCTTCATTACAGAAATGTCAATAATTTATTCTGATTCATGAAAGAATGAAAATTATAGCAGTAGGGAGAGAATGAACCTTGTGTCAGCTCACCTTTAATGCGCAACATAAACACAAACAGTTGTGCACACTCGCACGCATGCAAATGCATGCAAACGCACAAAGGCACTAAAGGGCATTGTTCAATCAAAATGCAATGGAGCAGAATTTACAATAATGGAGCATTGTGCTCAAGCCCTGTAAAATAGATGAATAAATACAATAAAAACACAATATGATGATTAACCCACCAGAGGCTTTATGCAGTTAAACAGTTCTACACAATCATTAGTAGTAGTGCTTACTATGGGTATTCATCATTTTCATACTCGAATTCAGGGATTTTTAACAAACCTGTAGGTATTACAAATACAATTCCAGATTAGATTTTTGACTGATAGACAATATAGTGGGAAATCTTTCACATTTACACTAACCTAATTCACATCTAGAGACCCTGCATAGACAGCAACAGAACTACCACGTTCATGACCCAGAAAGTTAGTAAGGGTATCCATAAAACAGTCCATGTGACATCAGTGGTTCAAACTTAATTTTATAAAGCTACGGAAATAGTTATCGTGTGCAAAAAAAAAAAAAATTAAATAAATAAAAATGACTTCATTCAATAATTTCTACTCTTCCCTGTCAGGCTTTGACATGTGTTCACAAGAGTACCACTATGCATGAATTATTGATGACTCATTTTGCACTACACAGACTGTTGTCCAATCAAATGCTCTAGAATGTGAAGGCCCTGCCCCATAATACCATCGCCATATATCACAGACTTCTTGTTAGTTGGTTGTACATTGTTAGTTGTACTATCTATGTATGTCTAACTATGTATAACTAACTAAATAGCAGAGAATCATGGTTCAGAGCTGTGGGAAAACAACAACAACAACAAAAAATGGATATGTCCCACACCAACTTCCTGTTTCAACAGGACATGTGTAAATACAGGGGGAAAAAGAGCTCATAACTCACAAAGAGCAATAATATCGACGTTTCTGTGTAAACATAAACACACATAGGCTTTTACCTCTGACAGGCCAGAGAGGCCAAAGCAAAAATGTAAAGGGAACTCTGACAGCCCTGTGTGTGTGTGTGAGAGAGAGAGGAGCAAGTGTCTACTCTGAGATCATTAACACACAGGTCACTTACAGGTATCTGTGTCTTGTATGTACTTAGGCAAGTGTGTGTCTGTGTGTGTTTGAGCGGATCTCTGCAGAGTTTCATTAGCACACAGGTCAGACACGGCTTGTGAAATCCTTTGCTCTGGTTACACATATCACTTACAGTACTTACAATCGCTGTTAGCCAAACAGGCAAATACACACAAGACAGATGGAGCTAAAGAGTATGAACATGCTAACAGAGAGCAAGATATTATTTTTTTAGATGTTGTAAAATAAAAGGCTGCGTTTTGAGAGAATAAAAAGAAAATCGGGCAGCAGAGAGGAATTCTAAGCAAGTCTACATTTAAGCAGACACTCCAAGGCTCAGTAGCTTGATAGTCCTTCATCAAAATGATTATTCAGTGTAGTGATGGAAAGCCTTTTTCATTTCTGCTCTCCTAAAGTATTTATTTTAATGGACTGGATCAAAAAAATAAATAAATAAAATAAAAAATAAAAACACACACATTACATCACATGTTCTTGTTTATGTTTCTTGTAAATATATGGTATGTTTCATGAATAGACTTTTTTCCCCCTCCCTCAAACAAATGGTCAGTGAAAAGATGTTCTCTAAAGAAAGTACTAAAGAAAATGTTTATATGACCAATTCATGTTCTGACGTTTGTAGATTTTGCAACCTTGATAAATGTATTTATTATTATTATTACTTTATTCACATTAAAACATTAAATAAACTTGAAATTAACCCCCCCCCCAAAAAAAAAAACAACTAAACAAACAACAACAACAAAAAAAAAAAAAAAAAAACAGAATGGATAACAGGGTTGAAAATGTGGCCTAAATTACATTGTCTCTCAGAAGGAACTAGCTACCAGGGACCAAATATTGGTGTGTAGTTATTCATAATGAACTTATAATTGAGCTAGAAGTATTTGTTTTATAGTTTATAATAACATTCATAACAGGGTTGAATATTTCAGTATGAGAATACTGTACCTGACAAATATTATTATATTTTAAAAATAAAATATTATTATATAAAATATATTATATTTTACTTCTTTCTATAGATATGGTCCAAATGACGCGATTTCTTGAGCGTCTATATTTTAAGCAGTAACAGGGTTATATGCAAAATGTGTGTCACAGACGAATATTATGTTTGTGGTAATTAAATTGACTGAATATCAATTAAATTGATATTTTATGGATACAACAGAAAAGGCCTACTAATGTCAGCAAATTGGTCAGTTAGCTGTGTGAACCAGTTAAACCAGATCAACCAAACAATGTGTTTTCATCTCAGCAGTCAACTTAAGGGTGTTTGATCATCTGCGATTAATCAATTAAGCAGTTTCTGTCAAATATTAGAATGGCAGCAGATGTTTTTTCTCTAGGTGTAGGATTTTGAACATATGCAAACAGTGTCGCTTTGCTGATTATGCACTCTTTAACAGATGTTTCGGCAACTGATGCTCCTCCTGTGTTGTAGAGTCTCTCCAACATGGAAGAATCTTCAATAGCTACCACTAAAAATAGCTAAAACTAAAAAAAAAGCCCAGTATTATGTACACGGGTGCAGGTAGCCTAATCACTAAGGCCTTGGGCTGCTATTATAAAGGATACAGGGTTCAATCCAAGGTAAGAGGTGGAATTGGGCAGTTACTGTGATCACAATCCAGCTTTATAACGATTGTGCCCTTTACCAAGACACTGAACCACAGGCTGCTCCATAGGGGCCGTCCCTGAAATTAGTCAGTGTAAGGATGATCAGCAGGCGCTAATGGCGACTTTCACAGAAATCTCACTGAGATGCTGTTTCTGAGACGGCTTTGAAGAACATTATGATTGGGAATTCACAGACTAAAATCTAAATTAGTTCTCCTGCTCAACAGAGAGACGGGCCTTGATCTACAATCAGCTTTCTTCCTCTACCTTGTCATCCTGTTCGCTTTGTTCTTTGGAGCAGACCTGCCCATACTGTAGATTAGTGCTTCAATCCTGAGACACATAACATGTCCTGAAGTCATGGGTAGGGAAACTCTGGCATAGTAGACATAGATATATATACGTAGTTGCCTAATTAGTGGCCGTTTCTATGGGCCGTGGGAATCTACTTATATATATCTATGTCTACTATGCCAGAGCATGTACTTGCGTCATGTGGGACGTTGGACATTACGGTGAATAAGAGGTAAAAGATAATACAAATACTGTTCAGTTTCACAGACTGACTGATCATTTCATGTCTTTACACATCAATGTATCGTCACGTGCCTCAGGGTTTAATTTGGATTAGTTTTTTTTTTTACTCTCAAAGCAGTGATTCCCAATCTCTTGCATTATATGACTGACAGACTGCAACAGTTTGAGTTAAAAACCGTTGTTTGTGTTCTACTGAAGAAACAAAGTCACCTCCATCTTGGATGCCCTTGGGGTAAGCAGATAAACATCAAATTAGAATTTAGGGTGAAGTATCCCTTTAAATGTATGAGATACATGGGAATATGACTTTATAAACAAGAAAACACGACTGCAAGGTGAATCAAACCTCTGATAAGTTGTCCTTGCAACAACTGTGAGGGGGTTTCCACAGCATCAACATTCACAAAGCCAACAGAGCCCAAAGGTAAACAAATGGATTCATTTAGGATCTGCTCCTGAGGAGAGACTGCAATTCTCCTCACACCAAATGGAGGACGAAGGGGAAAAAAACAGGCATCATTACTTCAGGGGAGGCTCAACTTGGTTTCTTACGTTGTTTTGTTTCTGAAAAACACGTAATGTAACCCTGCCGAGAACCGAGCCGACGACAGACAACACCAAAACAAGCCACTCTGCCGTCAGAGAGGCTTTGAATGCAGAAGCCCTGCTGTTCTTCAATGCTGGAATCGCTTCAAATCTCCCAAAATGACTACAACTACCCCTTTCTCCGAACCACATGAGGTCTTTACATCCTTTCTGCTCACATTCCCATCAGAGTCAAGGTCAGTGTCTAGGACTACCCTTCCCTTCGGCTGTTGGCTCCCCGTTGCTACAAGACCATCAACAGCTCTTCAGAACTTCAAAGCATGGGAGGAAGTGTCCTTTGACCCGCTAATTATAAACCAATCAGGAGCGTCTCATTTTGGCTCACAGGGATACGGACGTCTTGGATTTGCAGGGTTTCTTTGTCTTCCTGTGCAAACATATTGACCTCCCTCTCAATTCAAACAGGAGCCAATTAGCCATCGCCGCTGAATTAATTTAGCTTTTGTTTTATAAAAGACTCAATCTGTTTCCCTGGTGTTTGTTTGCAGCTCAGTCATCTATCAAGGTCAACAGGGTTTTGAATAAGAAATAATGAATGAATACCAGAAATAATATATAACCCAGAGAATAACCTGTCATTAAGAGCTTGCCTGATGTGGACATTGTGTTTGCACAAAGGCGACTGGCTCAAGTTTTCAAAATCAAAGAGCAAATGAAGTATTGACAAACTGGCACTTCCTCTTTAGGAAGGGGCCGCATTACATTGCAGGTGGCAGAGTGCGTCTACATGCAACACGTTCTGGATGAGTGCACAAGCTCTAGTCATAAGTTTGTTTTGTTACATGTGTGGAGAAATGAGAGATGGTCATGCACAAGATCAACCAGAAGTTTGACCCCAGAAGACAATAATGCTGGCCTGAATAACTGGGGCAGCCAATCAGACGCTTGGGCCATTTTGCCACAGTGTACAACGGAATCAAGGTCACAAACAGTTCTCTAAAGTTTGTTTTGTTAGATGTTCAGAGAGACGAGAACACACCTATCTTTATCTTTCTCATCACATATTTAACAGCAGAAAGCATGACATTAAGAATGCAACAAGAACTCAAGTCTAATGCATGTGTAATTAATCATATCAGCTGGTAGGTGACAAGTTAATGGATCATCTTAATAAATATTCCATATGCTCTTGTGGTGGCATGGTTAAACACACACACACACACACACACCCTAGATGATCCATTCCTCTGAGTGCTGAATTTGAGTGACGGGACACATATTGATTTCGGCACTTTATCCCTTTAAAACAACGGCCGTCACCATGAGAAAGCAAAGGAGATAAATGAGTACTGCGGTCCGCAGGGAGCTGAGCCTAAAGATTTCCCATCAGTCCTTGCTCTCGCCGACCGAATCCAACATCATTCCTCCTTTACTTTATATTTGTTTGCTCTTATTGGACACTTTCACGAAAAAAGGGTACAAAATCGTGCCTGAAACTCTTAAAAATTAACTCTGAAAAAATAATTAATTTTTCTTTTTTTTACACATATAATTAGACAAATGTGTTGATTTAACCATAAGGAAATGTTTGTCAAAATTAATTTCCTAATGAATAATTACACAATTCTGTTACCACATAGGCAGATAAGCAACTCTGTGACCAGAAGTTAGGAAGTTTAAATAGAGTTTTGACTATGATTTGCATGATTTTTTTTTTTTTTTTTTTTTTACAATTAAATATAATTTTTAAAGAGATGAGTAACCATTTAATAATGTATTTTTTTTATAATAAATAGAGTAACAGGGTTGAATGAACCAACATTTGCTAAATAAATAAATAAATAATAAAAATAAAAATAAAATGAATTTTGCATACTGCAAATTACTAATAAAAGGGTAATTTGTTTTAAGAAATTAGATACACGCTTTGTGAAAAGGGGGAAATCATGCAGTAACAGGGTTGAATGCAACGTGATAGGGTAACACATAAAAATTGTATAAAGTAATTAACAATCTTAAAAATGTGTTTGACTGTAAAGTACTGGACTGTTTTACTGTAAAGTACTGAATGCAACACAACTGAATACAATTAATTTGTATTTAATTGTAATAGAGACCAATTATTTCCCACCTCCATGTATATTAATAGAAAAGAAGGTCAAACTGCAGTTAAAAATCAACTTGCTCAGTCTACTTGTTCTCCATCATTGTATCCTTATGGATGAGACATGCAGATGACTACATACAGAAGTTCAAAGTTTTATCAACCTTCATTAAACTTATTATAATCAATGAACTCTTCAACAATTCTGAGTTAGACTTTAAGATCTGTTTCAAAAGCTTGCAACTAAACAAAAGTGAGCACTGAATGTTTAACATTCTACTATTCGTCAAAATAAATGAATTCCAGCAGTTCTATCAATTCTAAATTGAACAAAGAAAAACCTCCTTAAGCAAGAATGTGAATATGACAAGGGTGGACGCCGGCAGCACACAAATGGTTTTGTTTTAAAATGTCTACAGATCTGAAGTATGACAAAAAGATTCACAATTTCTCTTTAAATACACTGATTACAATATGCAAGGATTTCAGACGAGCTATTTTTAAATGCTAGGTTGAATTTATGTAAGTGTATGTTAAGTTAGATGTGGTCTTCTTGAGCAAACTCTCTGCTGAGCAATCCAGAAGAATTGGACCTCTAACAATTTCCATACAGTGGTTTTTGTCTGATCCCCAATTCCTGTTTCAATTTTAATATCCTTTAAGGTGTGTAAAGCCACACGCTCTTTGAACCAAAACTATAAAGGAAAAAGAAAAAAAAACACTCTCTTTTCTGAATCAGAAACAATCTTGCCACCCGCAGCGTGCAGACATTCTGAAACGGTCTTGTGGAGTTTATTGTCAAGTTCAGGATGGGAGAGGGCAGGGTGCAAGCAGACAGCCTTTAATACCTGTAATATAAATGGTAATAGTGCCAAGCTTCTTCTGAATCCCAAAGAGCCAACCTGGGAGTTTTACCTCAGACGAGGCCTGTTATTCCTCCCTGGGCTTTGTCTCTAAAGAATGCACTGTACACACCACAGTTTGCCAAATTGAATTTATCCCGTATTGACATCTCTCCAGGTCCCACGGTTGGAGGTGCGCGCACACATCACACTGACATTCACAAGGACAGACATGAGAGAAAACCTATTGCTTTATAAAGCAGGACCCAATGTGTAGTATGTGTGCAGTGAGGACAAACCAAACGACAGAAGCATGTATTTATGTTTGCGTTAAACAGCACAAGGCTAATTAACATGACCAGCACAAATAATATGTGACAAACATCACACAAAAAACACAGAGCATCAAAGCTGTTTAAAACAGGGTGGGACGATATATATGTGGCGATATATATATATATATATATATATATATATATATATATATATATATATACAATACAGACCAAAAGTTTGGACACACCTTCTCATTCAAAGAGTTTTCTTTATTTTCATGACTATGAAAATTGTAGAGTCACACTGAAGGCATCAAGGGCTATTTGACCAAGAAGGAGAGTGATGGGGTGCTGCGCCAGATGACCTGGCCTCCACAGTCACCGGACCTGAACCCAATCGAGATGGTTTAGGGGTGAGCTGGACCGCAGACAGAAGGCAAAAGGGCCAACAAGTGCTAAGCATCTCTCGGGGAACTCCTTCAAGACTATTGGAAGACCATTTCAGATGACTACCTCTTGAAGCTCATCAAGAGAATGCCAAGAGTGTGCAAAGCAGTAATCAAAGCAAAAGGTGGCTACTTTGAAGAACCTAGAATATGATATATTTTCAGTTGTTTCACCCTTTTTTGTTATGTATATAATTCCATATATAATTCCACATGTGTTAATTCATAGTTTTGATGCCTTCAGTGTGACAGTGTGACATAGTCATGAAAATAAAGAAAACTCTTTGAATGAGAAGGTGTGTCCAAACCTTTGGTCTGCACTATATATATATATATATATATAAAATTTAAATTAAATTTATGCATTTAGCAGACGCTTTTATCCAAAGCGACTTACAGTGCATTCAGGCTATTAATTTTTACCTATCATGTGTTATTATATATACAATAAACTATCAACAATATTATTAATTTATACTATTTTAAAAATTTATAAGTAAATGTATATTATATTATTTCATAATTTAATTTATATAAATGTATAATCCCATAAAAAAGACAAAACAAAACAAAACCAGCTGCAAGCAACAACATTACAAATTTAGCCTAAAATAATCTGTCACTCAGAGCTAGTTTATTAACATCAAATATTACTTTTAATATTATTTCTAATAATATAGAAACAATATTTTGTAGTACGGATAAGCCTTTGTTTGATCATTTCCTCACGATAATCTGGGTAACAGGGTTGAATGGTTTTGCTTAATGAGTTCAGTTAATACAACAATATTTCTAATCCTGTTGAGAAAACTAAATGAGATGATTTGACAAATGTTTTTTCCAGAATGTGATGTGTTCAAGAGATTTTCTTTATAAAAAAAAAAAGAAAATGCATATTACATATATATAATTTTTCTTGCAATTAAAAATGTAAACATTGGGACGTTTCATCTTTCTTGCTCTTTTTGACTCACCAACAAAGACAGATACACAAATAACAAAATGAAGAGCAATTTATGCACATTAAGTCTATAATTGCTTTATCTATTATCCTTTTGCTGCAAAGAATTATGGCAAATGCAGTTTTGCCATACAGTCCTGTAACCTCCAAAATGACTGAATGAGCAGTAATCCCTTGTTCACTCTTCTTCATGAAAAGCACAACTCTCTCATACTCTAATTAACCAAAACATCTTAAAGAGCACCTTACAGGGTTCAGACAACGATCTAGAGTATAGATTATACTGTACAAGGTCACAGCGTTGTGACTGCCTGTGAAAGACTATGACCTTCTAATGAACCGTTCCTCAATTCTCGCCCAGCGCCAGAGCTTTTTAAACCATGCATCAAGGCCACACGGTGTCGCAGAGAGAGAGAGAGAAACGGATAGAAATGATTTTCTACTCATCCTCCTTCCCAGAAAATGAAAGAGCAACAGAGACACCCTGAGATCTGTAAAAGTGTCATGTGCCTTTTATTTCCCATTTCACGGGTATTACATCTCTTCATAAAATACGGGAAACTGTGTTTTTTGAGCAAAGAAAGGCAGGAGGGGACAGGATCTATGGCAAGATTATCAAAAATGGTATCTAGCAAAGCAAAGAACTGGGACAACATCTATTTGCCCTCCAGGTTTCACATGGCTTTTAAAGAATGGATGTGTTTTTCAGTGTCAGAGGAGGCAGAGGGAAAAATATAACATTATGTCAGGAATTGGATGTGCCCCTTTTCTTGGAAGGGCAATAAAAATACAAAAATTGAAAAAATGGCACGGAATGAATCCGTTATCTAAAAAGATTTTATAGGATGCAGTTCAGCGACAGAGACGGAAAGCACATACCATAATGCATTACAGTGGAAAATAACTAATTTATGGCACGAATCCAGCTTTAGTGGAGTTGGAACACTGGAAAAATGTGATATAAACTCACTTCATGTCAGAAAATATATATGGCTTGTATTGAGGTTTCAGTGCTAATTTGTTTTTAAGTCATTACTTCGGGCCTTGTGCGAACGAACGACATCGAGAATTTATGACATGTCATTATAGTGCATTAACATTGTTGAAGTGGAAAATCGTTTTCCACTTGAATAATGCTTACAGTGTTTAAGCTCCATGGTTTGTTCTTCTCTGTGTTTGTGTGCTTTGAAATGGATTCCTCTTTTCATTCCATATTTAACTGTGTACTGCTTTGTGTGTGTGTGTGTGTGTGTGTGTGTGTGTGTATGTGTGTGTTATCGTACCCTGGCTAAACAAGGAAGAGCCTTCTAGGCTTATAAGCGAAAGTAAATCCTTTACACTTGTGTGTTATATGTGTATTTGTATAGATGTATGTATACTGTTATTTATATGATTTACTGTATATCCAATACACACTCTAATAGTTTACAGTATGTGTATTCCTAAATATGCATATTCTTTTTTCAATTAACACAAGATGGAAAAAAAAATTAATAATAATTGTCATTTTTTTTCTTGGAAATAAAACTAGAACTAAATTAAATATAACTATTGCATCGTTTGTGTCTAAATATGTACTTAAACTTTTCACCAGTTTATTAATGTTCTTTATTAATTTTATTCCTTTTTTATATTAACAAAACTGTAAATATAAATAAATTCATAATTTTTTAATAACCATTTAATTACCACTAATGGAAGCAACATTCTTGCACCTCTTTAACTATGAATTGTCATACAAACATTGTCAAGTGAGTGAGTAACAATAATCCAGCAATCATTCTGTTTCATTATGCTACATTATCGGCAAATCTTGGACTTTTTGTCAACTTGTCTTCTTTTAGCACAGGTTTTTTATGTCTTTGATTGGTCCAAGGCCTGACTGAACTGAGCTTACGCACCAGTTTTGAGTGAAAAGTGCATTATTTGGGACTCATTTTGTAAATGTTCATTTGAAAAACTCCTCCCGGGTCAAAATGACCGGCACACAACAAGAGGGTTAAAAGAGTGATCTGTTAATGTATTGGAACACACTTAACATGTTGCATATTTGTTAGTTTTTTCACCCTGCCATCAAAAACAATAAGTTTTATATAGTTTTTTTGGTACTCTTTCATGAAACTCAGTTGCTCAGTTCACACCTTTGAGAATATTCCACATACCAGCTGACCATTTAGTGTTCGATCCCATTAAATAATCTTCAAAACCAGTGAACTCAAGCAATAATGTTTCGAAAGCATGGTTATTGGACTTTACTGCCGCAAATACAAGAACAAGCCACCAGCCCAGCAGAAGACATGTTTCACAAACGTAGCGACCTCGCGATTCGCCCAAGAGGCTGAAGCGAGCGCACAACGGGGTGTTGTAAAATATTTACGAATTAATACAAAATCCGAGATGACACGTTGCCTGTTGGGATGCGTTGTTCCATTACATTTGTGTTTCCCCTAGTGCACCAGCTGGTATTTAGACATTAGGATGTGTCAGCACCATAACGATGATTTTTCACGGCACAACCCCGCCACAGATGCTGCTTTCAAAAGGTTAGCAGGTCACCGTTACGAGAATATGTGTTATCTCAGCTGAAACGCCTTGTTGTAATTTAGTTTGTTAGACTTTTTACTTTTCGGACTATTCAATAAACCTGAAGTTCCCGTGTCTGCATATTCTGTGTCGGAGCTGATAACGCTTTAGACATTTAGCAGACGGGTTTTTGCTTATTGCAGGCCTGCAAACCCCACAAAGAGAAGGAAAAAAAGGACGACGGCTGCTTTGTCAGGTCAATTTTTTCAATAATAAAAAAAAGGAAATGAAAAGAAACGCTGACAGTGAAAGCACTGTAACAGTAGACATGCCTGTACTTGAGGAAACCTATGCTCATTTCCATCGCTTGTGTGGGTTGTTCCCAGTTGCGTTCTCTCTTTTTGGCTATCTTTGCATCTGGTAATATTTTGGAATGCGCTTTCTATTGCACCGACTGCGAGGACTGATGGGAAATAAAATTCGATTCATCAATGCCACGTCTTATCTCTGATACCCACAGCGCTGTGTGTTGGCTTCTTTGCCCCCCATCACATGTGTTAATTTACTTTGTGCTTCTCTTATCAGCGCAGGTGGACAAAGGCCTCAGTGAGAGCCTCTCTCTCGCTCTCATAGCAGCCGCTCTGAGTGTTTATCATCGAGCCGGCCGGACAGAGGGTTCGGCCGTGATTAAATGGAATGCTGACCACCTAAGCACCGCATCCCACAATCCAGCAGCTTACCTGACCTCCCTCCCCTCTGCAGTTTTAAATTCGGGCTGCGTCGACGATAAGAGAAACACAGACAACAACCCTAAATTTCATCACCACGCTCGATGCCTCTGGCTACAACACAGACTCTATCACTCTAGGAAACCTTTGGAAATAACGCTTGCATACCAAGTTATTTTCTGCTGTGTTTTGGAGGAAATCTACGGAATGGATTTAATAAAGTGTTGAAAACATTTGGAGCAAATACGAAGATCTAGACAGTTTACACGCAGTAACGTCATACTAAACACATACTGTATGGCTTTCTTTGTTTTCTATGAGCACAAAAACAAGATGTTTTGAAGATTGTTCAAGGTGTTCTTTTCTATACAATGAAACTGAATACTGACCAAGGACTGGCAGGCTTTAAAAAATGACATCATTAAAGTAAAAATGAAAAAAAAGCACCATAAAAGCTATATTTTATATAAGCCTTGTATAAGGATTATTCACAGGATCCTGTCATCTCAAATCTCATTCATGTCTGCATTTATTAATAAGATGTCATGCCAAACATCATTGTTTGTAAAAGTGTTTTGAAACCAATAGCAACCACTGTGTTTGAATATGAACCAAGGTCATTATAGATAACTAAAACCAAAAAAGTTACATTAAATGACAAAGACACACAACACAATTAATTGAAACTGAATTGAATGAAAACAGAAACTTCTAAAATAAAGTATTATTTTTAAAATATGAAAAAAATAGCATTTCAGTGATACTACAATAGCACTGGTTTTCAAATCATTTTCAAATCATGCAAATAAGTCCAATAGCTGTGGCTTAAGCAAAAACATTTTGGACTTTTTCTCACAAATGTACGACTTTAGAAGACTCGAAATGCAATGTGTAGTTGCATGAAACACAGTTATGTATATTTTTATTCTTTTTATGAGCCTTGACAGCCGCTGGTCACCATTCACCTCCATTGGATGTGCAGCTTGAACATTCTGCCAAACATCTCCTTTTGTGTTCGACAAAAATAATACGCTTGATACAGCTCAAAAGATAAAATAATTAATAAAAATGTCTTGGTTAAACTATCTCTTTAAGCAGAGCTTATCAGTCACCGAAATAAATAATCAAAAAAATTCAACAAACGCAATATGTAGGAAAGATGTACAGCTTTGTGAATGACGGGCGATCCAGTTCTATCAAAATACATCTAGATCACTGTGACCATTTACACGCCACCGCATCGCCCTCCAAACTCTGGGAGCCAGTTTGAATATTATTCTGCCATTATTTATTTGGGTGATTTAAATGTTATAATAGCATTTGTTCTGAACAGTGACGGCGACCTCTGTGTGACTGTCATCTCGGATTTCGACACGCAGAAATAGACATGGGTTAAAGATTAATAGACGAAATGCGTAAGGAGTCGATTTTTGTGCCGCCTAACTTATTCATGAGGAAATAACAGGCCTTTAGCCACGCTAAAGCGTGAGTGAGTGTGTGTGATCTCAGACAGCAATATAAGTGTTATCAGGATAAATGCTGCAAGGAGGCTGATGCCCGCCTGATTGAAGATCCTACGCCTCTCTGAATGTGACTGGCATACTAAACGGAGATTTACAGTTAAAACAGCCGGCCTGAACGCAGCAGGGCTGCACTTAATCATGCCATTCAGCGGTCTTATTAGAGAACAATTACTAAATGGCAAGCCTTGTAAATCATAAATCATTCATCAAGATGACTCTGAGAAAATGAGTGTGGCATTTTGCAGTGAAACGTCAATGGCCTGCCTCATGTGTATTCATGGGAGTGTAGGTAGACATTGTGCAAAGCTGTTGCTGACTTTATCTGTCGTGAAAAACCAAGACCTGAGCCACCAGAAAAGAAAAGACTATTGGGAAATATATTAGCGTGAATTTTTTGGAAATTCAGTGTCTGGATTCTGGTTTGACAGATAGATTCAGAATATAGCTGTAAGCAGCAATTATTAGGGTTAGTGTAACTGTTTGATCTGCATTTCTTAACATGGGCCACATCTGAACATCTCATGGTCTCATATTTGCCCAAACGTTTTTGAAATACTTTGGACAGCTCAGTCTATTTGACACCAAAAACGTCCCCTTCTACAAATATAAAAATATACTTTCCAAAGTGCCCTCTTCTTACAATTTATTACAATAAATATATATTTTTTATGTATTAAAACCCATTCATACCATGTGAGAATAATAAAAAAAATATATAAAAATATTCAAAATATGTGTGTGTGTATTATGGTTCGACAACCCGTCAAATGTATATGAAATGTATATGTATATGTATATAATATATAAATTTGGGGGCAGTAAGATACATGATAAATGTTATCATTTGACAATCCATAAATTTTTCCTAAATTATTCTCTAAAAGACAGAAACCAGGAGACCAGAAATAGAAATCACATTTGGGGAATCGGATCCAAAAGAGATTTTGATTCTACTCCTTTCGGTTCTTGAGAAATAAGCACATATGTAAATCCTTATAATAGCACTACCTCCAGGCAGACGAATGTTACTGTGACGTTCAAACATACCTCTGCACATGATCTCACATCCTGTTAAAGCTTCGGCTATGCATGAAATACACGTCATCAGGGGTGTAGAAGGTGGGGGCACATTATGAACCTCATCGGCTTGGCTCATGAATATTAATTAGGTGATGTAACGTTCACCCAGTGACAACCGATTTTTATGGAGGTCCAGTAAGTGGGCGCTAGCCCTAGTAGAATTACCGCTTATGGCTTGAGCCTTCGTTCAATTGACTGCTGATGCAACCAGCTGGCAGATGTTTCTGCTTGGTCTAAAAGTCTTAAAGCAGACGGATGTCATTTCGATTACCTAAGTGGTGGGTGAGATTTGGGATCATTCCACCAAGTTTGCCATCTCTGACTTTATGATTTCTGACACCCAGACAGTTTCAGGGAAGAAAAATCATAGTAATGAGAAAATCTGAACAAATACCATTTCAGTACTGGACCCCTGAAAATGTGTTTCTGCTTGATGTGCTGGTGCTGGGGTTTGTTAGTATGAATATGTGCACCTCCACTAGGAGGTGCTAGACAAGCACAAGCCTGCGTTCCTTTGCTCTGTTGCCTTCAGAGTCTGGAGAAGTGTCATTTGACAGACATCTGTCACAGCTCATCTCTTACACACCCTGTCAACTCCCTCTCCCTCACTTCCTTTTTCTCTCTCTCTGACCTCCTCAGGCTGTTTAGCATGTGTGAGTGAGCAAAGCGCTTCAGGAGGAATAGAAAGACATGAAGGGTGAATTTCTTTCTTTATCACAGTGTACTGCAGTGCTTCCCAACCTTGTTCCTGTAGGTCCTACAAAAGAACACATCTCAGCATATTAATGAGCAAAGGAGAATCAGGCGTGTTTGATTAGGAGTCAGCCAACTAGTTATGTGCAAAACGAAATATTCTGACAACATAGTCATAGATTTTACGGCAGTGGTTAAAAGAGACAGGTTCTTACTATGGTGATAGTATACTAGCATGCAAAATTTAAATTTGGTCATTGATTACTTCACCATCATGTCATTCCAAACCCGTAAGACCTTTGTTCATCTTTATAACACAAATTAAAATATTTTCAATGAAATCCGAGAGCTTTTTGACCCTGCATAGACAGCAACATAACTACCACATTCAAAGCCCAGAAAGATAGTATGAACATCATTAAAATAGCCCATGTGACATCAGTGGTCCAACCGTAATTTTATAAAGCTACGAGAATACATCTTGTGAGCAAAGAAAACCAAAATAATGACTTTATTCAACAATTTAGTTATCCTCCGTGTCAGTCCAAAAGAGTACCATAACGTTTGTGAGTGATGCTGCTGACACAGAATTTCATTGAAACTATTTTAATTTGTATTCTGAAGATGAACAAAGGTCTTACGAATTTGGAACGACATAAAGGTGAGTAATCAATGACTGAATTTTCCCTTTTGGGTGAACTATCCCTTTAATGCACAGAAAACCCTTTTCTGAAAAGTCCCCAACTTCATTCTCTAGCTACCTTTAAAAAGGCAACGCAACAATAAACCTCGCTATTCGATTAGTCTGTTTGTGAATGTCTAGTTGACCACTTCAAGCCATCCCTAACAATAACATAAAAGACAACTCGGAAACATTCTCAAGAAATCCATCCATAATGAATAAAACTTGATGATAACAGATCCATTACTGTACACTTCTATTAGAAATATATAATGACTACAGGAACTAGAGAACCCTTGTAAATGTATGAATGCATATTAAAAACACACACACACACACACACACACACACACACACACACACACACACACACACACACACACACGCACACACACATTTTTGTTTATTACTGTGAGGCTGCTTTGACTTCCTCCAAGTTAAAGACTTAAAAATATATATTTCCCCCCAAATAGTGTACTTCTACAATGGGAATCCAAGTCAAGGACAATGTGATCCTTTCCTAAATCCCTCAAGTTTGTTTTTTAGCTGTACAAAACACTCCGGAGGAGGGCCTGTTGTTGATGCCATGAAGCCCCTGGATTACCATACATCTGGAGGGTCCGCTTGACGGACGAGTGAAGGATGGAGAGCGCTCTCCCCAGTGATAATGACAGTGATCTGGCAGCTCTCAGATTGAAGTCAAGGGCCACTGGGTGCTCCCTCAAAAGAAGCAGTGCTGTCGGTCAGGCTCTGAACAGCCCTCCAAAGTGGGCAGCATTTAATTACCTCTGGTCTCCGGTCGACTCTCCAGCTAAAACAGAAGTAATTGCCACACTTCAAAAACAAAAACACGAAAACTTCTTTGGTTAACAGGGCTGGAGCGACTCAGTAATGCAGAATGCTTTGTAGAGGAGTAATCTGCATGCAAAGCGGGAGCACTTGGCAGTGTGCGGTTCCCTGAAAGTCTCAGCTTGATGATCTAAGCAGAGCTGTAATATTTTTCTGTTAAGATAAGAGACAAACAAAATTGAATAAACAGATAAACAAGTCCCGAATTGGTCTGGCTCAAACTGACTGATCCAAACAATCAATAACAAACAAAAGCAGCTTTTAGAATATTCTGTGAATTCTATTTAGTCTTGAAAACCTATGTTTTTCTTCCAGGTGTACACATGCCATGGGAGGTATTTATTACAGTACCTACTAAGTATTAGGAAATATCATAAGCTTTAAACGGAAAATCCTGATTAAACTCCTGTTTTTAAAGAACTTTTAAGGAAATAAAAATGTCTGTAGTGTAACAACAGTTTGATTAGAGACTCATTAAAATCATTAACACTACTGTTTTATTCAGAAACACAACTACTGTGTTGCATGGATAAACATCACAGTCATTCAGCTTGGATTAAGTTTGGGACTATTTTCTTTTAGTGAAGCAAAAATAGACAGACATTTCTCTGTGGGAATTTTATTCACCTGTTGCATAAAAAATATAACACTGTCAGTGGCTACACAATATTGATATTATTTCTTTTTTAAGTGACTTAAAGCTGCCTCAAAGAGTAACTGACACACAAAAAACAAACCCCAACAACAAGAGCAACAGCCCTCCATCCCTAGCCTTTCAATAATTCTTCAGTGGTTCTAATTAGTGTCATTAATTCAGTTTAATGAGCCCTCTTTTCTCAGTCTACACCCTCTAAATCATGTCATAACCACTTTATAAGGAAACTGAATGAGCACTTACGCGTAATGTTCTGTAGGTTTTTGTAAATGGCTTTAATGCACAGGTGATGCTGTTGTCTATGAGAGCTGCGTGAAGGATCGGGGTCTAAGAGCTTTCATGAAGAAAGCACAGGCCAAAACATGTGACGTCACGCCAGGAAAACCAGGAGCCCCACTGCTGATAGTCTTAATTAGCTTTCTGACTCAATTAGTTTCCTTAATGAGCGTGTTGGTTGTAAGCTAGCGTTTTGGCTGGTGAAGACTAATTCATAATAAGCCACACTTCAGCTCAGACCTTTTCCCGTCTTATTATTCAGTTTTGTTCTTAACCTTACCTCTAGCATTTCTCTTCTTGTCATCGGTTTCTGCTGCTTCTGTGATGTTCCAAACTCTTCTTTCTCACGTCAGTCTCTTTGTCTTTTTCTTTGTACAGCTAGGATTGTGTAATAGAGTGAAAAGAGCAGCCTCATCTACATTCTCTGAGCTTCAGTCTCAACTCCCATCGACTTACAAGACACTAAATGTGACAGACCAAACAAGTCAAACGCACTACAGACAGACATCAGAGAAACCTATGCAACTCAGATCGCTCTAGTGAGACTGTCCAAAAGTCGTTTTGAATAAAACATGTCTGCTCTATTTGCCTCTGAAGCTACTTTATTAACTGATCACTTGCCTTCTTGAAGGAAACACAATATATGTTTGCAAATGCAGATTTATTAAATGGAAAGTATGTGCTTGTTTCACTAAAAAGGAGTAGCTCATTAGAGTAAGTTGTTCAGGAATCGGTAGGATTAGATTGGCTGTGCTGTATGCTTTTGATTCTTTTGAAAATTACATTGAAAATTGAATAGACTAATTAAAGATAATCTTCCTTCAGAAATACAGTGATATAAAAACACCCGTGCCTCGTTTTGATTTTTAAACGTGCAGTACGTGCTCATGCTTATTCAAAGAAGCCTTTTGGAAAATTGGTCAGTTTTGATATTGTGAGTGCCACAAGTAAATAAATGTATTGGAAACACATCCCACAGCAGAACCACCTGAGCCCAACTTCAGGCTACTTATCACCTTAACTTTAACTGCGTTTGTAGATGGCACTATAGCCAGACTGATAAACAGCTTAGGGCCAGGTAGACCACATTTTTAAAAATTAAAAGTTACATTCCACCATGTAAATAGTGATCCCACCGTGGCGCGAGTGCAGCTGGGTTTTAGAGGGGATGAGAGATGTGACTCTGATTGGATTATTGCACGTTAAGGCCAAAAAAAAAAAAACTACCAAAAGTGGATTCGGACACGCCCTGAGTGCAACTGCACCGTGCGCTTTAGACCCTGCGCTTAGATCGTTAAAACAGGGCCCATAGAGTCGAGAATGGAGAGAATGGATATTATTTGGACTGCACTGGTTGTGTTGTATAGATGTGATCCACATTTACATTACATTACCATTTATGCATTTAGCAGCTGCTTTTATCCAAAGCAACTTACAGTGCACTCAGGCTATACATTTTTTTTTTTTACCAGTATGTGTGTTCCCTTGGAATTAAACCCACAACCTTTTGCGCTGATAATGCAATGCTCTACCACTGAGTCACAGGATCACAGCCAGAGCCAGTTCTTATTCACTAATACGAACCGGCTCGTACAAATGAAAGTTAAAACTGGCCCATAAGAGTCATTTGTGCTGGCATTAGTTGGACTACACAGGTCATGCTGTATGGATTTGATTCATAAAAAAGAATTGGCTCCTAATGGTCATTCAGTCAGGGATGAATCGGACAACATAATTATGCTGTTTCATTTTGAGCCACAAAAAAAAAAAGGAAAAAGATTGGCTCATAAGTGTCATTTGTTCAGGAACTAGTTAGATTACACTGGTCATGCTGCTTTTCATTTAATAAAAATAACAAAATCATAAAAGCCGTTCCATGTGGTTAGACTAAATTTGTCATGCTGCTCAGTTTTGATTCACTAAAAAGTATCAAATTTTTTCTTTTTTTTTCTTTTTGATCTGGTTCTGCATAAAATCATTTCTAAATGTGCTAAAATCACTGTAGCACATTGGCCCTCTCACAGCTGCAGAAAATTTCATTCCATTAAAGTAAAATACTATGATTTGCTTTACTTTTAATACAAGATTTAGAATGTCTACTAAATTCCTTTTAGCAATTTTAAACAAGCAACATCTACACACTGAAGCTGGAAGAATGCAGTAGGAAAATTTCAGTGCCAATGAGATTTGTTCTGCGATGACTTCATCAAACTGCCAATACAAGGAACACTTATGCAGGCCAACTAACACATATTTTACGCTCTAGAGTAGGTTGGGTGGGAGGGTGGCGATAGAACTACGTCCACCAAACCAAGCAATATTTATTGCATTTAAGGTTGAAAGACAGGCCAAACTCTGATCACCTGCATATTTGAGGCTGATCTCAGGTGGCCATAATCATAAATCAGAATTGCAAAGAGAAACACAAGCAGACAGTGATCAGACCCAAGAGAGAACTCGTCTCCATAATGCCTTGTCCAATCAATACAGGAACGCCCTTTACACGCTTCTATAAGAGACAGCCTGGCGTTCCTCCACTCCACCAAAATTCTTCCTGCCTTATCTGTATGCAAATACTACCAGAGTACAGATAAAGCCAGAATAAGCCCATTTTAGAGCTGTGGCATGATGCTTATTTGATTCTTTTGCTATTAGTTAAATAAAAAATATTACATATTTTAAATATTATAAATATTTCATTTGTTTAATATTAAATATATGAACAAAACTTCACTGCTTATATATTTGAAAAATAAAGAAAATTAAATAAAATAAACATTTCTGTGAATGTGATGCGACCAATATGGAGAAACAGGTAACCATGTCTATGAATATATCATGTCAATATCAATACAATATTTGTCTTAAAATATCAGATAATTTAACCTAAGTTGTGTGACTCAAAAAATCAATTACCTTTTAAAATATATTTATATATTAACATATTTACATATATGCTTTTAAGACTTGCATGCACTCAAGGTATAAGGAAAATATGTTTTTACTTCTTGTTGGGTTTTAGAACCATGAAATTAGATTATTTTACTATGGTAGATTATCTTATACATTTTATTGTAGACAACTCCAAAGGCAACACCCTCAAAGCACCACAAATCATGGGCCATTTGAAATGAATAGTGTTGTTAAATCATTGCTTGAATGTTCTTGAGACAAAGTCCCAAGTAAGAGTGTAATTGCAAAGTAGCATAGCCCACAAAATAAAGCAAGCAGGCCAGAATTGGGAGTTTGCAGAGCTGGTTTGTTTAGATATCAACAGACGTTGGAGAGAGATTAGTTTGGGCTCACCTCCACAGGGAATCTCCTGCCATTGATGCTGTGCTCGGAGCCGTCTGAACCATTGCTCTGGCCCCAGTGGAACTCAACCTTCTCGGCTTTGAAGCGGCCTGGTAGCCCGGCTCCTCTCACAAAATATTCGTCCTTAAGGAAGATCGCCACTGTGAGGTGCAGAGAAAAGGAAAGAGGGTTAAATAGGGAGGAATTGTGAGATAAAGACCACTTTCTTGGCATGCACATTAACCAAATGCCTTCCAAGGACCAATGCATTTCTGACTGAAAATAAAGGAAAATGACTTGGGGACACTTCATTTCAGTATTTATGATTATTCATTTAGCTTCCTCAGGGACATAGGCTGACTATTATATGCACTTTCTTTCTGCTGTTGCTGTTGTCCTCAGAAGGCCAGGTCTCAAATGAAGCAGTAATTTGGCTGAGAGAAGACATTTCCCCCTCACACCGTTTCAAATTGCTTTTTTTGATTCCTTTTGTTATTTCATAAAACCCGAGCCATAAAAAAAAGAGTCAATCCATAGTAAAAGCTCTTCCATCCAAGAGCATTTAGATTCACAAATTGGTCTTTCGCACCAGGACCGGACTTTAATTAATGAGCGCGACCTTAAATAGCACAGCCTTTGTTGGCCAAATTTCCATTTCTGATTGAATTTCAGAGTGATTTTTTTTTTACTTGCTGCTTGCCACAAGAGATGTGTGTCCTATTTAAAAGAACTGCTCCTCTGAAACCTCACTTGTAATCTTACCGAAACAGGCTACTGTCCAACTGTTGAGATATTGAAGCAATCAACTGGTGGCAGGCTGAATCTGTCACCACAGCAACCACCACAGCAAGTGGAGTGACTTGGAGGTGCCAGGGGCAAAAGTAAGACGGCAGGACACACTTTCACACAAATGCACACTCTCAAGCCTGGGAAAAAACAACAACGCTTTCTGTACTTCTCTCAACTCCTCTTTAAGTTGTTTGGTCTTTGGTTGATTTCTTTGACGTAATCCGACATGAGAGGGAGCATCGGTTTCATTAGTTATTCCAGCTCTGAGCTTCATGAGCTTTAACAAACAGGCAGGAATTAGACGGCTAAGCCAGCAGGACCTTGGAACGGCAACATGTGAAAACTAGGCTTCGCCTGCCAGCAAATCCTTGATCAATGCAAATGTTTCTTCAAGGTTCCAAGATCTCATGAATTTCTTAAGTGTAATTTAGTGTTGGGTCTGTGAGAAGCTTGGGCACTGGGCAGTCCCACAACACACACTCACTCGCTCACATCGAAAAAACACCTCTATGTTTGGAAGAGCATACTAATTTTACCTTTTCTGCCATACACCGTGTGTATACAGTGCACAGTAGGTGATTTCAGATTGCATGGAATAGAACCAAGCTCAAAAAAAACAAAACAAAAACAAAAAAATTATATATATATTTTTCTTTCTTCTAGTGAGCAAGTACGCTAGAACTTCCTTTCTTTTCACAATATTTCCTTTTCTGGATATCTCTAATAAGTTTTTCGCTCAAGTTGAGAAGGTCAAGTAGTCATCTATAGAGAAAATGATTTAAAACATTGATTGAGTCATGCATTATTCAGAGGTGCCAGGTCTGTAGGTTTATTGTGCCGCCCTGTTCCAGGTGATTATTTTGCTGATAAAACACTCATGTGTCAGTTATAAATAGCAGAGCAGCTCTCCATTATTCATAGGACAACAGCGGGACATTTGTCTTCCTCTGCACGGAATATGTTAAGGAGGGGAACGCTGGGCAATTCGTGTCTGTGTTTACTTCTTCAATATGCTCTGCTGCAGTACGGCTTAATGGTGCAAGACTGTAGCATGAAAACCGAATTTGGGTGTAAAAAATTCAAGGTGGGGGGGTCACATCATTGAAGTTTGATAGAGCCTGAAAGTATGAGGGTTGAACACTTCCACTCAATGTAACCTATACTTTATAGTAGTCAAAGGCATGGTGCTGCAATTGGCATGCATTACTGTTTCATTGAGCCCTGGTGTTCACACAGGAGATAAAGGTTCGAATCTTGCCTGCAACAAATCCTAAATCCATTTCTTCTCCCTTCCAGAAATGTTCAGTCACCCTTTACAGTCTCTAATAAAAACTCTCTAAAATATTTTATATCAAAAATCCTTTTTTAAAAAATTAGAAATATGCACTTTAATACTTATCTTCAAACAATGCCATTACATGGCTTTAGAAGATTTTCAGGTAATTTCATGGGCCATTTTAAATCCTATTCACTTTTATATAACAGCAAGCACATTATGCTACAGTATATATGTCCTTATCTTTGATGACATGATGGATCAATGTACTTTTTGTTGTGTTGAACTATCCCCAAAAGATTATGTGTATTTACCGGTTTTGCCTGTATTCTTCATTGATGTCTTGTTGGATGACTCTGCATCAAACCCGTCCAGCGTGAGTTCCTGGTACTCCATCGAGACCTTAGTGTCTTGGTCGGCTATATTGATTGGTGATTGGTTTCTCTCCTGACACTCAGGAAAAGCTGCCGCCCAACCTGTATCTGGTCCGTACGTCCCTGCAGAAGAGAAAGACAGCAAATCAATGGAACATCACACTGCAAACATATGCCGAACCGCTCCCAGACTCACTTTATTTTTCATAAATGCCAGTCAAAACACGCTAGAATCATTCTGAGACGACCACTTGTCTTCATAAAAGTACTCACACTCACATCCGAGACCTTTGAAACACCCAGATAAAAGCAGACATGATATGTATGTACTTTTAATTCTGCTTAGAAGTTTACAAGCACTCAATAGAGACAAATATGGAAACAGTTTGTAGAAATTACAAGTGGCATCGCATGACTCATTTCACTGGAGACCCAATACAATTCTGCTGAGGCCCAGTACATTTTTGCTAATAAATCTTTAATTTTGTTTTCTTCACAACCTCAGAAGGAACCTCAGATTTCCATAAAGAGTATGATTAATTTGATTAATTCGATCAATTTATTCCCTTGTTTTAATCAAATCATGGTTTACATTAGCATTACAGCATATTACAGTTTGAAAGCAGCTTTCCCAACGTTATGTGGAACTATCAGTGATCAATGTCACACCATAGAGACCCTTGTCATCGTATACACAATAAAATTTAAGTAAGCACAGGCAATTTTACTTGAGCAGACAAAATGAGACAAGCAAACAAGACAAGGATATTTTAAGAGTCTATTAAACTCTCTAGTACGGTTAGAAGCACCGCTTTGGCTTTGCTCACAGTTAAAGCCTGCCAAATCATAAATGCACCTTTCAGAGCAATAACCACATCCTGATGAGACACTATAGTGCCAGAGTGTGCATGTGCGAATGTTTCTTCTCTCTCAGACTTAGTGAGAGGTGAGCAGTGGTCCACAAACAGCTAAACAGAAGGTCCATTCCTAATTGAAAGCAATCCTGAGCTACCGGCCTTAAAGATGAATTTGTCGACAATTACCCGAGGCCTGCAAGCATCCGGAGCAATCCGAAATGCGTATTTCATCAAATTAGGATTCATCCTCCTCAGCCTCTGCCCTCACTGTGGCCTTGGGGCGTATTGATTGGACAGGTCTGGGTTTCATATGGAGCAGCAGAGTGCTATAGATCCGGGCAGCACTGCTGGCTAATGAAAGAGAGTGAGGACTTGCGTGTGAAGAGATTACTCACTCCTTAATGCAGCCCTAACAGGGTTAGAAAAACTGCACACGCAATCTTAATCTCAACCACACCTCAGGATACGCATCTCAGATGAGAAAAACAAAGGTCCGAGTACACAACCTTGCCTCTGAGCAGAACAACAGAGATTGGTACTATTTTTTTTTATTTGTTTTGCTGGGTTTATTGGTTTATTTGTTCTGTTACATTCATTTTTCATTTGTTTACACATTAAACTCTGTCCAGTTAACATTAGCATGTTTATGATATTGATTAGTCTATCTGTTTTAGTATGCAAATTCAACTCATATGCTGTTACTTTTTGACACGTCAGAATGCATTTTGTAAGTACTTACTGTATTTTAGCATCGACACAAGGGGTGCTATGGACCTTAATCAGGGTAGAAGCTAAATTTAGTTCAATTCTAATTAAAATAAAGCTGTACAGTCAGTTCAGTGTGATAAAAGACTGTATAATTTTCTCAATCAATCAACCAACAATATATCGAAAAGCCGTTAAAAAAAAGCACAAGACTGTATGATAAATACAACAGGATGACATTTTGCACTGCCATGGCCAATCATTCACATCAGTTTGTTTCTTTATGTTGCAAGTAGTTTGTCGAACTGTCTATCAACTTAACCACCAATCAATTCAAGCCCCCCTCCCTTCCTCTCCTCTAGTACAAACACTTTGGTGGCTGGTACAGTATATGGAAAGCTATTCGCTTGAGGATAGAAGGGAAGTTTCAACCCACTCCAACATTAAATGGTTGTGAGAGATCTCAGCCTCCCACTGCTTTGATTTACCCTTCATTCCTCCCTCCCGACAGAAAGGGAGGGAGCAACGACCAGGTGTCAAATCAACATTTCATTCACCTCTGACCTCTCTCTCAGCTCGATCGATACTGCCTCTGTTCACAGTTTCCTTCTCTTTCTTTTTTTTTTTTTACTGCGTTGAGAGAGAAAAAGAGAGTAAGAGAAGCTGATGGATCTCCTAAAACGAGATTACATTTTGGGGCAAAAGATGATAAGAACACACAACCATACTAACCATTGATTCTCTGAATTTTTAAAGGCATAGTTAACCTGAAATGAAAAAAAAAAAGTCTTTCATCATTTACTCAGCCTCAAGTCTTATAATCTGTTTGTCTGCCTTCCTTCTTTGTAACACAAAATTGAGCTAAAATGGCCCAGCTGAAGTAAAAGTGAAAAGAAGCAGCATGGACATTTTGCTAAATATCTCCTAATTTTTTTTTTTACTGAATTACATTCTTTTAATTAAGCTTTTTTATTAATTTTTTAAATAAATATTAAATTAGGACATTCTTGGCTTTATATGCAACCACTTCTATAAAACAAAGACAGCGAGAGAATGCAGACCGGTGAATTTCTTTCCCACTCCTTCATCCCTTTTAGAACCCTTCTGAAAGATGTGCCACTCAAAAAATTCATCTGACAAGTACAACCGTGCCCTCATCAAAATGTGTGAAAGGAAGACAGCAAAAGCAAAAATCATTTTCTGCTAATGCTGCTGCTCTCATGCATTTTTCACCATGAACTGTCTCCAAATCTCCAGAGAGTTGACGAGATTTAACAGAGAACTTGACTGTAAATATACTTGAATTCTGCGTTTGGCCCCCCAGAGACAATGTGCTTTTCACTCAATTAGCAACAATTCTCCACACAGCTGTGTAACATACTGACCTTGAACCAATCGGATTGATGCAGAAAAAGTGAGCGCAACAGTGTAATTTATGTTGTGAGCAAACGTGTGAGAACGTTTTAAGAGCATTTATATTTTGTTTGCCCAGTAGCAGCATTGTGACCCGATAAACAAACCCACTATTCGGAAAGATGTGGCAGTTTGGATAGGAAAGAGACAGAGAGAGGGAAAGACAACGAAGAAAATAGAAAAAGATTTAGAAAATTCTCCTGTGGCTTCTCTTAGGGTTTCTGACGTGTCTATGATATGTCACACTAAGCCTGTCTCTCGGCTGCAGGTGCATTAGTGATGGGTCATAAATGTAGACACACATGTGTCTGTGGTGTTTCTGGATTTGCCCAGCTTGAATCCATCAGACTGTGTGGCAGCCAGTGAACACTGGAGAGAAAGTGTTCTTTTCCCTCTTGATTACAGTGCTGACGCACACGCAGACACGCACATGCACGCACGCACGCACATACACACACACACACACACACACACACACACACACACACACACACACACACATTACCCTTATGCATAGATGTACCAGTAACAATGGCACCAAATGTGAAAAAGCAGATTAAAAAAAAAATAATAATAAAAATAATAATAATATTTCTTGAGCACAAAATAAGCATTTTATAAATTATTTCTGTGTCATATGACACTGAAAACTGGAGTAATGGTCGCCGAAAATTCAGCATTGAAATAAATAAAAAATAAAGATATTTTTTATCTTAGAAATTTAAAAAATGAATAAAAAAATAAAAAAAATAAATAAAACGGCAGTAATATTGGTATCATAAGATATCATAAGAACCTTCTTTCAAAAAAACACAAAATCTTACTGCCTCAAATGTCTGAATGATTTTATGTACTGTATGTCTGTGTGTTTATTCTAAACCCTTATGCTTTTTTTGTAATTAAATTTCAACATGAAATTTTAATATGGATATACAGTTATAGAGAAAAAAACAATTAAATACATATTTTATATTAATATTTAATTAAAATTAACTATATATATATATATATATATATATATATATATATATATATATATATATATATATATATATATATATATATACACATATTTGTTTGCAGTAGCTTCATGCAACACAAAAGGAAGGCCACTTGAGGAATGCTAGAGCACATTTATTGGAAATCACGGTTTCCAAAAGGCTCTTTATCGTCCTCCATAATGCACTGGACCCTATTAAAGAGGTGCTTCCTCTGACACAACTTCTACTTTCTTTAATTAGATCAATGATTGGGCTTAATTACTTAAACAGGCTCT
Organism: Carassius carassius; assembly: GCF_963082965.1. Lineage (NCBI taxonomy): Eukaryota > Metazoa > Chordata > Actinopteri > Cypriniformes > Cyprinidae > Carassius > Carassius carassius. Next base: position 19,332,657 of record NC_081798.1, read on the forward strand.
GTGGCATCAGTGCCGAAGCGATCAAAGCTGGGAAAGAGAGAG